>NC_090922.1:620018694-620335837 GCF_040938575.1 Ambystoma mexicanum
GATAATATTCACAGTCATTAGGATATTCCATTGGTTATTCCAAATGTATAATAGTATCTTTGTCTCACCTCATTTGCCCCAGTACCTCTTTAGTGAATAGGTGTCGTATGCCTAAATAGGCAAGCATTGTGTTTTTATCCAAACGACTAAAGGGTCCAAATGAGAAGGACGAGACCACACCTATCCAATTATGTGATACTAGTGAATACTCAAAATTGCATGCAGGGGGTAACAGGCACCCAATTTCACCAGTGCAAGTTTACCCTGAAATCTTGATAAAGTAGTGTAGTAATCTAATAATCAAAGATAAATGATGATAGTTTCTACTTGGCACATATTCGTTTTTAATCTTTTGATCTTGTGATTTCGTATTAAACGTGCCATGGCATTTTCCACTATGTCTGGGAACGGGCTCTTTGCTATAACTGTATTTGCCTTGCGTGACGTTTCTTGTTATTGTTTACTGATGACGTCACGTGCACAGTTGCACGTGATGTCATCGCGGCAACACGTCATTCTTTGCGACGTGTTTCTTTGCGGCCGTGCTCATCATGGTACGCATATTAGTTTGGTTGTTTCGCACCGAACAAGCCTTACTAGTGAGACTTATCCATGTTGACTGCTTATTTCAGTTTGGCCATTACTTTTTTGGAGATTCTCCTTGCATTCTTCTACTTATCGGGCATGTTTTCCCTAAGCAGTTATAAACAGTATTGTGGCTTTTTAGACCCATCAATCTATTTGTAATCAATTTCTTTGGAACAAGGGTCAGTGCAACCTAGCAATTAGTGTTTCATTTACATTTTCTTTTCCTCACATTACACAGGCACGACCACTAGATCTACGTAATCTATGAATGGACTGCACTATCCATGGAGCTTATGTACTTTTCAGGCGTTTTTCTCCCCAAACTACGCCATTAGGTGAGGAGAACTGTTATCCATCTCCAATATCCGTAATTGCTTGCTCGGAATGACCATTCGGAGGACTGATGGGCATTCTCTTCTTTGATTTCCCATTTTTAGATGTGCCATTTAATTGATGAATTGTTGAACTGAGATATAATTTCCAGAATATTAATACGTGCTATTTTACTCGAGTGACGGCACACATCCATGGTATGATTGTCTAATTTCTTCTTATAATTGACATTGCGGTTTCTATCGTATGGGAGAATGTCCTATTTATCATCATTTTATCTTTGAATATTAGATTACTTCACTACTTTGTAGAGAAGGAGCCAAGTACCCCCACCTCAAGCATCGCGCTCATTTTACCTATATGTTGGGAACCAGTGTGTGAAGTACATGCAGTACCAGTGAAGCTACCAATACCAAAGAGAATACTGGAAGCAAGGTTCCCATTGAGAAAGCCATACCTGCATACAAGACAGTATGATGGCCATTTGAATGAAATCCCAGAAGAGTCAGAGATGAGCAAAAGAGAAGATTGGTGACGTCACACGAAGTGAGACTGACTCACACAGAAGAGCTGTGGAGACAAGAAAATGACGATAGTCGATATGCATCGAAGAGAAGTAACATTTCAGGATCGGAATGAAGAGGATTATGCTACAGAAACGATAGATATCAAGTTATTTTACACGTGTACAGAGGCAAAGAAACGCAAGCATATTAAGTATTCTTGAGGCTAGCTATGTAGTGAATGGATTGCAGCAAGAACCAACGTGTGTATATATATTTCTGAGGCTTGTGGAATCTGCTTAGATCACATGCTGTGCATAGGCTGACATCTAGTGGAAGCTGTGGATTATTAGTTTTTGAAATCCGATAAGATACTATCCTTAGTGCTATACCTTCACGCGTCGAGGTCCCTCAGATTCTGTTTTTCCGTTATCGTAGATGGACGCTATATTGCAGAGTTCTCCATTCAGATTATCGCCATTGACTTTTGCAAATTAATTATAGTTTTTCTTACTATCCTTTATAGTCAATATCACCGGCTATCGAGATCATTTGACAGCGGTGAAAGAACGACCGACCGTTGAAAACTCCCGCTGGTGGATTCGTTTGGCCTTTGAAGGCTGCTTCGGCCCACACAGTAGGGATAGAGGGGGGAGGACATTTCAGAATGTATTTACCCCTTTTTGTACGCTACACTCGCCTAGCTGCCCTGTCATTCCATTATAGATAGGACCCCTTTTAAATGTTGCCCTAAGTGCAACAAAAAGTTTCCAAGGGTCAACAAACACCTTGTGTGTAACCTTTGTCTCCCTCGGGACCACATCGAAGGGACCTGTCGGGCTTGTAGGCTCTTCAAACCCAAGACATTACTGCTTAACTAAACGCTGGGCCTTCCACGTCATGCAGGTCGAGGCCGCCATGGACGTGGAAGGGACTTTCAGCAATGGCAGCAACGCTGCAGTATCCGATGGCGAGGGAGATGGGGATACTCCGGTCTCCCAAGCGCAAGCCCCCGACCCAACCAGACAGGCCGGCGGCCGTGTTACAGGGACTACACCCAGCGGCAAGGCCTCTACCACAAGCCCTTCCACTAAACACACAACCCACAGCCGAGACTCTACATGTCCGTCGAAGAAGGGCCAATGCATGACGTCTAGGGAAAGGTCAGTTTTATCTCTGTCCTCTGGGCACTCAAGATCCAGTTCTCCACATGACAGATCCTGACTGTCGAAAGACAGAACAGACGTTGTGAGTAAATCCACCTCCAAGCGCCTCATGTCTGCAGACGAGATGTTGGATATTTGAACTACCGAAGTTCGACGTGCTCCACCGAAATCGGTAAAAAACCCTATGCAGGCGGGGCTAGCCCATTTGGTAAAGAAACACGTCCCAGAAGGCCTAGTAAAGGTTAGGGAGTCTAAGAAAGACTTCTAAGACCCCACATAGAGAAAGGTCACATACGGATAGGTCCCCTCACAAGGATAAGGACACACATGAACAGGATTCTCTGTCTTCATCCCTAAAGAAAAAGGCACAGTTGCCTCTTAAAACACTCTCTCCTCTAGATCAAGGAGTTCCTTTACACCCTTCGGACACTAGGTCAATTCCTAGCTCTACCCAGTGGTATTGTGAGGATATAGACGGGGCCATGAGAAGAATGACCATGGCAAATTTTATATGGAAAAGACCCTAATTATTTCGCAAGTCTTCAGTCCACCCTTCCAACTACAGTGGCCTCTGGTTCTCAGTTCCCTGTTTAGGCCACTGTTTCTAAACCCACACCAGTCATTGCTCTGTATGACAAGGACTCTGACACCGAAGAACTCTATGCCTCTCAAGAGGCCGCAGATCCATATTATGGGGATGATGATGAGATTGACCCAGACGCAAACATGTATAACATGGACTCTCCTGTTAGTAACCGACTCACCCATAGATAACCAGCTGCTACTTAATGACGTGCTCGTGAAGGCGGATGAGCATTTCCAAATAGCAACTCAGGAGACGCAACAAGACAAAGATTTTGTGGACGAGATCTTGGGAGACAAGAAGGCTGTCTCTCAATTCGTTCCCCTCCTGCGGTCTGTTCAGCAAAAGGTACAACCCTCGCTGGAGACACCTAATCGGTCAGGGGCTGTTAACCCCTGCGTTGAGAAGCTCTTCAAACCTGCTCCATCCAACCCTCTATATGTAAGAGGACAGCTTAAGCCTGACTCTCTGGTTGTTACAACAACAAGAAAAAGAGCAGGGACACCCCTAGCCTCCTCTGAAGCTCCTCACACAAGGAGAGCAAATAATTGTAGACAGTGGGGAGGAAAGTAGCACCCTCGGCTGCTTTTCAAGCTAGAATAGCTAATAACGCCACTCTTTTAGCAAATTAGGACTGCCGTAAATTGGATGAGTTTTCAGCCTTGTTGTCATCTGCCCCTGAACCCCTCAAGTCACAATTAGCTCTTGTGGCAGCAGAAGGCAGGGCGGTTACAAGCTGCATGTTGAAAACTAATCCTGATGCCGCAGACAATGCGGGAAGGATAATCGTAGAAAGAACCATTATTAAGTGTCACGCTTGGTTACGCCAATCCGGCTTCAAGCAGGAGACACAAGCCACTCCTGTCAATATGCCCATAGAGCCTAACGTACTCTTTGGCAAGGCAGTGGAAGACACCTTAAAGATGGCTAAAGAAGAATATGATGCACTGAAATCTTTGGGCCAATTAACCCACTGCCCAAAGGGGTAATGGTAATTTTTGTCACCCATGCCGACAAACCCCAACGAGGGTCAAGCTACCGTTAAAAGTCAAGGAACATCATGGGGTAACAGTCGAGGCCAAGCCTCTGAAAGTTACTAGAGGGGTCTGCGCAGATCTCGCGGACGGGGCAGGGACTCCTCTTCTAGAAGTGCTAACACACCTCCAAAACAGTGACTACCTGTTCCAGGTGCCCTCCCAGGCCTCTCCAGTAGGCGGGCGTATTTCAAACTTCACCCAATCAGGGGAGGGAATCACCTCAGACAAATGGGTGCTGTCCACCGTGGCGGGTGGTTGTGTGGAGCTCCTCGAGTGACCCCCGGAGCCATCCACCGCGCCAGTTAATTCACTCCAAAGAAGACCAACGCATCCTCCTCGAGGAAATCGCCACGCTGCTGCAAATGGACGCCATAGAAGTTGTCCCGGCCAGCCATGTAAACGGGGGTATTTATTCAACCTACTGCCTTGTGCCAAAGAAAGATCTAACAATGCGCCCAGTATTAGACTTATGCCCTGCAAACAAGTATGTCAAGCCACAAAAGGTATGCATGACTGCGCTACAAAAAGTAATCCCTCTGCTGAAGCGGGGGCATTACATGGCAACATTGGTTATGAAAGATGCTTATTTTCATATTTCAATGTTCCCAGCGCACAGAAGATTATTGCGGTTCAAGATAGCAAACCAGCACTACCAATTCATAGTGCTACCCTTCGGAATACCATCTGCACCAAGGGTATTCGCAAAGGTACTGCCGGTGGTGGCAACGCACCTGCGCAGGGAGGCAATCCCAGTGTACCCTTACCTGGACAGCTGGCTAATTACGGGGAAGAGTCCCCAGGTTTGCAAGCAAAACATTCAAAGAACAATCAACCTTCTCTTTCAATTGGGCTTCTCAATAAACGAGGAAAAATCAATCCTTGTGCCAAGCACAATAAAACCGTTCCTAGGAGCTGTAATAAACTCAGAAGAGGGGTTGGTCTTTCCATCAGAGGAAACAGTCCAAAACATGCTACTGCAAAATTCCACATTATCAAGCCGGCCGCCAGCTAGGCATGATGGCGTCTTGCATTTACGTAGTACCACACTCGTGCCTGCGCATGCGAACCATGCAGGAGTGTGTGGCGAAACAATGGTCTCAGGCAAGCGGTCAGTGGGACGATCTAGTGGTCATTTCGCCAAAACTAGTACAAAACCTTCGCTCATGGACAAGAGAAAATCTGTTGAAGGGTAAACCCTTCCACAATCCGGAAGTACAGGCGATTGTAACAACAGACTCCTCGCTCGCCAGATGGGGGGCTCATTACCTTCATCACACATCTCAAGGTCTGTGGACTCATGCTATGGTGCAGAACCACATCAATCTGCTGAAACTACTAGCGGTGTTGAAAACTCTTCAAACGTGTGAGATACACCTGATGAACCAGGCAGTGCAAGTCCTCACAGACAGCACTACAGCAATGTTTTACATCATCAAACAAGGGGGCACACGTTCTCCAAATCTGTCCAGGCTAGCGCAACAAATTTAGGCACTCAAACAGAAAATGTTCCTATCATCTCAGCATGTTCCAGGGG
The DNA here is from genome assembly GCF_040938575.1 of Ambystoma mexicanum. NCBI lineage: Eukaryota > Metazoa > Chordata > Amphibia > Caudata > Ambystomatidae > Ambystoma > Ambystoma mexicanum. The sequence continues at coordinate 620,024,439 of NC_090922.1, forward strand.
AACTCAACTCTTTGGCCGTCTCTCTGAGCAGAGATCCCCTACCAGAGGAGCACAAGTGACAACTAGACTCAGAAGTCATAGAGCCACTCTTCTCTCAATGGGGTTTCCCCACAATAGACTTGTTATCTACAAGCAGAAACAGTCCATGCCCACACTTCGCTTCCAGGTTCCCCCAACCAGGCTACAAGGGGAATGCCCTATGGATGAACTGGTCAGGGAAATTTGCTTACACGCCCTCCCCCACCCCACCAACATGTCTCATGGACCGGTTGGTGAACAAGATCCACAAAGAACAGGTGATGCGCATCCTAGTTGCTCCTATGTGGGCAAGACAACCTTGGTATCCACATCTGCACAAACTGGCGATGTGTGATGCCATCAAACTCCTGTGCATGAACAATCTGCTTGCTCAACACGGGAGACTAACAGTGCACCCTCAACCTTACTCTTTGAACTTGGAAGCATGGCTCCTGAAGTCATAGAGTTCGGATATCTTAACCTATCACAAAGGTGTATGGCTATCCTAAAAGAATCACGAAGCCTAACACTAGGCACTGTTACTTCGACAAGTGGAGAAGATTTGGAATTTGGTGCCAGTCTAAAAAATTAACCCCATAGAATGTACACCATCACACATTCTAAACTATATGCTCCATGTGCTAGACTCTGGTTAGTATTCAACTCTTTAAAGGTCCACCCGGTGGCCTTGTCAGCCTACACCACCCCCCATATCAAGGTCTCATGGTGGAAGGTACCGGTCATCAAGGCATTCATGGAGGGAGTGAAGCTACTCCACCCTTCACACCCTCCAATCTCAAACCCGCCACCAGGATGGGATCTCAATGTTGTACTTGCTAAGCTCATGGGACCTCCATTCGAGCCGATGATTAAGTCAAGTCTTAGACACCTGACTTACAAGATTGCCTTCTTAGTGGCTATTACTTCCATAAGAAGAGTTAGTGAATTACAAGCATTGTCAGTGCAGGATCCTTTCATTATCATACACAAGGACAAACTGGTTTTACATACGCATCCTAGGTTCTCCCCTAAGTTCATCTCTAGATTTCATGTAAACCAGTCCATTGAGCTCCTGGCCTTCTTCCAGAACCCAAAGAGCTCAGCTGAGGTTAAACTCCACACATTTGATGTAAGGAGGGCGGTCCTTTACTATGTAAACAAGACCAGACCGCTAAGGAAAACAGACCAACTGTTTGTCTCCGTAGCACCGGGCAGAGAAGGGGATCGCATTTCTAAGAATGCTATCTCCAGATGGATAGTCGGTTTGCATACAGCTGTGCTATTCACTGTCAGACAAGACACTGCCTTTCACGCCAAGCGCTCACTCCACAAGGAGCACAGGAGCTACGCTGGCTTTAATTGCAGATGGCCCTTAACAGTTAAGTGGAGCTCAGTACACACTTTCACTCAGCACTATTGCATTGACGCACATTCCAAGACAGATACACAGGTGGGACAAGTGGTTCCAAGACATCTGTACGCCCATGAACCTTCTCACAACCCACCACTTTCTCCTAACACTGCTCGCTAATCTATGCACAGCATGTGATCTAAGCAGATTCCACAAGCCTCAGGAGGGATACATTACTCACCATAATCATATTTCTGATGCTTGTATCTACTTAGATTCACATGCGCCCACCCTTCCTCCCCTTGGAGAGAAGGCGCATGGATGCTTGTGAGCTTGTCTGATACATATCTGGTTGGCTACAACTGTACTCGCGCTACACCTCATGCCACCTCATGTCAGAAAAATAACAATCTGAGGGACCATGACGTGTGAGGGATCAGGAGTACAGTGGACGTCAGGGATAGTATTACCGGCACGCCCTGTCGACGTCCCTTTTTTAGTTTTGAAAACAAAAACTGTAATACTCCTGCAGCTTCCACTAGATGTCGGCCTATGCACAGCATGTGAATCTAAGCAGATACAAGCATCAGAAATACGATTACGGTGAGTAATGTATCCCATATTTTCTAACAAAAAGCATTGTTAAAGGGACGTTATGGTTAAGTTGCACTACTAAAAAAAATCTATGAAATTCCTTGGGAAAACGTTCCTACAGGGACGTTATGGTTACAGGTAAAACCGAAAAACCCCAGAAATTCACCAGTTATGGTAAGGTACGCAAACCTAACTCACGCTACCACTGTGCACTGCAAGGACTAACACCCATGACCTCAAAGATGACATCACTAATGTCATTGGTCAGGCTTCTTTCCCTGCTCCCGTGTTATCGACTGCCCTGGTTTTTGGTACTGCCCCTGTTTAATTATGATGGCGAGCCCCTCTGTCCTGCTTCTCACTGCAGGGGTGCTTTTAGGTAGACCCGAGTTTCTTCACTGGTCCATGTGCGTGGCAGCCCAGACCGGCTGTGGCTGAACCACTTCAAAGGTAAGTATCCTTCGATGATGATTATTGTCCGTATTCTTTTGTAATGTCTTTCCTTCTTCCCAATAGGTGATATGAGGCCCAGCGGAATTACGGTGCAAGAAGCGAGCCCCAATGGAGAAAGAGTTGACGATGTCCCAATAGGTGGTAAGCTTGGTTCTTTAGGTCAAATGCGAGGATTGGTTGAGCCCGACTTTAGCGTAATGTCTTTATAGTTTTTCTAACCTTGTTTGTCCTTTTCTCTTGCAGGGATGGCCTGGCAAATTCAGACTGGGATGCTGTTATCTGAAGATCTGCCGGCGGGTAAAGGATGCCTGGATCCGCGATGATGCTAGCCGAAGATAGACTCCCGAATGTGTTGAGGCTGAAAGTCTGGATCAGTTAAGGATGCGCTCCAACTGCGGTTGCTGCTGGAATCGGGTAAGGATGCGCTCCGACTGCGGTTGCTGCTGGAATCAGGTAAGATGCGCTTCAGGCGATGGTTATTGCTGGAATCAGGTAAGATGCGCTTCAGGCAGCGGTGAGCGTTACACTGATATAATCAGACTAACGCGAAGCGCTTGCATGCGGGCAGGGGCAGGCTTAAATAGCCTGGTTCCGGCCACGCCCATTTGTTCTGACTATTGGCCCCACCCTGCCACTCCCAGAAGATGCTGCACGTGCAGCCCAATGCACTCCTATGGCCATGCCCGACCTGGAGGACCGTGTAGGCCCAGCAGGGGAGAAAATAGCATGTGCACCAGAATAAAAGTGTGCAGAGCACACTTTCTCATGAGCCTGGCGCCAAAGGCACCAGGACTGGGTCTAACTGGACCCTTTATGTAGTGGAGCTTGTGGTTCTTGCCCTGTGGCCATGACAAGTACTAGCCACATGTTGTAAAGCTCTTTTAAGTACTTGTGGGAGCGCACGTCTATCCGTTTTAGAACTATGTCCATGCCTTGGGTATCTTCTGAGTGCTGTTAAGAGCTCCTCTGTCGCCAGCCCTACGGATTGATACGGTAGGCTACCTAATTTCAACTACTGGTCATGACTACGTGGGTTGCTCTGCAAACCTACCAATTTGTCGCTGCACCACGCCTGCCTGTATGAGGCCCTCTGGAAAACAAGGAACAGCAACCTCGAGTGTACAGTGGGTGTGCTAAATGTCACAATAGTTTGATGAATATGCTGCTGGCCTTTTCATGACCCGTAAAACAGACGCACCATCTCTGCACTGAGCACTATGCCGGAAAGTGTGAAGGGTTCCCCTGCGGGTCGTAGAGTTGGAGATAACATTTAACTGCAGGTGTGACATTTTGTAGTGAGTCTGTGAAATGCCAAAGTTAGTGCGGCTTCGTCACTAACATATGTTAAGAAAAGTAAGCAAACAGAATCTTTGGAGATTAAATAATATCACTGGTGGTTAGAACAGAACTATAGCCGTATGGGTCGTGCTTAATAAAAACCTTCCTTCTGAAGCTGCATTTCTCCTTGCTTTAAGCATTGTTGCATTTCACAATTCATTAATCTCCGTGCATGCTAATCCTACGGCTAATGGCGCACCATGAACTGTCCATACCACATGTGACGAGAACAGCAATGCAAGCATAAGGGACCAGTTGGCAGGGTAGTACCTTGCCAAAAATGCACTAGGGTAATTTCATGTACAGCATTCTCCACATAGACTGCGGCCAACAACAGGGGCACTCCTGTACGGCACATGTTCTGTCAGCCCATCTGTTTCAAGGTGATACGACGAAAAACGTGCATCTATGCTAAGAAGCACAGTCCGTGCTCTCCACAAATGAGACGTGAAAAGTGACCCCCTATCCGATACAATAATAGAAGGAAGGCCGAATAAACAACAAATGTGTCAAATACAGGTTTGCTAGCATTGGAGCAGAAAGTAGACCAGAACAAGGGGCAAAAGGTGCAATTTTTGTGAAAGTCAACCCCCACCCATATTTTATCGTGGTTCTTGATTTTCAGTAAATCAATGATAGTCCATGGAAAACCATATACCACGGTTTCTCCAGCATTGGCTCCTTCATAGATTCACATGCTTGAATATTCCCTGTCGTCAGACTGGCAATCTTCGGTCATTTAAATAATTATAAACTATATAAAAAACATTTCCTTTAGGAAATGCTACACACGTAGTCCCTCCACCTCATCGGTCCTTTTAGACCCTAACCAATGAGGTAGTAGGGCTTAGGCTCCACACCAGTCAGCCATCTTCAGATTTTGAACTATGTAGGCTGACAGTTGATGGACTGACTGAAAAAGGAGCAGCCTCTCCCCAGGGCAGGAGGGCTGGCACATTTGGATCTATGAAAGATACCAATTCTGTATAAATGCAGTATATACATGTGCTAAGCAGTACATATATATTTCCCATCCAATATATCAGCTAACAATAAATGTAGAAGAACTCACTAGTGCAAATGAGACTCGTACAGTGCACGCAATAGCTACACCAGCGGCAGAAAGGAGAGAACATATAAGAAACATTATGCTGCTCCTATCTGAAGTAAATGGGTGCTGAAGCACTGCTTGTCCTACTGCTGTTTCCCTTCTGCTGTACTCTTCCAAGCAGTAATTTCGGGCAAAGGTGTGGAGAGTACTCCATGTGGCCGCACAACATATGTCTATTAGGGACATACCTGCTTGGAACACTGCCGAAGCTGCTATTTAGTGAAAGTGGTTAATGCAGCTGGAGACCCAACATGACAGACTACGTTTCTCTTGAAGGCTCTGAAGTCTTGTGTCCTTTCTATTTAGAACTTCAGTGCAGTGCAGAGTTTACTCTGGAATAGTTGTATAGTTACATGTCTAAGTATACTGTAACGGAGCGAACCGTATTGCCCACATTCTTCAGCAACTATACAACTCTCTCTTATTTCGGGAGGGAAGGTCAGATTTGGAGTCCGTTTCTAGTTCCTTATTCCTGATTATCTGCTGCTTCTGTTTATCCACTTACAATTGATTGGTCGGTTGATGGAACATAACTTGGGTGCAATCTTACCTTTGGACGCATTGTGGTGTGCACTGTCTATGACCTCCGTTTAGCCGATATGCATGCAACTTTGCCGACAACTGCCCCATTCCGCAAATGTGCATGTTGTCGTCAGGCACTGTGGCGGGGTTGCAATTGGGTTACGTGTCTTGTTTACGTTTGCTCCGTCGACTGAAGAGGCTGATGAATGCAGTGAAGAGGCTTTTTTCCACTGCCCAGGTGGTTTTGTCCGCCATACCACCAACAACAGTATGGACCACTCATATTGGCTGTTGTACCCAGCTAGAAGTTAGAAGGTGTCTGATTAACAGAAGCATGTCTGATTTGTTTGCCTGCTCATGACATGTTTTTTGTAACAATGATATAATTACTTCTGCAAATGCAGAGTTATTCCAATGAAATGGCATTTCATTCTTTTCCATTGGTAATGCTGTTTTTTTCGCTCATCTCCAAGATGCACTCAAAAGGTTTCTGTCAGATTCTGAGGCCAAAAAGAAAACACACAACTGTATGAAACTGAAAACGCGCTCTTTGTGTGGAAGTAGATAACAAAAAACAAACCGCCCCCAGAACGGCTCCTTTCAGAGCCACCTCTACAAACGAAAGCCCTTACCCTGGTTGTCATTTCTTCCCCCACGCACGCACATAGCACGAAAGCCTCATCTGGGGATTTTCAGGCTGGTGGCCATGGAAATGGGACTGTGTAGGCTGAGGGATTGCGCAACAACGTTTCTGGGTGTGGTGTATGCAGGGGACTGTTGTACAGACATGCTAATGTTACATGGAGAGCGCACGTGCCACAATCTGCGTTTCTCAGCATGATGGCCAATGGAAATGCGACTGTGCAAATTGTCCAATGAGGTGGTCAAAGTGTGCGTCACATGAAAGGGCGGCCATATTTTGTTTCGTTACTCTGTAGAGAGGCTGGCAGAGATGGCGAGACGCACAGTTTTCATAGTGCGTGATCCCTTTGTGGTAGATCTGTGCCCGGATGCCGTGGAAAGAGGCTTTAATGGCAATTTCAATTTGGAGGAAGTGGATGCTTTGTGGTGCAGTGTCAGGTCTGTACTTTGGGCCATTTCCTTGCAGAATGTCGATGAGTGGCCTCTTTTGCAACTGTGTACGTTTTGTTCCTGCACTATGGAGCACCATTTTGGGTTCCATCGCTTGTTTAAGTGTGTACCATCAACTCAAAAAGATGATGAAAGCAGTGAAGCACATTTTTACCACTGTGAAGGTGCTTTTGTAGCACGAGTACAGATTACCAAGCAGATAGATAGATAAGACTACAAGCATCCATGCGCCTTCTCTCAGAAGGGAGGAAGGGCGGGCGCATGTGAATCTAAGCAGATACAAGCATCAGAAATACAATTACGGTGAGTAATGTATCCCTTCTGAGGCTTGTGGAATCTGCTTAGATCACATGCTGTGCATAGATTAGCGAGCAGTGTTAGAAAAAGGAGGTGGGATGTGAGAAGGGTCATGAGCAAACAGGTATCTTAGAACCGCTTGTCCCACTTGAGTATCTGTCTTGGAATGAGTGTCAATGCAGTAGTGCTGAGTAAAAGTGTGAATAGAGCTTGAAGTAGCTGCTTTGCAAATGGTGTCAAGGGGTACATTTGCAATGAAAGCCATAGTGGCCCCAGTGCCTCTTGTAGAGTGGGCTCTTGGCGTAAAAGGCAGAGTTCTTTCATAAAGGGAGTAACATAGCTGGATACAATTGACTATCCACTTCGAGATGGCACCTTTTGATACGCGATCTCCCTCTCTGCCTGTAGCTATGGGAACAAACAGTTGGTCTGTTTTCCTTAGCGGCCTGGTCTTGTCTACATAGTAGAGGACCGCTCTTCGCACATCTAGAGTGTGTAGTTTCACCTCAGCAGAGCTTTTGGGTTCTTGGAAGAAGGCCGGAAGCTCAATGGACTGGTTAACATGGAATTTAGAAATGAAATTAGGTGAGAAACCAGGGTGTGTTCATAGAACCAGTTTATCCTTATGAACAGTAAAGAAAGGATCCTGTACTGACAGAGCCTGAATTTCACTGACCCTTCTTATGGATGTAATGCCTACTAAGATGGCAGTTTTATAGGTCAGGTGTTTGAGACTGGCTTTATGCATGGGTTCAAAGGGTGGGCCCATGAGTTTAGCAAGCACCACATTAAGGTCCCATCCTGGTGGTGGGTTAGAAATTGGAGGGTGGAGTCTCTTTACCCCTTCCATGAAGGCTTCAACCACTGGTATTTTCCACCACAAAACCTTGGTATGGGAGGTGGTGTAGGCTGACAGCGCCGCCAGGTGTACCTTGAGTGAGTTAAATACCAACCCTGCATCCAGCAGGTGGAGCATGTAGGTGACAATATTGGAAGGAGTGCAATCAAACGGGTTGATTTGCTTATTCTGGCACCAGATAACGAATCTCTTCCATTTATCAAAATAACAGTGCCTCATGTTTGGTTTCCTAGATTCCTTTAGGATGTCCATGCACCTCTGTGGTAAGTTGAGATGCCCAAACTCTGACTTCAGGAGCCATGCTGCCAAGTTCATTGAGCTGGCTTGAGGATGCACTGTTTGACCTTGGTGCTGGGATAGTAGGTTGTGCCAGCACGGGAGTCTGATGGGTTTACACACTGCTATTCTGCGTAGGTGTGGGAACCACGGTTGCCTCGCCCACATGGGAGCAACGAGGATGAGCGTCATCGATTCCCTGTGCATCTTGTTGACCACCTGTTACGCTCACCTGGTATCCACGGGGACGCCACCCAGCTGTGGGGACTCTGGTATCCTTCTCAGCCGCTCCCAGGTATGATCAGCGGAGAAGTTCTGCCTGGAATACAGGTGGGCAATGTTCAAGACTGGGCAACTGGGGTAAGATCCTCCCAACACCCCGTATGCCCGCAACCCCTCCCCGGACCTTTCCTCACCTTGTTATGGGTTTTGGCGTGTTCTCCGTTCTGCCTTCTTGGCAGGGGCGCGTTGTCCTTTGTGTGCGGGTGCGATCTAGTTACTTCACTGATGCAGGCCCTTTTGAGTCTTTCAGGTAGGTCTTATTACTGTTATACTTGTATGCCTTTCTGTGGTTTAAGTTATGTCTTTTCTCTTTCCTTAGGTGTGCGGAAGTTAGCTGTGGAACGTTGGCTGAATTGGGACTCGCCGATAGATGATGGTGCTTGGAGAGCGCCTTGATGCGGTAAGTAGGCGCTATGCACAGCGCCACGATGCCTTGCCTTGCTAACCTGTTGTCTTTTGTTCCTGTAGGTTACAGTGCTCACCCGGAGCAAGAAGTCCCAAGGCGATGCTGGTCAATGGGCGACTCGTGAGGTAAGCTGCCGGCACGATTGTAAAATGTCTAATGTCCTGTTTCTCTCCTTTTTGCAGATCCGTCGGTCCGGAGGCTCGCTGTTCCTTGGATGCTGTTTGCAGGAGCGGAGAGCAGCTAGCGAATGGAATCACAGGTAAACTGCTGCTATTAACGATGTCCTATTGTTTTTCAGATGCTGTTCTTCCGAGGTTCGCAGGTGCAGCTGAACACGATGAGCGTCACGTTGCAGAATTGCAAAGTAACGCGAAGTGTGTCCTTCAAGTCGGGTGTGGTTTAAATAGCTTCAGAAAAGTAGTCCAGGTAAAGTAGTTCCTAGGCTCCCACACCCAAAACACAATACTGCATAGTTTGTTTCCGATGGAACCAAGCTATGTGGGTGCCTCCATGTTGGCTGGCACCGGAAATAAAGTAGTCCCAAAACACAAGTCCTCACGAAGTATGAGCCGAAGGCCAACGGCGCCATGACTGGCCCCAAGAGGGCTTCAGCAAAGGATGCCTGAGTTTATTTGAGACCCGATCCAAGTCCCCTCTTGGCCCATGGGGTGGCCACGTTTTTTTTTTTTTATATGGGTCGCGACACCACCTTCCTCATGAGAGGGGTTGGTGGAAAAGCGTAGGCAAACATCCCTGACCAGTTCATCCACAGGTCGTTCCCCTTGGAGTCTGGCTGAGGGAACCTGGATGCGAATCCTGGGCATTGCCTGTTTTCGCTTGTGGCAAATAGGTCTATAGTGGGCAAACTCTACTGTGAGAAGATGTCTTCTACGACTTCTCTGTGCAGACACCATTCGTGTTCTTGTAGGAGGGTATCTCTGCTTAAAGTGTCTGCTAGTGAATTCAGATCTCCTGGAACATGTTGGACAGGTAAATGTTCCGTCTGAGTGTCCATGTCCAGATTTTCTGGGCAAGCCTGGACAGATTTGGGGAACAAGTCCCTCCCTGTTTGTTTATGTAAAACATCGCTGTCGTACTGTCTGTTAGGATCTGTACTGACAGGTTCAACAGGTGGAGTTCGAACGCCCGAAGCGCTCTGAAGACTGCCAGGAGTTCTAGCAGATTGATATGATTCATGGCCACTGTGTGAGACCAGAGACCCTGAGCTGTGTGGTGGAGGAGGTGTGCTCCCCACCCTGACAGGGACGCGTCTGTAGTGACTACAGCTTGTACCTCCGGATCGTAAAAGTGTTTCCCCTTTGACAGGTTCTCTCTTGTCCACCAGTGAAGACTTTGTACAAGTGTTGGCGAAACGACCACTAGATCGTCCCACTGACCACTTGCCTGAGACCACTGTTTCGCCAACCATTCTTGCATGGGTCGTATGCGCAGGCGCACGTGAGGGACCAGGTAAATACATGACGCCATCATGCCTAGCAAACGCATCGCTTTGCGCACCCTTATCTGGCGACCGGGCTCATACAGAGGAATTTGCAGTAGTAGATTCCCAATTCTTTCCTCTGATGGAAAGGCCAACCCCTCTTGGGTGTTTAGTACAGCTCCTAGGAACTGCTTGGAGGTGCTTGGCACCAGGCTTGATTTTTTTCTTGTTGATGAAGAAACCCAATTTGAAGAGGTCGATTGTTCTTTGGATGTTTGATCTGCAAATTACTGGGGTCTCCCCCGTGATGAGCCAGTCATCCAGGTAAGGGTACACTGGGATTGCCTCCCTGCGTAGGTGTGCCGCCGCCACCGCCAGTACCTTGGTCAATACCCTTGGAGCCGAGGCTATATCGAAGGGCAGCACCTTGAACTGGTAATGCTGACTGTCCACCATGAAGCCCAAGAATCTTCTGTGCGCTGGGAACATGGAAATATGAAAATAGGCATCTTTCATGTCCAATGTTGCCATGTAATCCCCCCTTTTTAGGAGGGGGATTACTTCTTGGAGAGTAGTCATGCAAAATTTTTGGGGCTTGACATACTTGTTTGCAGGGTGTAAGTCTAATACTAGGCGCATTGTCAAATCTTTTTTGGCCCAAGGAAGTAACTTGAATAGATACCCTTGTTTACCTGGTTGCCCGGGACGAGTTCTATCGCGTCCTTTGCGAGAAGATTGACGATTTCCTCGAGGAGGATCTTCTGGTGGTCCAGTGAATATATCTTTTGTCGTGGAGGGTGGTTGCGAGGGCGCTCTAGCAGTTCGATGTAGTATCCTGCGGACACTGTGGACAGCATCCATCTGTCGGATGTGATCCCTTCCCATGCTTGGGTGAAGTTGGAAATGCGCCCCCCTACTGGGGATGCGTGGGAAGGGACCCTGAGTGGAACGTCACTGCTTTGCGGGAGGCATACCTCCTCTGCCGGGGCTGTCTCTACCTCTACCATGGCCCCTCTTGTTACCTCTGACGTAACTTTGGGTATTCTGCTGGTTGCCACCCATGATATACCCTGTCCCTGTGCATAATTGGAGCCGCTCTGGGAATTTTGGGCACGTGAGCGACGAAAATTACTATTCCCTCTTTGATTAGTGGGCTTATTTGTCAATTGTCCCAGGGACTTTAGAGTATCATACTCATCTTTGGCAGTTTTCAGTGCGTCCTCTACCACTTTGCCAAAAAAGACATTCGGTTCCACCAGCATGTCAATAAGGGTTGCCTGGGTCTCGCGTTTAAACCCTGACTGTCTTAGCCAAGCGTGCCTTTTAATGGCAGTGCTCTCTGCTATGAGCCGGCCTGCATTATCTGCAGCGTCAAAGGTTGTCTTCAGAATGCAACCGGACATGGCTCTACCCTCCGACGCGATCTGGGCCAACTTACCCCTTAGTGGTTCCGGTGCTGAGCTAATGAGAGCAGCTACCTGCTCCCACTGGTGGCAATTATAGCTTGCCAGCAGAGTGGTGGTGTTGGCGATCCTTGCCTGGTAAGCGGAAGTGGAGGCTACTTTCCTTCCCAACCCATACATTCTTTTGCACTGCTTGTCTGGGGGAGCCTCAGTTGATGATGGGTGTCCCCGCTCTTTTTCTGGTGTTTGCGATTACCAAGGAGTCGGGCTTCAGTTGACCCCTTATATAAAGAGGGTCTAACTGGGCGGCCCTGAACATCTTCTCAATTCTGGGGTTCACAGCTTTGGTGAGATTAGGAGTGAGAAGGGAAGGATCAATTCTACGTTGGATTGATTTGAGAATAGGAATGGCTTGAGCAATGGATCTTTTGTCCCCCACCAGCTCCTCTGCAAAGTCCCTTTCTTCCTGCGCCCCTGAGTATCTATGTGGAAGTGCTCTGCAGCTTTAGCCAAGACCTGATTTAGAAGGGGCTGGTTATCTAAAGGTGAGTCAGTAACCTGTGGTTCCTTGCTAACCGGGAGTCCATATTGTAGACTTCCGCATCGTCTTCCTCCTCCTCATCCTGGCCGCCATCTCCATAATACTCGACCCCAGTTTGGTCATCCAGCACCAGTACGTCTGGGTCATCCTCATACTGTTGGTAAGGCTGAATATAGTAAGGGTCTGAAGACAGTCCCTGAGCTGGAGTATCAAGCCGAGATCTCTTATTAGGAGAATGAGGGTCTTTGGATCCTGAAGGAGTAGCATTGTCAGGGGTATAGCTAAGAAAATGCTGTGTATACTTTTCATAAGAAATAGCTAAGGAAGACATTCTCCTCATCACCCTGTCTGTCATCAGTGCTCCATTCTCTGGAACTGGGGATGACAACCTCCTGTTGAGGTTCATCTTCTAAGCCCATATCGTAAGGAGTGGGAGGGATGAGCTTGGGTTTAGTGACAGGGGTCTTAGATTTGTCATTATCCGACGACCTGTGCTTGTGTACCTGCGATGCAGAAGTTGAATGCTTAGACTTTTTCCAATGTTTGTCCTCTTTCCCGTGAGTGGAAGAGTGTTTCCCTGACGGTTTTGCCTTTCCGGTATCTTTCGACGCCTGTCGTCGAGATTCGGGGGTACCCTCTCTCTCTTTTGAGTGCGCACGTCGGGACTCGGAGGCAGACGCCGAACGGGCTGCCGGAGCCGACTTTGGGTGTGCGGCTTGAGGTTGGAGGTCGGATTAGTCTTCTGACAAACCTCCTTCCGTTACTTTAGGGAGCGAGGCACTCTTGGCAACTGTGGACGGTTGCCGTGTGTCGTGCGGCGATCTCGATCTGGAACGCCCAGAGGACACCGATTCGGTGGTCCGCTCTCTTTGTGCCTCTTTCCTCCGTGAACTCGACACGCGTGTCGAGTCTCGGTTGGCCTTAGTGTTCTTAGGTGTAGAAGAAGATTGGGTAGCGCTCGTGTCGCCCGGTGTGTTCCCCATAACTGCCCTGCCGGACAATCCTCTGAGGTCGGGGACTAGCGCTTGGGAGTCTTTAGACACCCCTGTGCCCTCGCCGTCTGAAAAGGGCAGCGTCGCTGCCATCACTGAAGGCACCCACCGCTTCCATGGCCTCGAGCTGCCTGGCGTGGTGGGCCCAACGTTTAGTGGAGCGGTCCTTGAGTGTTTTTGCTTTAAAAAGCCTACACGCTCTGCAGTTAGCTTTGGGGTGGTCCCTCGGCAAGCAGAGATTACAGGTGGCGCGTTTGTCAACCCACTCAGTACAGTATGTTTCCGCCCCCCACTCTCCCTACTTGCAGGGCCAAGGCCAGAGTCCTTCCGAGGCCCAAAGTCCGTCGTGCAGCTCTCGGCGGTTGTTTGTTCTTCGGACCGGCGTCAATCTTCGATGTCTCGACGTAGGAGTGAAAGAATGGGGAAATTAATATTGTTTTTTTGCAAAATGGCTTAAAACCAGGGAACTCCGCGCAATGCTTCCGACAAGTATGGCGGAAAAAAACAATCTGAGGGTCCTACACGCGTGAGGTATCATGGGTACAGTGGACGTCACACTAGGGATAGTATTACTAGCACGCCCTGTGTCGACGCCCATTTTCGAGTTTCGAAAAACAAACTTATACTCTGCAGCTTCCACTAGATGGCAGCCTAAGCACAGCATGTGATCTAAGCAGATTCCACAAGCCTCAGAAATATATATATGAACAAGCGGTGAGGTAACCGCGAAACGCGTCAGATTAAGCCATACATTATGGAGCACCGCATTTTATGTGGTTTTTATTGACAGTCATGTGCTGTGCATGGTCTGCAAAATAAAGAGGATATTTTTTCCAAAAGAGAATTGATTGCCTGGTGATTTCGTAAGGAACGGGGGAGTGCCTCTCACTGGGACTGCGTTAAAAGGAACATTATGGTTAAGTTGCAATAGCAAAAACCTATGCAATTCAATGGACAAACGTTACAGGGACGTTCTGTTTACAGGTAAAAGCGAATTTCTGGCTTTTTTCGGAAGTTATGGCAAGCTAAGTAACCATAACTCGCGCCACCAGTGTGCACTGCAAGGACTAACACCCATGACATCAAACATGCCATCACAAATCTCATTCTGTTTTCCAGAAGAAAACATATTGGAAAGGAAGGCAAGTCAATAGAAGCCACAATCCTTGCATAACAAAATTTGTGCATAGCAAAGGAAAGAAACTGTGAAAATAGCAAAAAGGAGAGGCTGGAAGGCAAAGTGAAAAAAATGGGGAACAATTGTGCCCCCTTACAAGTTGCGTACAAACAAATGTGTTGGACAAAATGAAATGGCTGTGGCACACCTGCGCGTATACTCCTTCCCAATGTCGCAGGCCGCCATCCCCTCAAAAATAGTGTCATGGGAGATGTGACAGTGACACAGCAATCTCTTCCTTCCCTAACAACCAAGTTCTGCAAATCCGCATTTCCCCACAGCAAGTATGAAATTGTGCTACCCCTTCCCTAATGGGTAGTAGGAATGTGCAAAAGTGAACATTAATAATGAAAGTGTTGCTAAATGTTTGGGTGGTATGCTTTTTTTCCTGAAATGGCGCTCAGACTCAGCGGCACACAGCCCTCCTTGCAATGCTTGCAATTAAGCAAAAGAGAAGTGTCCTACGGAATACCCACAATTACAATATACGCATCCATACGACAGCAGCAGGTGCCGCATGGCCGCATGTTGTCCACCACCTAGCAATGCGTGTGGGAACTGACATTTGTGTATATGTATATGTGCCTCTGTTTCCTGGTAACATAAGCACTCTGCAGTATATGTGAAGGAACGTTAATGTGGTCGGGGCGTGCAACCACGTCCTACAGATATGTATGCAAATAAGCATCCCACCTGGTGCACCCTATAAGTAACCAGCTTCTTCCTAAAATGGTCAGCGCACGTGTTGCGCACTATTAGTCCATAGAAAATTGGCAACAGTGTGCATAGTACACCCATGCAAATGCGCACCAGGCAGTGCGCCCAAAAAGTTCCAGCGGACAGTCGTACAAAAGCATAGATGACAACCTTCTGTGGCCAAAAATGTGTAGGCCTGTTAACGTTTCAAAAATCGTACCTACCATACTGATGGCATGCCGGAAAAAGATGCCACATCAACTTCACCCAATGAAATGACAGGACAGAACATCACACAAAATTATTTCACATTAACTTTGACCTTATGACATCACAGCAAATGACCTCAGTTGCCATTTGTCCTTCAAAAGATCACAGGAGCTGAGTGCCTGGTGTGCTCCATCCCATATCCTCTCACCCATCATGATAATGGAGAAGTACCAAAAGAGTCATGTGTACATAGTGCCACCAGTTTCTTCCTCAGCACAACCCAACACAATTTCCTCTTGAAACATATCAATATCAATGTTATGCACCATTCACTTTGGATTTTTAGAACTGGATGAAACCTAGTGAACAATGTATGAGGTACACAACACATGTATTACTTCAGTATGAATTAACCATTTTAATAGGTCTTGGTAAAACAACCGACATGTCGGTGAGTAAAGACGAGCAAGTAAAGACAATCTGTAATTAAACATTATGACACATCTACATCAAAATCATTCCAAAAAAGAATCCTTAGTTATTCAAGAAAAAGTCCTCTACACGTGTTTCACCACAAAGTGTGGATCTTCAGGAGGTGAAAAGTACTCTTATGTTGATGTATCCTATTTATAATTTGCCAGATTGTTTTATAATTTCACCAAACAATTTGTCAATGCTTTTTGTACTGGTTGAATGGAATGGGTTTCAGAATCCAATGTTTCTTTAATGGAGAGGAAGAAGGAGATACTTCTTTCCTTGGTGGACGTGAGCAGGAGTTTCTTTGTTAGGACAGGTTATGCTTTAAATTTGTTTTTCTTTTGTACATTTATTGTATTCTTGTGTGTTCGGATTTGTTAAAGCATTGGATTGTGTATGGTCTTTATAAGATAATATCACTGTAACCAAGACCCAAGTATCCCTATGTAACTAAGACATGTCATGCAAGAGTGCCTTGATGCCCTTGGGCATGCTAGTGGGCTTTACAAATAAAAATAAATAAATAAGTAAATAAAACATAATATATCACTCAGTTTCCTACACAGGCAATGTGTTCTCACAAGGAACAGATGCAGTATTGGGGGTTTGTGAAACGTGCATAGAGAGTCAAAGAACACATCACCGACTTTCCTACACAGTCACTCACACCTCACAAGGTACACATACACTGGTGGGGGTCTGCGCAAAGTGTATTACCGACCTTCATAAGATATCAATCAGTTTCCTACATAATCAGTCAGACCACACACAGTACACAAAAACTGCGGGGGGGGGGGGGGGTCTCTGAATGTTCTTGAGCAGTATGTCACAAATGCATGTTACAGGACTGGGTAGGGTGGGGGTAAAAGAGTCTCTTGAAACCATTTCTAGAAGAAATTGGGTGTATTTCAATTTTCCAATGGTGGAATGGCTAAAAGTAGTGCCCTACAGTGTGTCTGCAACCACCAGCAACCATTTCACTCTGATTGAACAGGCACAGTAGTGGAGAGAATTATGAACGTCCCTTCCTGTCACCCACACCTGCAGCAGCGACAGTCCCCATTGTCCCAATCGCATAGGCAGCTTGCAGAAAAAGGGAGTGTACGCACGTGCGTTTACCCATGTATGGTGAAGGCCTTGTCCAGATGAAGCTGAAACATTACTTCTTCCCTTTGCAGCACAGCCACATTGCGTACGTGTAAAAAGTTGCACTCGCTTCCACCAATAACATTGAAGAGCTCTTCATGTCACAGTATTTGTTGTTTACAACTGTCCTCTGCGTACACACCGCGACCACAAGCATAGTTGCGCAATCTCTGTGGCTGATCAGTACCATTTCCATAGCCGCCATCCTCAAAGTCCCCAGATGTGCCTTTCGAGGTGTGTGACAATAGCAGTGCCAACTTGACCAGCCGACCACACCGACGGTGCGCGTGTGCCCTCATTTCGGGGACAGGAGGCAGACTCTCCGACAGCGTCAAAGCATAGGGTTGAGCAATGTACGCAGTATATTTTGGAAAGGGCAGGCTTACAAACACATTGCTATGTCCCATTGCCCATGCATGCAGGTTTGCAAACTATGTACAGCTGCTTACCGGGTGTAAAATGTCCACAACAATCTGGCCAAAAGGCACACCGTAGAAGTGCTGTGTAATGTGTTTGCACCTTTTCTGAGCAGCTTACAGCACATAGGTATGCCCTGCAAGTAATGGTGCACCACATCTGCTCACCTACAGGGCGTCTGCAACTAGTACCAGCCATGTCACTGTGCCTAGGTACGCACACTAGTGGCGAAAATTATGAACGGGCCTTGGTGGCACCCACACCCGCAGCAGCGATAGTCCCCATTGTCGCAATATCATTGGTAACTTTCAGAAAAGGGGAGTATACGCACATGCGTGTACCCAAGGACCACGACTGCCTTGTCTAAATGAAGCACAAACATTCCTTCTTCCATTTCCAGTTTGTTCTTTGCAGCATACTGTTCAAAGGTTCCACAAGCTTCCAGCAATGACATTGAACAGCTCCCCATGTAACAGTATCAGTTCTGCACATCAGTCCTCTGCGTACATAGCCCGGCCAGAAATGTTATTGTGCAATCCCTGTGGCTCCGTAGTCCCATTTCCATCGCTGCCTGAAAATCCCCGGATGCGGCTTTCCTGCTCCGTGCGAGCTTGGGGGCATAACGTGCAACCAGTTTAGGGGAAGTTTGTTATAAGAGGCGGCTCTTAAAAGAGCTTTGTTATTTTTGTATTTTATATGCATCTAGAGGAACACCTTCTTTTCAAAATTTCTGTTTTCTTGTGGGGACATTGTTACAGTAAACTCTTCACCACATCTTGTAGACGGGCAAACAAAACAGCATTACCAATGCTCGACAAAGAAATGCCATCTGGTTGGAAAAATTCTGCATTTCCACAACTAATGAGGTCATTTTTGCAGAAGAACATCCCCGCTGTTAGGCAGAATCCTGTACAGTGCCCTTAGAGACCACTACACACAATTAAGACTACAGGTGGCAATACAAGTTTTACCTTTGGTACAAGCCTATACTACTATGTCAGAGTGGTAGCAGTGGCGGAACAGCCAGGCTTATCTCAAGAGTATATGAGCAGTAGCAGAGATTACACAAAGGGACCACAATTACTCTGACTCAAGCAAACACTGACTCAAGGTTTCAGGTAGAAAAATATAAGTACATTTATTTTTAAACCATTCGTTATAAACGCAACACTTCTATTAAACTCAAACAAAAACCACACGTTAAATATACCACAACTAACCAATTCACTCTGAACAGTATTTATCATGGTAACTACCCTGTGTTTGAATGAACCGGTGTTAGGCACAAAACACGTTACCGCGGATACAATTGCTATCACTTTTTGACAGTTCGGTCTACTAAATAAACGCGTATCCGTGACATGAAATGCTACAGGGGCAAAAACACACTTAGCACCTGAGATACCCAGAGGGAGTTGGAGGCAAAATTCACAGGCAATAGTTTGGTTAGGCAGACAGAATCGAGAAACACTCAGAGACAGGAGTTCAAAAGTCAAAGGGCCGGAGCCAGGATCGAAACACACTGGGGCCTGTAGCCAAAACTGCTTCAATATTGTCAATGTTCGGAAGCAAAAGTTATAAGAAGGAGGGAAGACAAGGGCAAGCCTTGGAAATTAAGAAAAAAGGGATTCACCCAGTTTCCTCAGCAGAACACAGTACCTTGTTCAAATGGTGTAGCTGGTGCCCTGGCAGTTGTTCCTGTTGGTTTCCCGCAGACCCACGATTCCTGGAGCTTCGTTGTGAAGGACGTCTGAAGGAGGTCTGCACCACACAGGGATGAAGCTGGCAGCAGCGACAAGGAAAAAAGAAGGTGCGCTCCTTAAAAACAGGAGAGGCTCTACAGGTGGCTATCCGACCACTACAGCAGCGTGCAGCGATTTCAACCAAGGAAGAGGATCCTCTGGCTGTAGAAGATGAGCTGGTTATCCCCATCAAGCTCAAGGGAAGAAGACTCCGGACTGGATCTTCTCCAAGTCGTTGAAGGGCAGATAGCTCAGGACTGCAGCAGGGCTTCACCGGGACGTGGTAGTTGCCGCAGCCGTTGTTCTCTCCGCTTCTCTTCGGTTCCTTGTAGTTCCAGTGGCGACTCTCTGACTTCTAGCCCAAGAGACCTGCCTTTTATGCGAAAAGCCCCCATTCACATAGCCTGGCTGTCAATCCCCCAGCAGGGGGGTTGTCCAGCCCGGACAACTACCCTGGCCAATCATGACAAAGTGTGACTTGGGTTTCCTAGCATACCCTGTGCAGGGGGTGACTACACCCCTCCCTCACATTCAGTCCACCTAGACACCCAGGCGCCTTGAGGAGGGCTTCTGAGCAGAAGCCCGCCAAAAGACAGTGAACAAAGAAGGTGAACCTAGTTTGCCGTGCAAAGTAAAACGCAAGAAGTACTTCAACAAAAAGAAATGGTGAATAAACCCAACCGGAGCCAAAAGAAAGACGATTTGGTCAAGCGGGTTTATGTTTGAGGTTAATATAATAGCCAAGAACAGTACCACGTGTATCTAATATAATCGCGGTAGAAAAGTTAGGGTAGATACCACTGCCACCAGCCAAGTCTAAATGTTAAAAGAGCAAAACAATGCTCTTGGAGGTACATATAAAAAGGGATACAAATTAACCCTTTCCAGGACTCCATGGAAGATGGGCTGTACTGGATCTGTGATAGATTGACTAAGTAAAGTTAATGGTAACTTTACCCTTTTCTGGGGGACGGTAGTCGCCACAGAAATGGAGACGAGCAAAGTCTCAAAGGCAACCCTGTGCCACGGCACTGAAGGTGCTGTGTGACACACAAAAAGAAGGGGGCTACTGAAGTGGTGTACTTCAGAGTCCACAATCATAAAAACAGATAGAAACACAAAGCAAAACACAGGTAAGAGTGGGGGAAAAGCTCTCACTCTTACCAAGTGGAAAAAAAATAAACTCCAGAAGTCCAGCAAAGCCTCTGGGGGACTCACTAGGTGAGGGAAATTAGCCATAGAAGAGAATTCTCCCTAACACCAGCAGCGGACAAAAAAGTATACATACTTCTGTTGATGAGACACCTTCCTTCGTCTGGCTCGGAACATCCATGAGCAGTGGGCCACACTCTTCGTGGTGTTATCGATGAGAACAGCAGCTTGGCAGTGGGAAAAAGCCTCTTCACTAGCTTTAGCAACCTCTTTAGTCGACAGAACAAGCCTAAACAAGACATGTAACCCATGTGCAAGCCACCGTAGTGGATGACGATAACCTCGCCTCTTCTGAAACTTGCCAGGTCTTTGCAAGTGCATCCATGTCGGTGAAACTGCACTCGTAGACACCGTTCCACAATGCTACCACTCTTTCCAACCCGAAATTGCCATCAAAGTTTCTTTCCAGGGCATACTTGTGCTAATCTAGTAGAAAGGCATCACCTATAGGCAACACAATGGGTTTCGCCACGTTAGGCAGCCTCACTATGCAGAGAATAATGTACAGTACTTTCAAAGCCCCTTCCTCTCAACCACACCCACATTACCTGATTGGATAATCCCGAAAGTCCCATGTTCATTGGACAACCACATAAAAAGCGCAGATTGTGGCACGTGTGGTTCCCAAACTACGGCGAGGGCCGCACACCAGGAAAGAAGTAGCAGTCCTTCCCTTTCCACTACCTTTTGTCCAGCACCACCTCATTGGGTATGGGTAAGTGGGCACACCATTCCACCAACGCCATCCAAGAGGGTACCATCTAACACCGTCTGTGCTGCACAACACTTCATAGGTACCGTTAGAAAATCAGCCTGCTACTTTACTGTCACTTGCCAACACGTCCACTACAAATTTTGGTAATAGATTGCAAAATGTGTGCATCCACATTCATCCACTTGCGCACCCACTACTACAAATGTAAGGTACGAGACATGGTTCTGCAGTATGCGTATTACTGTGCTATAAGTGCCTCTGCGCGCGGTATCTGCCACTGAGTGGCCATTGCGGTCTTTAAAAGCATACTGGGTTTTTTCCCATGCACTACCATGCAGCGGCAGGTTAGTGATATGTGCTTGCAACGCTCTCTTTGACCCATATCATACAGTGTATTATCGCCACAGGAACTCCCTGTTTTGCTTCTGACAATGCTACGAAATGTTTTCCGCACTAACCCACCTCCTACATAAATTGTACAAAAAAAGGCATCAATAGCAGCATTCAATGTATCGTACCCAGGGAAAGCAACTTCCCAAAGATCATTGTCTGCACAGCCTTACTTCTAGCTAAGCTGCACTAATACAGCAAGCTCCATTTAAATCTGCACCCTTCTACTCTCCAACCTCTGCAATGCATGCAGAAGAGGAGTGTGCAACTTGGGATGGTATCTCTCCTGCACTGAAATGTCGCCAATAGCTCCCAGTGGCTGCGAGGAATAAAGTGAGAAGACTCTGCATTATGCAGAAGGCCTTCTGGGCCCTGGACCACAAGAACTTCAAATATAACTCCCTATATATCTGCGTGCGCAAGCTCTTCCCTCATCCGTCTCCAACTCCCACAGGGTCACGTGCATCTGCAAAAAAACAGTTGGTAGATGTGCTTTTTCCACTGGGGCATCCCTCCGCAACATGCTCCCTGCCTCCTTAACACTTGAGGGGAACCATCGCCGGTTCTGCATGTCGTTCACTTAATCTGCACTACTTACCTGACGACTCTGATGTTGGACCCATGTCACCTCCCCCTTCCAGGCAAACCCCTACAATGGCTTTCTAGCAAACCCTGCAGTTGAGGACTGTTTCCTGTATGCCTAACAGTGCATCCACCACCTTGTGTGTGCACTTATCGGTACACTTGGCACAATTGGCCCGTATTATTACTTATTGTCATTTGTTCTTCTTCCCATGTACTGTACCTTCCCCTGCCTCCACCCATGCACTTGGGCGATCTAAGTCACACCTGGCCTAGTATGTTCATTTTCTTTGTCTCCCCTCTGTTTGACTTCCGTTGCCTTGTTGTGCTTTGCTAGACGTTTGTGTATGCGCATTACGAATGCCATAGGATGCAATCGCACATCATATGATATCGTACACACAATGCATGCACAACAGTAGGATGCCTGCCACTTACCGTATACACTGCAGGTTATTTTTTGTTTTCCGCACTACCCCACTTAATGCACACCTTTCACAAAATATTGGAACGCAGCACACCTTGCATGTTACTAACTCCAAAGAAATACATACAGTTGATGCATACACCCAGGCTGTCTGCTCCTTACATTGCTCACTTCCACCATACCCTGTGCAAAGAAACCTTATGGTACACTGTTTGAGTACACACCTGACCCACCAACCTTATAAACAATGTCTTTCCCTCCACAGTTTCCTTTCCATGGCTCCCATCCAGAAAATGGCTGGATGTTGCACGTGGAAGAGTAAAGTACAACGTAAACCACTGACATTTTGTGGTAGGGAGAGAGGGGGCGATGGGGTAGTGGGGTAAATGTAAAATAGGATAAGGAGTTGGGTCTGTAGTACTGTCTCAGAAAAGAAGTTTTTGGGGGGCTTTTTTTGTCCTGTTTTTGTTATGTACATGCTAGCGTACACATTTTTTTTGTTTTTTATGTCTTTCGATGCATTTCTGTTCCCTTCTCCTCACACTTGTATGTACTGAACGTCAACGCTCTTCTTACAGTTCTACAGAATTATATGCAATGCTGGGTGCAGAGTGGCAAACAAACCAGCATTGCCAATGGAGGGCAAAATAAATTCCATTTCCTTGGACCCACAGCAAATCTTGCTCCTTAATGCTGTCATAGCCAGTGCTGAACATCCCAGCACTGCACATAAAAGCACACATGCTTCTGTTTATAAAACACCTCCCGACCTCTAGCTGTGAGCAAATGACAGCATAACATGCAACATGTACAATTACCTACGCCATGTGCTTGCGAACGCGTAGCACCTCAGTTTGGTTGTTCCACCAAGTGTAAAATGCTCTCCGCACCCATTATTCAAAGGTCACCATCCTCAGACAGAAAGAGGCAAATCTACATGGCTGCAGTATGGTATGCTGGCTGTCATCAAGGGATAGGCTCTTGGGTGCATAACCAACGGCCTACGGCCCTTGGCCATGTACCCAATATTGTAGGCCTTACCTACACCCAGCACAACATAATGGCCTCATGAAAGAGAACATTTCCCACATGCAACAACCCAGAAATGTAACATATGGTGGGTGGTGCAAAGGGCAACTCGGGTCAACCACAAGTAGCGCCATGTGGCTCCCTAATGTCAAAGGCGGTGGCATAATGGTGTACCATATGGTACTGGACGCATATCAGTTCACTTGTGCTGTTCAACCATTTCTACAGAACAATTTTTTCAACGTCACCACCATCGGAGACCTGCATACTTAAAATTGCATATCTGCGTTATGGTGGCGTGCTATTGAGCAGGCCTAGCCTCTTCGGGGACTGGCCTATGGCCTACAGGTTTTTTGCCATACATCCAACAGTGTAGCGCTTGGCCACACCCAGCTCAACATAACAAAGTTATGCAGGTGAAGAAGCGGCCAGGTACATGCAGGTCACCCCTAGCCACTTCTAAGCATCCACTACTTCACCTCTACTCCCACAGGACACACTGGAGGAGTCGTCACTCGCTTCAGGTCCAGGCAAACACTACACAGTGTAAGAATTGCAACCAATCCCCACAACCATACAAGCAAAATTGTATGCAGTAATCTCAAACCGCACATAGAAGGCAACATTGTAGAACCTACTGCACCCCACAGCACTTCACCTCTACTCCCACAGGACATTCATGTAAGGGGCTACAGGTTTAGCACATGCAACACACCGTACTGCAGTGTATGTTGCAAGTTTCATGTGTTCTCCATTGTTCCCCGCTTCTGCCATTCCTCTACCATCTCTGACCGCTGGACCGCGCCACATACTGCACACCCTAGTGCAACCTATGTTTTACGTCTCATGTCATGTGTAATGCAGGCCCCATCTGCAAATGCGCCTGCCAACTTTCACCCAGGCCACATCTGTACATACATCGCTCAATAACATTGAGTTGCCTGTGCATAGCAGTATGTGAGTGGCTGTGTACATTGTGCAACTTTCTGATGCTGATGTCTTCCTTCCATGGTGCAATGCGGTAAAACACTTCCTCAAGCAAGGGTTTTATAAGGGCCTACTCATAGCAAATGCAGATGGTGACATGTGCTCCCTATTGTCCAACAGGGGCAATGATGTACACCATATGGTAATGTACGCCTAGCAGCTCACTTCTGCTGTTCCGCCAAATGCACACTGTCCTGCGCAACCATTGTGTGCTACTTGCCAACTGCAAATGCATGCACAGTAACAACTGCATTGCTGCATTATATTGTGGAGGCTGTTATGAAGGCCTAGGCTGTTGGCCTACGTCACACTCACCACAACATATCGGAGCCATGCAGGCGACCAGGTACGCATGTGCCAGAAATCACAAAGGCAACATATGCACCAGCACTTCCACCCAACCACCACACCATAAAGCAGGGACTGCTACCCACCTCCAATCAGAAAGCATTATAAGCATGCCAACCAAACAAGGCAATCTTCGCAACATTCAGCCTGCTCCCACTACTCTAGTATGTGCATAGAACCAATGTTGCATACTGCACAGCAACACTTGCTAATCTGTGCAATGGACACTGCACAAGCACATACAAGAAACATTTGCACCGGGACCTCTTCCATATGTACACTATTCCATTAATACACCCAGTGGACAGACTGCACAGCTGGTCACTGCACCAGCTCCACCCGTACACCGATAACTGGTTGTTGTAGCAATTACCACACACATGCAACCAACATTGTGTGCACTGCAGCGAAATCGTACACAATAAGCAAAAATGTGGCAGCTACTTTCAACCAGTGGACATACCTTTTCAACCAGTGGACATCATTTTCTGGGCTAGGGCTGCAGCCATGCATGCAAGGGGCTACGGACTTACCTTGCACAACACACCATAGTACACGCTATGTTGACATCCTCATTTGTCGTGCAATGTGCTCCCGTTCTGCAAATGTGCCTGCCACCACTCATGAAAGTAAGACATCGTTGCTGTAGCTCTCATGCCATAACTAAGGCTGCCTACAATGACCACGCAAGATAATTGCCTGTTGAGGTGTCCGCGCATTGGCGTTGCATGCACGGATAGCGCTATCACACCACCGTCTTCTTGTACAATGGTACATATCAAATGAAGCTCTTCTCACTCCCGCACCCTTTCCATTCCTTCTTCCCACCACCAGATGCCATACACTAATACACTGTTTTTCAGATCCCTTTGCCGCTGGATTGTCCTCCGATACAACATGCCACCGGCATGGAACACTTTTCACACATCCCGTCTGTTAGGCAGAAACCTGTGCAGTTCCCTTGGGGACCACTGCAAAAGATTTAAGACTACAGGTGTTTGGCAGTAAACCCACTTGGTAGCAGTCTGTACCACACAGATTCACTTGGTAGCTGTGGCTGAGCAGTCAGACTTCCCTCAAGAAGAGTTAGGCAGTATATAGAGTATACACAATAGGTACAGAGACACAGTAGCACAAACAAACACTGACCAGAACTTTGGTGTAAAAGTATATAATTATTTATTTATAGACACACTTGTAATTTACACTAGCAAAAAAAGAAAAGGTGAATAAATTCAGCACAAAGTCACTATCATATATATACAACCCTAGTTACTTATTAGACAAGTCTTAGTGAGAAACACCACTTATTTTCAGACAGAGGTGAGCGCTTAACATAAGATGGCACTCTAATAAGTTATAAAAAAGGAGGGAAAAAGGCAGAGTTATGGAAGCACACAAGTTTCAATACTTTTACAAGAACCACAGTAAGGCAGGATAGGCAGAGTTCTACTGGAGAGCAAGGAAGTCAATTGCAAGGCCCACTCTTGGAGAGAGCAAGCAGAAGGGGTCCAGGTTCACACAGTGGGGTTATGCCCAAAGAGTCTTGTAGATAGTTCGCACAAAAAGGAAGAAATTAAAGTCAGGAAAAGTTAGCTAGGTTGTCCCAGGCTAGCCCAGGTTAGAAAGTTGAGGCTTTACTGTCACCCCGAACGATCTGTCGCAAGGGAAGCCAGGCGGGACACAGTACCTTAAGTGTGAAGGAAGCTCCAGTGGGGGCAGTTGTTCCTGGCAGCGGGTGCAAGTCGGTGTTTCGTCCAGAGGGAAGAGGAGGTCTCGCCGTGGAGGAAAGATGAAGGTCGTTGCACCGCCAGGGAAGAAACCAGCTGCGGAGGTCTTCGGTTAAAAGGTACTACCCTTCTCTTCGCGGTAGTGGTAAACCATGGTATTCCGGTTGCCGGGGTGCTTGGCACGGGCAAGGCGGCCACGAGATGCTCCGGGAAGGTGAAAAGAAGACAAAACTGGTTATCCCCACCAGTCAAAGGAAGAAGACTCTCTGGTCATCGGGAAAAGTGGTGAGACGGTTCAGCAGGGCTCCACCGGTGGTGTCATCGTTGCAGGTCGGCTCAGCTTCTCCCTCCTCGGATTCGTGGGTCCTGTGGCGACTTCTGAAGTTCCAGTCCCCAAAGCCCTGCTTTTATGCAGCACACCCCCATTCATTCAGCCTAGCTGTCAATCAAGCATGCTAAGTGGTGAGCCGGACGGCTCACCACTTGGGCCAATCACACAAGAGTGCGACTTGAGTTACCAAGGTAACTCAGTCCAGGGTGCCTAAACCCCCTCCCACACCCCCTGTGGTACCCAGACAGAGTGGCATCACTCTTGGAGGCTTCTGTGGAGAAGCCCACCAAAAAGTGGAACAAAGGGCTCGACTTGGGTTGGAGTCACAGAAGAGAACACAAACGCCATTTTAGAATAGAGTTCTGGCAAAAAATACCAACCGGTGAATTAATATTAAATAAATAAACCGGCGGTATGTTCGAGGCTATAAGAATTAAATAATTAAAGTTGGTAGCCTCGAACAATGGGAAAATCCCATAGAGATATATTTGCGGTTGAATATAAAAAGTAGTATCCACTGCCACCATCCAAAACTTGATCAGGGGGGACGGAGACGTGCCCCCTCGAACAACAGACCCCGGGGCGATCGAATTGCCCCGACCAGTACGTCCACAATATGATGGTTTGTACTGGTTTCTGTTCATAATTTGGGACTAGTAAAGCCAATGGTGACTTTACATGCCCTTGGAGACAGTAGTCAGTCCCAGGGTATGGAGTCTATGTTGGGGGGTCGCTACGACACCCCTGGGTTACGGCACGGAGGGTGCTGTGTAACCCACATCAAAAACACATGGGACCCTATGGAGTAAAAGACCCCATAGCCCATAAAACACATGGAAAGGAAAAGGAACACCTCAAATCATGTCTAAGAGTGGGAGTAAGAGAGTCTTACTATTAGCAGGAGAAAAAAATAAACCCCAAAAATCCAGCAAAGCTGCTGGGAGACTCACTAGGTTTGGGAAATTAGCCTTTACAGAGAATTCTCCCAAACACCGTCACCGCACTCTGCAGTGCAATCAAAGTTTTGACCGTGCTGCGAACAGGGAAATAGGAAGGCAGAGCGGAGCCAGGTAGGACTAATTTTAGTACACACACTGCTACGTGCAAAAGGCCCAGTCATGCACACAGAAGCGTCGATCCTTGCCACACACACCACAACACTGTCCTCCGATACACCATGGCGTTTCCCAAAACCTTTCAAGCACAGCACGCTTCCCTGCAGCCAACCACTGGCCGTGTCCTTTGTGTGCCGACAGCACAGCGTACCGCAGGCCAATGAGACTTTAGTCTGCGGAGCGAACATGGAAAGAGATGCCCAAAAAGTGCTCTTCCTATGAGTTTAGCAACTTAATATTAACTACACGCCCGCTACCGCGGGCCGTGTAATAATATATATATATGATAAATGATACATTACTCACCGTAATTTATTTCTGATGCTTGTATCTGCTTAGATTCACATGTTATGCATAGGCAGACACTTGTGGAAGCTGCGGGGTATTACAGTTGTTTTCGAAACTCAAAAAGGGACGTCGACAGGGCGTGCCAGTAATACTATCCCTAGTGTGACATCCACTGTACCCATGGTCTTTCACGCGTCACGGTCCCTCAGATTGTTTTGTTTCTGACATGAGGTAGCATGAAGTGTATACTGAGTCCAGGTGTATCCAAGCAGATATATATCAGAAAAGCTCATGAAACATCTATGCACCTTCTCTCAGGGGAGGAAGGGTGGGTTCATGTGAATCTGAGCTGATACAAGCATCAGAAATATGATTACAGTGATTAATGTATCCCTTCTGAGGCTTGTGGAATCTGCTTAGATCACATGCTATGCATAGATTAGCGAGCAGTGTTAGGAGAATGTGGTGCGTTGTGAGAAGGAGCGGCAGCAAACAGATGTTTTAGACACGCTTGTCCGACCTGTGTATCTACTTTGGAATGGGTGTCAATGCAGTAGTGCTGAGTGAAGGTATGTACTGAGCTCCATGTAGCTGCTTTGCAAATGCTGGCCAAGGTAGTTCCTGTGCTTCGAGTCAAGTGAGCTCTGTGTGTGAAAGGTAGTGTTTTGTTTGATAATGAATAGCACAATTGTATGCATCCGACTATCCATCTGGAGATGGCATTCTTGGAAATGCAATCTCCTTCTCTGCCTGGTGCTACGGAGACAAACAGCTGGCCTGTTTTCCTGAGCAGTCTGGTCTTGTTTACATAGTAAAGGACTGCCCTCCTCACATCTAATGTGTGGTGTTTTACCTCAGCTGAGATATTTGGATTCTGAACGAAAGGCCGGTAGCTCAAAGGATTGGTTTACGTGGAATTTTGAAATAAATTTAGGTGAGAACCTCAGATGAGTAGGTAAAACCAATTTGTCCTTATGAATGATAAAGAAAGTATCCTGCACTGACAATGCTTGCAAATCACTAACTCTTCTTATGGAAGTAATAGCCACTAAGAAGGCAGTCTTTTAAGTCAGGCGTTTAAGACTTGACTTGTGCATAGGCTCGAATGGGGGCCCCATGACCTTAGCGAGTAAAACATTGAGATCCCAGCCTGGCGGTGGGTTAGAAATTGGAGGGTGGAGTCTTTTTACCCCTTCCAGGAAAGCCTTAATGACTGGAATTTTCCACCATGATACCTTACTCTGAGAGGTGGCGTACGCTAATAAAGCTGCCAGGTGGACTTTTCCAGAGTTGAATACTAGCCCTGATTCTAACAAGTGGAGCATATAGTTTAGAATGTAGGATGGAGTACATTCAACAAGGTTTATTTGTTTAGACTGGAACCAGATTACAAATCATCTCCACTTGTCGAAATAACAGTATCTAGTGTTTGGTTTACGAGCCTCCTTGAGGATAGCCATACACCGTTGTGGCAGATTAAGGAGTCCAAACTCTATGACCTCTGGAGTCAAGCTGCCAGGTTCATTGAGTGTGTACTGTTATTCCCCAATGTTGGGTCAATAGGTTTGTCTGACACAGGCGTTTGATGGGATCGCACATCGCCAGTTTGCGCAGAAGTGGATACCATGGCTGTCTTGCTCACATGGGAGCAACTCGGATGAGCGTCATAAGTTCCCTGGGAATCTTGTTCACTACCTTGCTCATTAAGGGAGTCGGGGGGGGGGGGGGTGAGGGAGGAGCATAAGCAAATTTCCCTGACCAGTTCATCCATAGGGCATTCCCCTTGGAGCCAGCCTGGTTGGGAAAACCTGGACGTGAAGTCTGGGCACTACTTGTTTTCTCCTGTAGCGAACAAGTCTAGCATGGGGTAACCCCACTGGGAGAAAATGTGGTCTACTACATCTGGGTCAAGTTGCCACTCGTGTACTTCTGGTAGGGGATCTCTGCTCAGAGAGTCTGCTAAGGTGTTGAGTACACCTGCAACATGTTGGGATGATAGGAACATCCCCCGTTTGAGTGCCCACCTCCATATTTTCTGTGCCAGCTTGGACAGATTTGGAGAGTGTGCGCCCCCTTGTTTGTTTATATAGAACATTGCTGATCTGAACCTTCTGGTTCGTCAGCTACGCTTCAAATGCTTGAAGAGCTTTGAATACTGCTAGTAGTTCCAACAGGTTGATGTGGTTCTGTGCCGTGATGTGAGTCCACAGACCATGTGTAGTGTGGCGAAGGTAATGAGACCCCCCACCCGAAGAGTGATGTGTCTGTTGTAACGATCGCTTGCGCCTCCGGATCGTGGAAGGGTTTTCCCTTTAACAGATTTTCCTTTGTCCACCAGCGTAGGTTTTGAACTACTGTTGGCGAAATGACCACTGTATCGTCCCACTGACCGCTTGCCTGAGACCAGTTTCGCCAACCACCCCTGCATTGGGCGCATCGCAGACGTGTGTGGGAGACCAGGTATATGCACGATGCCATCATGCTTAGTAAACGCATTGCTTTGCGTACGCTTATCTGGAGACCGGCTTCATACTGAGGTATTTGCCTGTTGTTGTGTCTAAGACAGCTCCCAGGAACTGTTTTGTTGTATTTGGTACAAGACTTAACTTCTTCTCGTTTATTGAGAAACACAATTGGAAGAGAAGGTCTATAGTTCTTTTCATGTTTAGTTTACAAAGATGGGGTGATTCCCCTGTGAAAAGTTAGTTGTCCAGGTAGGGGTACACTGGGAATGCCTCTCGGCGCAGGTGCGCTGCCACCACCGCCAGTACCTTGGTGAATACCCTTGGAGCCGAAGCTATACCGAGGTTATCACCTGGAATTGGTAGTGCTGGTTTGCTATTTTGAAACGCAAGAATTTCTGTGCGCTGGGAACATTGAAATATGAAAATAAGCATCTTTCATATCCAGTGTTGCCATGTAATCTCCCCGTTTTAGTAAGGGGATTACCTCTTGTAGCGTTGTCATGCAGAATTTTTGTGGCTT
Organism: Ambystoma mexicanum; assembly: GCF_040938575.1. NCBI lineage: Eukaryota > Metazoa > Chordata > Amphibia > Caudata > Ambystomatidae > Ambystoma > Ambystoma mexicanum. Next base: position 620,055,419 of record NC_090922.1, read on the forward strand.
TACATAAGTGTTTGCATGGCTTAAGTCTAACACTGGGCGCAGAGTTGGATCTTTTTTTGGCACAAAGATGTAGGTTGAATAAATACCCTTGTTTACCTTGTTGGACAGCACAATCTCTATGGCGTCCTTGAGAAGCAACGCGTTGACTTCTTCGAGAAGGATGAGCTGTTCTTCCTTTGTTGTCTTCCTTTGGCGCGGGGGATAGTTCGATGGTTTTTGGTGGAGGTCCACACAATAACCTCCCATTACTGTCGATAGCACCCACTGCTTATGGTGGTTATTCCCTCCCTTGCGTGGGTGAAGTGTGAAATCCGTCCCCCTACTGGGGCGGCATGGGAGGGGACCTGTAGCAGGCTGTCATTGCTTGGGAGGTGTTCCTTCACCTCAAGAAGTGGATGACCTTCCCCGAGCACGAGATCTGCTCTGGCCTCTCTGGTAACCCTGTGACGCCTGACCTTGGTTGTTATTCCAGGAAGAATTTTGACCTTGTGCGTAACCAGAGCCTCTTTGGGGATTTTGGCCACGAAAGCAGCAAATATTATTCTGCCTCTTCGGCCAGGTGGGTTATTAGTTAGTTGGCCGAGGGACTTGATGGTATTGTATTCCTCCTTGGCAGATTTAAGGACGTCTTAGACCACTTTGCTGAATAAGACTGTTGGTTCCACTGCCATGCTAACTAACGTCACCTGGGTTTCAATCTTAAAGCCGGACTGGCGAAGCCAAGCGTGGCGCTTGATTATGGTTCCTTCAGCGATTATTCGGCCTGTATTATCTGCAGCGTCGAGGTTATTCTTGAGAATGCAGCTGGAAGTAGCTTTGCCTTCAGCTGCTACTAATGCAAGTTGAGACTTTAATGGCTCGGTAGCAGAATCTATTAGGGTAGTTATTTCATCCCATTTATGACAATCATAACTTGGCAACAGTGTAGAGTTGTTGGCGATTCTAGCTCGAAACGCTGCCGAAGTCGCTACCTTCCTTCCCATGGTACAGAGCGTATTGCTCTCCTTGTCTGGGGGAGCCTCTGAAGAGGCTAGTGGTGTCCCTGCCCCTGTAACGCTCACCTGGCTCCCACGGAGGCGCTGGTCTGGTCTGGGTTGCTGTGGCCTCTTCAAGCGTGATGCGCAGAATTCGGACCTCCGATTGAACAGGACCCCCAAATCTTGCTTGTCTGGCCCGCAGGAATATCCTTCTGCAGATGAGAAAGGGGATTAACTGTCTGCTGAATAATGTGCTTGCTCCCCCCTTTCTCCCTTCGTTCTCCTCTGACTTCCTCCAAAACCCCCGGTTTTAGCTCACCTTATGGTTTGGAAGGATGAACTCTCCATCCTGCTTCTGGTGCAGGGGCGCGCGTTCGTCCAGTTACTTCACTGGTTTTCAGAATGGCGCTGGCAAATCCACACTTGACTTTACTGAGCGATGCGCCTTAAGTATGAAGATGCAAAAGTTCAAGTGTGAGCCTCCTTTTATGTTGTCTTTTTCTGTCCTTTATTTCAGGTGCAGAACAAATGCGATGCGTTAAGGGGTTAAATTGCCGGGGTGAAATCAGGTGAGTTAGTGATGAGGGCGACCCCTCTAAATGTCTTTATAATTCCCCAGTAATGTCTTTTGTCCTCTCCCCATAGGGGCCGGGGTGCGGTACCTGCCAGAGATGTGGCGCCGACCCGAGATGTGGAATGGTTTACCAAGAATAGCCAGTAAGTAATATGGCTGAAAATTCGGCTTTCCTCTTGTGTTCCCTTGCTCACCTTTTGTCTCTTCTTCTCTCCCTTAGGTGCGGTGTAGAGATGTGGCGACCGGCACTGAGAGCCGCGATGGAGCCGGGCGGTGTCTCGGGAACAGGTGAGTGAAGCGCGGCGCTGCAGCGAGCAACGCAATGCTTTTAAATGGAAGTCTTCCTTCAGGAATGCTGGCGTGAAGATTCCGGATGCAGGTAAGATGGTTGAAATAGTTCTTGGTTTTCACCTTTCTCTTCTCTTATTCCCTTACAGGTGTTCCAGGTTCGAGGCGGGCGTGGCTGGAGTCCAGGTGCAGGAGCAGACACGGTGAGCGTTCAGCTGCTGGGATGCAGAACAACGCGAAGCACGTGTGGCTGTCCGGGCGTGGCTTAAATAGCCTTGGAAGAAGGTGAGTATTCTTCCACAGCCCCACCCAAGTAACAAAATAGTTCCTTCAGAAAAATAGTCCCTCCTAAGCCTCATTTGGCTTGGTTCTTCATGCAGCATGGTCTGCATCAGGTGAGTGTGCAGCATGGTCTGCTTCAGGTAAGTGCACCAAACACTTCCCCTTATGAGCCTGGCGCCTATGGCGCCAGGACTGATGTCCAACATGAGCCTGGCGCCAAAGGCGCCAGGACAGACTCCAAAGAGCCCCTATAAAGGGCCACTGGGCTTTTACCCGGGGGCGTGATGCCTGCTCCCGGGGGTGCTGGGCCTGGCCTGGTGCTCCGGGGGTAGACATCATGACAGCCCCTTTACGGGTTGTTGTGATCACGAGTGTGAATCCAGCTTAAATTGGCCCCGTATATAGAGCCGGTCAGATGACGCTGGGTGAAAAAGTTTCTCTACCCGCAGGTTTACTGCCCGTGTTTGATTTGGTGTCTCCAGTGAAGGTTGGATTCTTCTCTAGACAAATTTTAAAATAGGGATGAATTGGGTGGCAGCCTTCTTGGCTCCCAAAATATCCTCCACAAAGTCCTTGTCTTGCTGAGTCTCTTGTGTCTGGACGTCAAAGTGCCCAGCTGCTTTGATTAATATGTTGTTGCGGAGGGGCCGATTATCCACCGGATAACCAGTCACTGGTGAATCTTGTTGAATTGGTGATTACCAGGGTATACACTTCTGACTCTTCATCATCATTATAGTAATGGTCAGATTGCTGATAGTCCTCATTATCCCCTTCAGTGTCTGTGGTGCTTGTCACAGGCGAGTCGACCAAGAGACGTCTTTGGAAGGCGAAGTGGCGAACTGGTTGATCCCACCAGCTCAGAGGGAGACGACTCTTCCAGCAGAAGAACTCCTCTTGTAGTCGGGAAAGTGGTGAGGTCGTTGCAGCAGGGCTCCACCGGTGGTGTCATCGTTGCAGATGGCTCAGCTTCTTCCCTCTTCGGATTTCTTAGGTCCTGTGGCGACTTCTGAAGTTCCAGTCCTAAAAGCCCTGCGCTTTTATGCAGAAAAACCCCCATTCAGCAGCCTAGCTGTCACTCAAACATGCTAAGTTGTGAGTCGGACGGCTCACCACTGGGCCAATCAAAATAGAGTGTGACTTGAGTTGCTAAGGCACGCAGTCCAGGGTGCCAATTCCCCTCCCCACACATCCTGTGGAACCCAGACAGAGTGGCACCATTTGGAGGGCTTCTGTGGAGAAGCCCGCCAAAAAGTGGAACAAAGGGCTCGATCTTGGTCAGAGTTACAGAGACGGACACGAACGCCATTTTAGAAAAGAGTTCTGTCAAAAAGACCCAACCGTGGATTTAATATTAAATAAATAAACTGGCAGTATCTTTAACATTGCACCAAAAAGTGGTGCGTTTAAAATCAATGGGAAAATCCCGTAGGAAATATTCCGGTGGAATATTTTGCGTGGTAACCACTGCCACCAGCCAGAAACTCGACAAGGGGGGACTGGACAGTGCCCCCTTGAAAACAGACCCAGGGGCAATATAATTAACCCCTTCCAGTACTTCCACAATAAGATGGTTTGTACTGGTTCTGTTCACAATTTAGGACTAGTAAAGTCAGTGGTGACTTTACATGCCCTGGGAGACAGTAGTCAGTCCCAGGGTATGGAGTCTATGTTTGGGGGTCACTATGACACCCCTCTGCTACTGCACTGAGGGTGCTGTGTAACACACATGAAAAACAAATGATGCCCTATGGAGTAAAAACCCCATAGCCCATAAGCACACAAATAGTCAGAGACATACCTCAAATCCTGCCTAAGAGTGGGAGTAAAAGAGCCTCACTTTTAGCAGGAGAAAAAAACAAACCCCAAAAATCCAGCAAAGCTGCTGGGGGACTCACTAGGTTTGGGAAATTAGCCTTATAAGAGAATTCTCCCTAACAAAGTAACTGATAGAAGATGGTACATTTTTAGATGTGTGGTTGGAGATTGTGCAAAAAAAAAAAATGCAGTGTGGGCACAGGGTGCACTGTTTGCATACGGTCAGTATGGAAGAGGGTATGGTTGAAGTGTGGTAAAGGTTTAGATGTGTGGTTGGAGATGGTGCAGTGAAAAGTCATGCTATGTGGGCACTGGGTGCAGCGTTTGCATAGTGTCAGTGCAGATTTGTTGAAGTAGGACCAATGTTCTGAAAATGTTGTGGTTAGGTTGGCAGAGCCACACTACTTTGTGATTGGCTGTGGGTAGGGGTGGTGGAGGCGGTGGTATGTTTGTGGATTCTGCTAAGTGCGACCTGTTTTTGTGAATGGGTGTTGAATAGTGAATGGGCCCAATGCATTGCCACTTTCTGCTCAAATTTCCAGTGCTACGCTGACGACACTCAACTCATTTTCAGGCTGCCCTCTGTCACCTCCTCTCCCTCTCTCATCTCTGATTGCCTAACTGCCATTCAAGATTGGTGTTCCGCCAATGATCTTTGTCTGAATGCCAGCAAGACGGAGATCCTCCTCATCGGCTCACCTTCACCATCCTTTCCCCTCACTCTCTGGCCGGCCTCCCTTGGCCCTCCTCCTACCCCATCTGCGAGTCTAAGAACCTCAGGGTCATCTTTGACTCCACCCTTTCCTTCTCCGCCCTCATCTCTGAGGTCTCTAAAAAGTCAAATTTCCGACTGCACCTCCTCAGAGGTACTCTGCCTTTCCTCTCCTTCCCCCAGAAGCTCATGGTATCCCAAGCTCTGGTTCTCTCTAGCTTGGACTATTGTAACAGCTTCTTTCTAAATCTACCTGCCTCTACTCTCCGCCCTCTGCAACTAATCCAGAACAGGACGGCAAGACTTGTCCTTGGCCTCAAGCCCTGCTCTGAAATCTCTCCACTGGCTCCCAGTGGATGCAAGGATTAAATTCAAAACCCTCTGCATTGTCCACAAGGCTTTCTGGGGCCTGGGTGCAAAATACCTTCAGCTATCCCTTCACAAATACCTCCCCTCTTGAGCTCTTTGCTCCTCTACCTCCAACTCCCTCAGGGTCAGTCGTTTTTCAAAGAAACGAGCTGAGGGTAGATCTGTCTTCGGCTGGGGCCTCCCTCTGGAACAGCCTCCCTGCCACTCTAAAAGTTAAGGAGAACCATCTCCGGGTCCGGAAGCACCTCAAGACCTTCCTCTTTTCTTCTGCCTTCGCTCCCCCTCTCCCCTGCTGATCTGTTCTCTCTTGGCACTGTGCACCTGGCCACCCTCTGTCCTTCGGGCCCAGGTACCTGCTCACCCTGCCACCCTCCTGCACTGCCTACGGGCCACCCCTTGCACTGGGGTCTGTATCTGTACCCATACAGCCCTGCCTTTTTCTTCCTGCACTTATCAGACCTACCCAGTCTGCTGCCTTAAACCTTGCACTTGCAAATTGCTGGCTGCATTACCAGTGTTGGTTGCCTTTATTATTTATTTATTGTTATTTATACGTTTCTCCTCTGCTTCGCACTTTCCACTTCTCCCCCTCTCCCATGCACTTGCGCGTTCTCAATGTCACTGGGCCCAGTAAGATCGCTATTTTGTTCTCCCCCGTTCCCCTCCCTTGCCTTGTCGTGCTCTGAAACACTTGTGTACGAGCGCGATAGAAATAAAATATCAATAACTATGAATGGTGTGGGGGAGTGGGGGTGAAGTGCTGCTACCTACGTATGTTACGTTTGTGCATAATGGTAGCTGCCCACATGGGCACATGCACTGATCCACAGTGCTGTGCTGGGTGTGGGCAAGGGTGGACTGTTGTGTGCGCGGCCAAAGGTGTGCTGGGTGCACCTCAGGCTCTTTGTGGATGCTGAAATAGTGCATCCTTTAGCAGAAGTTTCTGGTGGAGGACCTTTGGAAGCAAAGGGACCGTGCAATGAGAGTGCCGAACGGTAAATATGGAGTGGTGTGACATGGTGATATGCATGGTGGCGTTACGTAGCCGTGGGTGTGTTCAAGGTCTAGACCATGGGTGCACAACATACGGGCCAGTTGCGGCCCGCCATGCCCTTTTGACCGGCCCGCGAGGCACAAAGACTTTCCTAATGGAGGGCGGCCCACGGCCGCCCTCCATTAGGAAAGTCTTTATTGTCTTCCGGGCCGGTGAAAACACTGGCCCCCATTGGCTCAGCACACACACGCATCACGTCGCTCCTACGAGCCACGTAATGCGTGTGTGCTGCACCAATGGAGGGTCAGCACTACGGCTGGCGTGGTCCGTAAGGCTTGATGCCGGAAGGCATTTCAGCCTTGGACCACGCCAGCCGTAGTACGATTCCAGCTTACCTGCCTGCTTTCCAGCACGTCTCCGGTAAGTGGTCTGTTTGTGTTTGTGTGTCGGGTTTGTTTTGCTTTATGTTTGTGTGTGTATGTTGCGGGGGGTGTGTGTCGGATGTGTATGAATGTTTGTATTTGAATGTATTTTGTGTGTCTGTTGAGATGCGGGGGTGGGGGGGTGTGTCGGATGTGTGTGTTTGAATGTATTTTGTGTATATGTTGAGATGCGGGGGTGGGGGGGTGTGTCGGATGTGTATGAATGTTTGTGTTTGAATGTATTTTGTGTGTATGTTGAGATGCGGGGGTGGGGGGGTGTGTCGGATGTGTATGAATGTTTGTATTTGAATGTATTTTATGTGTATGTTGAGATGCGGGGGTGGGGGGTGTCGGATGTGTATGAATGTTTGTGTTTGAATGTATTTTGTGTGTATGTTGAGATGCGGGGGTGGGGGGGTGTGTCGGATGTGTATGAATGTTTTGATTTGAATGTTTTTTGTGTGCTGAGTTAGGGGTGGGGGTTCGGGTCTGTATGGGTGCTTGTTTGAGAGTTTGCTGATTTGGGGGGGCGGTGGTGGGGTTCGGGTCTGTATGGGTGTATGTTTGTGTGTGTGCTGAGTTGGGGGGTGGGGGTTCGGGTCTGTATTGGTGCATGTTTGTGTGTGTGCTGAGTTGGGGGGTTTGGTTGGGGGTGAGGGGGCCATGGGGCATAGTGTTTGGTTGGGGGTGAGGAGGCCATGGGGCATAGTGTTTGGTTGGGGGTGAGGGGGCCATGGGGCATAGTGTTTGGTTGGGGGTGAGGGGGCCATGGGGGATAGTGTTTGGTTGGGGGTGAGGGGGCCATGGGGCATAGTGTTTGGTTGGGGGTGAGGGACATGGGCATAGTGTTTGGTTGGGGGTGAGGGGGCCATGGGGCATAGTGTTTGGTTGGGGGTGGGGGGGCCATGGGGCATAGTGTTTGGTTGGGGGTGAGGGGGCCATGGGGCATAGTGTTTGGTTGGGGGTGAGGGGGCCATGGGGCATAGTGTATCTAGGGTCAATAAAATATATATAAGTTAATTAAACAGGCGAGATACAATAACTAAATAGAAATAAATTATAACAATGGAAAATGTGTAGTGCAAAATGTAAGTTTGAAATGCAAATAAAAATCGTTACCCCTCAAAAACATTCTTGTTCCATGTGTTTAGTACAAATTGGGGGTTTAAAAAGCCTCCTGCCACGCCCCGCCTACCGCCACGCCCACATTTACTTTTCGGCCCACTATAGCCCTCATGTAAGGTACTTTCGGCCCTCTGTCAAAATCAGTTGTGCACCCCTGGTCTAGACTATTGGATGCATGACCGAAGGCTGTAGGCCATGCACTCAAGAGCCTAGGACTTGAGGACACCCACGGCAGTAATGCATTTTTGACTTTGCATCAGTTAGAGGGTGATGACCTTTACCTTTAAGGAATGGTTGTGGAGCACATTTCAGACGCCATAGAGCAGCAGAAGTGAGCTGCTATGTGTGTATGTTTAGTTTCGCAAGGGAGGTCACTGTTACAACATGGTAAACTTTTTGATGTGTGGTTGGAGATGGTGCAGTGAAAGGTCATGCAGTGTGGGCACAGGGTGCACTGTTTGCATACTGTCAGTATGGAAGAGGATATGGTTGAAGTGCAGCTTATATTTGCTTGGTTACTATGCTGTGTGCAGATTTGGTGATGTAGGCCCAATGTTGTGAAAATGTTGTGGTTAGGTTGGTAGTGACAATACTTTGTGAAGGGCTGTGGGTAGGGGTGGTGGAGGCCCTGGTTTGTTTGTGGATTCTGCTAATTGCAACCTGTTTTTGTGAATGGATGTTTTATGGTGTGGGGGAGTTGGGGTGAAGTGCCGCTACCTATGTACGTTAGGTTTGTGCATAATGGTAGCTGCCCACATGGGCACATGCACAGATCTATAGTGTTGTGCTGGGTGTGGACTGTTGTGTGCATGGCCAAAGGTGTGCTGATTGCGCGTCAGGATCTTTGTGCATGGTGAAATAGTGCATCCTTTAGCAGAAGTTTGTGGTGGAGGTGTTTTGGAAGCAAAGGCCGTGTACTAAGAGTGTTTAACAGTAAATATGGAGTGCTGTACACAAATGATAGTGTGCAATGTAGAGGGTCAGTATGTGATTGGTGCATGCGTGTGTGAACATTTCACAGCAGCCAATGAGGGAGTGTTGGAAAAATGCCAGTGCAAAGGGAAGAAGTATTGTGTCTGCTTTACTGGGGCGTGGCCACACAAACATTGATCCCACTAGGCCGGGTGACAGGGTGTGCAAGTAAATGGGACGGGGGAGGGCAAAGTGGAGCACATATTGCAAAAAATTGCATGGGGCATAGTGTTGGCCATGTGCAATATGTACAGCCGGTGCTGGCAAGTGGAAGGATAAGTGTAGACATGAAGTGGTGGGTGGACTGTTAAGGTTGCAGAAAACGGTCCCCAAATGCAGTGGTTGGCAGAAAGCCAGTGCAGGGGCGGAACTGTTGGGAGGGAGGAGGCCTGGGGCACAGATTATAGGGTGCGTAGGAAACCAGTGCACAATAATGTTTAGGCAGGAAGTGAGTAGGGGAGAGGAGGGGAAAATAAGCACATGGAAAGGTTTTGAGGAGCTTTCAGACCCTAAAATGTTTCTCCTCAAGTTCCAGGGAGGCAGAGAGCCTGTTCCAGAGGGAGGCCCCAGCAGAAGAAAGACATCTACAACCAACAGGTTGCGTGCAAACGCATCTGACCCTGAGGGAGTTGGAGGCAGATGAGGGAAGAGCTGGAGCAAACAGATATTTAGGAAGTCAGAGTGCAAGGTATTGAGGTCCCAGGGACCAGAAGGCCTTCTGCACTGGGAGCTATTGCAGGCATTTTAGTCCTGCAGAGATAAGATCCCTGGCGTTCCGGCCAAGGACAAGTTGCGCAGTCCTCTTATGGACGAGTTGCTGAGGGCGGAGAGTGGAAGTTGGCAGATTTAAAAAGAGGCTACAGTGCAGCGTACAAAGAACCACAGCTGTGCACACACAGACCTTTTGGCAACGGACTTTAGGTTGGTAAGATACATTCAGTGGTGGCTTTGCTGATAGCTTTTTATGATTTATGTAGGAGGTGGGTTAGTGGGGAACACATTTTGTAGCATTGTTGGAAGGAAAGAAGAGAGTTCCTGTTTCGATAATACACTATGATATGGGTAAATGAAAACGTTGCAAGCAAACACCATTAAATTGTCAATTCATGGTAGGAGATGGGAGGAAACCCAGTATGCTTTTCAAATACCTAATGGGCGCTTAGAGGCAGATATCGTGCACACATGCACTCATAACAGAGTTGTAAACATATTGCCAAAACCATGTTCATACCTTTCTTTTCTGGTGATGGGTGCTCATATGGATGAAAGTGCATGCACAAATTGTGCAATGTTTGAGTTAACTTTCCACTGGACATACTTTCAAATATCACAGTTGCTGACTAATTTTGTAACGGTACATATGAGGTCTTGTGCAGAACTGACAGTGTTAGATGTGGACGTCTTGGATGGCATCGGTGGATGCGTGTGCGACTACTTACCAATACCCAATAAGGGCGTGGTGGGAATAGGATAGTGGAAAGGGAAGGAGCGTTCGTGTTTCACTGGAGTGCGGCCCTCACAATACTCTGGGAAGGGACATGCCAAAATCTGTGCTTCACACTATGGGATATATTGACCCACTCAACAGGATTTCACCACATCACCAAGCTGTATTTGTGCAAGAAACAGCAATAGGGCTGCGCCGGCTCCTGTGCACACCAGGACCTCAAAACTGCGTTTTTGCAGCAACAAATAGATGGCTGCACCGTCCTGCCAAGCACACTTCAGGCAGGATGGAACAAGGGGACACACTGAAGGAGCATGCCAGTGTGTTCTGAAACATATAAAATGGAATAAAGTGAAAAGGCAGCACTGCTTTGCTGAAAACCTCAAATTCCCTTTCAAAATGAAACCTTTTCACCATTTAAAAATGATGCTTTGATGCTAATTCCATCTGTTCATTCTGAAACCACTGTGATTAATAAGGCCCTGCCATGCCCAGCATATTGCATTGTGCTTCACCAAAACCAGGCATAATTCCTGAATGACCGGCCCTGTCAAACCAACATCGGGACGAAATCAACCAGGAATTTCACTTTTTACTCGCACGGGAACACACGTTTATTTCTTTCCAAAAGTATCCAAAGCTCAGCAGTTCAAAGAGACTCTACTCTCTGAGCCAGGTCAGTTTAAATATAGCTGTACTTCAGACAAAATCCCTACTTTCAAGAAAATGACTTTGGCTGCAAAGACAGTGTGGGAATCTGATGGAGCTGCCAAACCGAATATAAAGAAAGAAATGCTAGCTTTTCACCACACATGTAAAAATGGGCCTCTGCAAACTAGAAACAAAATGTCCTGTTTAAAAAGGAAATTATTGAATGAAAGCTTGCCTTATTTAGCAATGTAAAGGGGTTGTGTTGTTGGTGATAATACACACATGGGCTATTTTAGTCTACAGGTTTGTTTTAATTTAGGAACCAAAATAATAAAATCAAGATTTTAGAACACATGGGCTGAATTTACATGCTCTCAAAAACCATTTATTCCAGAGCTAAAAGCTTCCACCTAAGGAAGGCAGCCACACCATAAACTCTCAGCAGATACTAACACCTAAATGATAATTACTACGTTGGAACGAATCTAGGCTAGGCTAACCCACTGACAATGGAACTCCCAGGGCAAGGAAGTTGAAGTGTGAAGGTGCAATAAACCTTGAATCAAGATGAGAAACCCCAACCTTGCTTTCAAGATAATGACAGTTGGTAGAAGTTGAAGGAAGGAAAATAAAATGATCCAGTGACAAAGGACTGCCATTTGTTACCAAACACTATTTCATACATAAACTTTAAAGACTTTTATCTGTACAGCAAGACTTTGTAAAAATGTAGAATGTTTGCAGTGTAAGTGACTCACTGACACCTTGGGGCAGAAATGGCCAAGTATGGTGGATTACAAGAAAAGCATCCATGTTGAAAATGTTGTACATACATCCCTTCTGATAATGCACACCCATGAATAAAGTTATAGAATTTAGAGTAATATAAATCCCATTGAAAAGTGCGAAAAACTGGTAGAAGGGCAAAACAAGGTCTCAAGGACTGGAGGATTGGACTGCTATGTGCTGCACAAAATATTTAACCTGTGTATATAATTTGCTAAGAGATTGCAATTGTATAAATGTATGTTTGTGGCAAAATCTGATTTTAATTAAAGTAACTGTGGGAGGCTTTTGGACATTGTAAAACTTGCATCATGAATCTGACATAATTTTCCTGCAATCCAACAAGTTGAGAGCAAGGCGGAGACTATCACTCTTGTCCAATCCCATTGTTAGAGGCGTGTTTAGGTAAGCCTGCCCCAGTCATATACTTTGATGATGTCACTAGGCATTATAAATAAGAGTCCCTGACAAGACTCTAGACACACACTGACACTCTTCCTGACGTTCCTGTTCCATCCATCCAGATTCCAGATCTCAACTACAAGGCCAAAGCATTGCTGACCCTACTCCAGGGCCCACTGCAAAACCCAAGCATTGCTGATCCTGCTCCAGCAAGGCCTCAATTTTGACATCCCACTAAAATTCCCAAATAACCAAAGGGGAGGAAAGCTGGGGTGTTTTTGGGAAGCATCCCGATACCACTAACTGCATAGCTGCTACAAATCTGCCATCCAGCTGATCTTTAGTATCCGGTGACCAGAATTGCCCAGCTGTTTGCCAGGCGCCCTGTTGTGTAGTGACCAGAACCGATGACGGTCCAAAAATCCCAAACTAAAAAGTGGACTGCGAGTATGATCGCCACCTCATAGAAACTCATAGCCTATCTTGTCATTGTCCTTATCCCACTCTCCAAGTCATCCTATCCTTACCCTGCTAACTTGTTCAAACTGTGAGAATCATTCTTGCAACCCTGTCCTTGATTTCTAGTGCTAGCGTAATTTCTATTGTAATTTTGTCTTGTGTAATTTTATGCCATTAGTCCTATTTCAAGTGATTGGACTGGTTCCGCCAACGTTGGGCGCTGGGGTGAGAGGGTTGAACTTTGGTGGCCTAGCCTGAATACTATAGTTTAAAGTAAAACTGTTCTTGTCACAACCGATTTCTATATATAATTAGACATGACTTTGGGAAAGTGTATAGGGTGAGGTCGGACAATGACAATAAATGTGAAAGATGGTAAATCGTGGTTCAATGAAAAGTACCTGAAGTTCCCCAATGCGTCTGGCTAATGTGATGGCCACTAAGAAGGATGTCTTTTAAGATCGGAACTTTACGTCACATCTGTGGATAGGTTTGTAGGGCGCTCTCATCAGCACTGCCAGAACTGTGTTCAGACTCCAGATAGGGATGGCTTTTTTCTCTCTGGGGAAGGTGTGCATCAAACCCTTGAGGAAGGCTTTGACTGCCAGATCCGAGACCAGAGAGCCATGATGAGGTTTGGTGGTATGAGCAGCTCTTTGCTAACTGTAACAGATAAGGTAAGATTTGTTCAACAGATGCTGAGAGGTGACCTGTATTTGTCCCTGCGTACCACACCTTGAAGAGTTTCAATTTTTTGGCATATGTACCCCTTCCAGACGGAGCCCTTGCTGCTCGCACTATGCCCCAGCACTCTGAGTCTAGCGCAGGCTTGTGACATTTTTGCTGCTGAGTTGGGTTGTGATGGAGCAACTTGCCCTTGTGCTGTAACGGCAGGTGTGTATGTGGTTGGAGACGGATGGGGTTCTTCTGTGCTAGTTGGCGTGCAGTGTACCATATTTGACATGCCCACACTGGGGCTATCATGATGCAAGGTTGTTTGTTCATTCTGCGTAGCACACGTTGAATTAAGGGAGTTGGAGGGAAGCTGTCCCCTCCAGTCCATTGAGAATGCGTCTCCTAGGGGGTATGCCTCCGGGTACCTGGAAGCAAACCGATCGCACTTCTTGTTTTCGAATGTTGCAAATAGGTTTATCTTGGGCTCCCCCCACACCAGCTTGCAAAACAGCTTGTCCAGTTCCTGGTTGCTTAGCTCCCATTTGTGGCATTGTAGGAATTGTCTGCTGAGCTTGTCTGCCAGTACGTTGTCCTTCACAGGAAGATGTTCTGCACTCATGTGGATCCTGTGTTGCAATGACCACTTCCAGAGTCGTTGAGCTTCTAGTGACAGGATGCTGGATCTAGTGCCCCCTTATTTGTTTAGTGCGTTACTGTGGGGCTGTCCGTCTACACAGTCACCACTTGTATGGTGAGTACTGCTAAGAAAGATCTCAGTGCCCATCTGATGGCTCTGAGCTCCAGCACATTTATGTGTAAGCAGGATTCTGCTTGTGACCACACCCCGATTGCCTGTAGATTGCCGAGGTGGGCTCACCAACCTGACAGCAAGGTGTCTTTCCTTAAGAGTAGAGTGGACGTGTGTAGGCATACCCTCTAGTTGATTGGTGTCCTTTGTCCACCATTTCAGGGCTATGTGGAAATTTTGCATGAGGCGCACAATGTCCTCCCATGATCTGCTTTGTTGGACCCATTGCTTGTCCAGCTCCTCAGATAACGGTCTCATCTTCAGCCTGCAATTGGGCATGAGGAAGATACAGGATGTCATCATGCCTAGGAGGGATTTGTGTTGTCTTACAGTGGATCTCGTTTTCCTTTGGAACCATGCAATTTGACCTTGCATTATCGTCACTCTGTCTGGAGAAGGACAGACCCTTGGAACTTGAGTGTCGGATCTGCCCCTAGAAAGATGGCTTTTTGAGCTGGCACATGAGAAGACTTGTCCTCGTTGATCGAGATGCCATGGTTTCAGAGTAAGATTGTGGTCCTTTCCACTGCCTCTGAAGTTGCTCTCGGTGAAGCTCCCTTTATGAGCCAGTCATCTAGGTATGGGAAAACCTGTATACCCGATCGCCTGAGATAGGTCAGCAACTGAAGCTAGACATTTTGTGAAGACTCTCTGCGCTGACTTGAGCCCCGAAGGGGAGCACTTTGAATTGTAAGTGCTGTTTGCCGACAGACAACTGTTAGGCAGAATCCTGTGCAGTGCCCTTAGGGACCACTACACACAATTAAGACCACAGCTGGCAATACAAGTTTTACCTTTGGTACAAGCCTGTACCGCTATGTCAGAGTGGTAGCAGTGGCGGAGCAGCCACGCTTATCTCAAGAGTATATGAGCAGTAGCAGAGATTACACAAAGGGACCACAACTACTGTGACTCCAGCAAACACTGACTCAAGGTTTCAGATAGAAAAATATAAGTACATTTATTTTTAAACCATTCGTTATAAACACAACACTTCTATTAAACTGAACCAAAAACCACACGTTAAATATACTACAACTAACTAATTCACTTTGTACAGTAAGTCTCAAGTTAAGTACCCTGTGTTTGAATGAACCGGTGTTACGAACAAAACACATTAGCGCAAATACGATTGCGATCACTTTTTGACAGTTCGGTCTACTAAATAAACACGTATCCATGACATGAAATGCTACCGGGGCAAAAACACACTTAGCACCTGAGATACCCAGAGGGAGTTGGAGGCAAAAAATCACAGGCAATATTTTGGTTAGGCAGACAGAATCGAGAAACACTCAGACAGGAGTCCAAAGGCCAAAGGGCCGGAGCCAGCGTCAAGTGACACCGGGGGCCTGTTGCCGAAGATCAGACAGTTGACGATTCAACGTAGCCAAACGTACTTCGATATTGTCAATGTTCGGAAGCAAAAGTTATAAGAAGGAAGGAAGACAAGGGCAAGCCTTGGAGATGAAGAAAAGGGGTTCACCCAGTTTCCTCAAGCAGAACACAGTCCCTTATTCCAATGGTTCAGCTGGTGCCCTGGCAGTTGTTCCTGTTGTTTTCCCGCAGACCCACGGTTCCTGGAGCTTCATTGTGAAGGACGACTTCTGAAGGGGGTCTGCAACACACAGGGATGAGGCCGGCAGCAGCGACCAGGAATAAAAGGTGTGCTCCTTAAAAACAGGAGAGGCTCTTCAGATGGCTATCCGGAACACTACAGCAGCGTGCAGCGATTTCGACCAAGGAAGAGGATCCTCTGGCTGTGGAAGATGAGCTGGTTATCCCCACCAAGCTCAAGGGAAGAAGACTCCGGACTGGATCTTCTTAGTCGTTGAAGGGAAGATAGCTCAGGACTGCAGCAGGGCTTCACCGGGACGGGGTAGTTGCAGCAGCCATCGTTCTCTCTGCTTCTCTTCGGTTCCTTGTAGTTCTAGTGGCGATTCTCTGACTTCTAGCCCAAGAGACCTGCCTTTTATGCGCAAAACCCCCATTCACACAGCCTGGCTGTCAATCACCCAGCAAGGGGGTTGTCCAGCCTGGACAAGCACCTCAGCCAATCATGGCAAAGTGCGACTTGGGTTTCCTAGGAT
Source organism: Ambystoma mexicanum (assembly GCF_040938575.1). Classification (NCBI taxonomy): domain Eukaryota; kingdom Metazoa; phylum Chordata; class Amphibia; order Caudata; family Ambystomatidae; genus Ambystoma; species Ambystoma mexicanum. Next base: position 620,071,270 of record NC_090922.1, read on the forward strand.
ACCCTGTGCAGAGTGTGACTACACCCCTCCCTCACATTCAGCCCACCTAGACACCCAGGTACCTGGTGGAGGGCTTCTGAGCAAAAGCCCGCCAAAAGACGGTGAGCAAAGAAGGCGAACCTAGTTTGCAGCGCAAAGTAAAACCCAAGAAGGACTTTAACAAAAAGAAATGGCGGATAAACCCAACTGGAGCCAAAAGAAAGACAATTTAGTCAAGCGGGTTTATGTTCGAGGATAATGTAATAGCCAAAAACAATACCCCGTTTATCTAATATAATCGCGGTAGAAAAGTTAGGGTAGATACCACTGCCACCAGCCAAGTCTAAATGTTAAAATAGCGAAACAATGCTCTAGGAGATACAGATAAAAAGGGATACAAATTAACCCTTTCCAGTACTCCATAAAAGATGGGGTGTACTGGATCTGTGCTCGATTGACTAAGTAAAGTTAATGGTAACTTTACCCTTTTCTGGGGGACGGTAGTCGCCTCAGAAATGGAGTCGGGGGAGTCTGAACGACAAGCCTGTGCCACTGCACAGAAGGTGCTAGGTGACACACACAAAGAAGCGGGCTACTGAAGTGGTGTACTCCAGAGCCCACAATCACAAAGAAACAGGTAGAAACTCATAGCAAAACACAGGTAAGAGTGGAGGAAAAGCTCACACGCTTACCAAGTGAAAAAAAATAAACTCCAGAAGTCCAGCAAAGTTGCTGGGGGACTCACTAGGTGAGGGAAATTAGCCATAAATGAGAATTCTCCATAACAAGAACCGAAGGAACTGCTTCTGGGATGGATGGAGGGGAACATGGAAGTCGGCGTCTTCCATCAAGGCAAAGAAATCGCCCGTTTTGCACCATGGGAGGACCGGCTGGAGAGAAGTCATTTTGAATTTTAGTTGATGAACAAATTTGTTGACGGCCCTTAGATTTCTTTTCTGTATTAGAAAGAAATGGGAGTAAAAACCTTTCCCCCTTTGTTGGAAGGGAACCCGCTCCATCGCAGACTTTTGCATCAGCGTGTCGATTTCTGCTTGTAGCTGTTGTAGCTGTTACGCTCACCTGGTCTCTGCGGAGGCGTTTGGATACGGTTGCAGCCCTCCCAGACGTTAGATCACCCCCATCAGGTCTCTACCCTGCGGATAAGCTGTGGACGGCGAGAATTGGTGGCACTGCTCCTGCGTGGATATGAGAAAACGTGAGTGCGCTGGTCGGTGACTGTTGTACCTCTCAAACCCTTCAACCCCAGGTGCGAATTCTGTGGGCATGTACCGGCCCATAAGGCTCACCTGTTAATTATTGATGAGCTCTCCTTCATGCTACTTTGGGCAGGGGTGCTTGTTGATGGGATGTAGTTCCTTCACCGATCCCTGGGAAGTAATAGTCTAGTCTAGCTGCGACTATGCTTCCCCCTGGTTGATAGTGTCTCTCAATGTCTCTTGTCTTTTCCCCTTTCGGTTTTCTGTCTTGGTATTATTGCTCTCAATAGTGTTGTTAATTCCTGAATAACGTTTTCTCTTATGTTTTCTTCCTAATAGATGGAAATGCGTCCCAAAAGCAACTGCGTAGGCGCGGAACACGGCTGGGAGAAAGATGGATGAAACCGCAATGTCCGGCAACAGGTGAGTGATGGTTTAAGGGAAAAGTGTGAGGTTTTATGGTAGCGCAACCTTAAACCTAATGTCTGTTAAGTGTCTAAACTTGCCTTTTGTTTTTACTTGCATGTTCTGCGGTCGCGGGTGGAGCGCGTCGTGCTGCTGTGTCAAGATGAAGATTTCAGAGTCCCGGAAGATTTGAAGATAAGCTGCGGTACCAGGGTGAAGATTTCAGCGTTCCGGAAGATTTGAAGACACGCACAGGTGAGAGCAGGTTCCTTAGGTGGTAAGTATGGAGACAGGAAACGGGATTTCCAAAGGTAAATTTAACCCCAGGTGGCGGTGAGCGTTACGCTGCATGGAAGTGCAGAATAACGCGAAGCATCTGCCTTGGGGATTGGAGCAGCTTATATAGCAAGCCACTAGGCCTGGCTTGCCTGCCACACCCTGCCACTCCCAGAAAGACAGCACGTGCAAGGTAACCCAATAGCAGCAGCCCCACCCAAGAGTACATGTGGGGCTGCTGTAGTAATGGAAGTTCCCATGTCAAATACACTTGGCACCCAAAATGAGGTGCCATGTTCATAATAAAAGTATTCTTGACACAAATAAATGTTCCTGCCAAAGGCGCCAGGACTGTGTCCATCCGGGCCCCCTGTGTAAGTGGCCCTGTAATGTTTGTGTCCTTGGCCCGATGGCCATGACGCCACTCCCCCTCAAGGCCACTCTCAAGGGTGGTCCTCCTCCTGGTCTTGGCTTGGTGGGATCATTGTGATGGAATTGCCTGATTAAATGTGGAGCATGGTCGTGTTCAATGGGTTCCCATGTTCGGTCTTGAGGTCCGTAACCTTTCCTGTCTATAAGGTAATACAATTTGGACCAAACCACCCTGGAGTCCAGGATGGATTTAACTTCATACTCCTGTTCCCCATCTAGTAATCCAGGCTCTGGTGGAGGACTAATCCTTGTATCCGGTTTGATTGGTTTGAGGAGAGAGACATGAAATACTGGGTGAATCTTCATGTGAGATGGTAATTCCAATTTCATGGCGGCAAAGTTGATTATTGCTTTCATAGTTTAGGGGCCCAAATATCTGGGGCGGAAGGCCCTTGGTCCTTTAAACTGTATGTATCTGGATGCTAAACAGACTTTATCCCCAATCTGGTAATCGGGAGCTTCTTTTCGGTGCCGTTCAGCAAACAGTTTTGGTCTTTCTTTGGCCTTAGTCAAGTATTCTGTCGCTTCCTCAAGAACCTGAGTGATGGTTTTATGCAAGGTTTTTATTGTTGGCATTTCCAGAGTATCGAGTGGATCAAACATTGATGTCCGCGGATGTCTTCCGTGCACAGTATAGAATGGGGTGTGCCCAGTACTCGTGTGAACAGAGTTGTTGTATGCATACTCGGCTACCCAGAGTATGTTTTTCCTGGAGTCTTCGGAGTGCTGTAGCATACACCTTAAATACTGCTCTAATGTCTGATTAGTTTGTTCACTTTGCCAATCAGTTTGAGGGCGATGGCTTGTGTGGACAACCGGAGGTCAATTTTGGCAATTGTACAACACCTTCTCCAAAAGGCAAGAACAAATTGAGTTCCACGATCCGATATTAATATTGATGGAAATGCATGCAATCGGACAATTTGTTCTAAGACCACAGTAGCGAGAGTCGATGCAGTTGGAAGTCCCTTCAGAGGGATGAAATGGGCCATTTTGGAGAATAAATCCAAAATCACTAAGATGGTGTTGTAACCATTGCAGGTAGGTAGATCCGTGATAAAGTCCATTGATGGAGTATGTCGAGGTGCTGGCGGTACCATCAAGGGACTTAGTAAACCAGCAGTGTTTTGCTTCTGAGATTTGTGTTGCACCCAGACACCACAGGTTGCAATAAACTGGGCTAATATCTTTTCTCCAAGTTGGCCACCAGCAGTTTTGTTTTAGCTTAGCCTGCGTTTTGGCTATTCCTGGATGTCCTTCCACTAATGAATCATGATAGTTTGTGATGATTTGATTTTCCAGTTTCTTGTCCTGGATATATAAGCATCCTTGAAAATATGTTAGATTGTTTTCGATGTTGTACCGGTCTCCGTTTGAAAGCCATTCCTGTTGTGTTGACTGATTCATCTGGGACTGCAAACGGATTCTTAAGTCATCTACACACGTGGTGGCAGCGATTTTGGTTTGGATTTGTTCTTGTTAGGCAGAAACCTGTCCAGTTCCCTTAGGTACCACTGCAAAAGATTTAAGACTACAGGTGTTTGGCAGTAAACCCACTTGGTAGCAGTCCGTACCACACAGATTCACTTGGTAGCTGTGGCTGAGCAGTCGGACTTCCCTCAAGAAGAGTTAGGCAGTGTGTAGAGTATACACAATAGGTACAGAGATACAGTAGCACAAGCAAACACTAACCAGAACTTTGGTGTAAAAGTATATAATTATTTATTTAAAGACACACTTGTGATTTACACTAGCAAAAAGAGGTAAGTAAATTCAGCACACAGTCACTATCATATATATACAACCCTATTCACTTATTAGACAAGTCTTACTGAGAAACACCACTTATTTTCAGACAGAGGTGAGCGCTTAACATAAGATGACACTCTAATAAGTTATAAAGAAAGGGAGGGGAAAAGGCAGAGTTAAGGAAGCACACAAGTTTCAATACTTTTAAAAGAACCACAGTAAGGCAGGATAGACAGAGTTCTACTGGAGAGCAAGGAAGTCAATTGCAAGGCCCACTCTTGGAGAGAGCCAGCAGAAGGGGTCCAGGTTCACACAGTGGCGTTTATGCCCAAAGAGTCTTGTAGATAGTTTGCACAAAAAGGATGAAATTAAAGTCAGGAAAAGTTAGCTAGGTTGTCCCAGGCTAGCCCAGGTTAGAAAGTCGAGGCTTTACTGTAGGTTAGGAAATTCAGCCTAAAGAGAGAATTCTCCCTAACAGCAGCCATACAACTCTCCCCAGCAAGCTGCCTAACCATTGCAGGAGCAAGTTACATGTCATTCAAAATAATTCTCTACGAGCATCCCTGAATATGTCCAAAAGAGACGACATGTCAGACACCAGGAGAAAAGTCCACTGGCTACCTATTCGGGAAAGGATCATATACAAAACTCTCCATCACGCACAATTACATCTCCAGCACTGCTCCAGAATACTTATGCCAGAAGATTGAAAGATCCACTTCCACTAGACCAGTAAGGACAATTTATACCAACTGACTAAATATTCCTAAGACAAAAAGGTCAAGAGGAGCTGGTTCCAGCTTCCCATCAGTTGCAGTTAAACATTGAAACTCCCTACCGCCTGAACTGAGAGCAGAGACCTCCTAGTGGCCCTTCCGAAAGGCCCTAAAAACCTGGTTATTCGCCTAAACAGGACTACCCTTGCACCTGTCCTCCAACTACAAACTCTAATGACATCACTATTTTCAGTGTGCTGGTTGCAACAGCTCCCTGATGCCCTTGGGTGCTTTACAAATATAAAAATAAATAAATGCAGGTTTCCCCAACCTGGTTGCAAGGGGAACGCCCTGTGGATGAGTTGGTCAGGGAAATTTGCCTATGATTTTCGACCAACTCCACTCCTCAACAAGATGGTGCACAAAATGCACCAGGAACAAGTCACACTAATTTCTAATTGCTCTAATAAGCATGGTTTCCGCACCTAATCAAACTAGAAATGTGCAAACCAATCAAGGTTCTGTGCCCTTTCAACATGCTCTCCCAACACAAGAGGACAAAATTCCATCCATACCCTCAAACTATGAACTTGGCAGCTTGATGTATGGATATCCTCCAAAGAAGCATGGAAACCCAACACTGCACACTGCTGCTTTAACAAGTGTAAGATTTGTCATTTGGCACTGATCACAGAACATAAATTCGAGGGGAGCTGTTGCGCAGCTAAGAAATGTCTGCCTGACTGTTCAGCTCTGTCCTGGGCAGCATTCTACATAATTAATAATCCTCGTCGGTGCCACTATATTTCACAAGAAGCAGATATATCGGCGGCTGATAGTTTGGGGCAGGAGCTGTCTTGCTCCCGAACGCTCTGGACACACGGAGCTGAGTAATCTACACTTTCGGCACATCTGTTCAGGTGCTGGACGAGATCCGGCTCCAGCATCCAAGCGATGCAGCGTCCTTGTGGGGGAAAGAGAGAGAGGATCCTTGGGCCGCAGTGGGGGAATAGCCACCAAAGTCCTGCCTCGCCAAAGCGGGATACTACCTCTCTTAATATCCCCCCTTCTACAGGGACTGCATTGTTGTGACCGGGGGAGCTCTATACAGTGAGCTCCCACCCATATACAAGGGGGCCCAAGTCGCTTGTGAACTTGATAACCCTTTGTGCACATATTGAGGAAGGTAGTGTTGGGGATGGACTGCCTTGACCAAGAGACCGAAGTGACAGACCCAGCCACCAACGAGAGGGTGACCACGGACCTTTGTGAGGGTGCAGACTGTGATTTGATAGCTGTAGTAGCCCTGCTGCGTCAGACATGCGTAATGGATTGCAGTAGTTCCTCGGCTGTGGACAGCGGCAGCGGCGGACTGGAGACCTCTGCCCAATCCAAATAACAGGTACTCTGTTCCCCACACCTTACCCCTGGCGTAGCCCGTTCACATTTGTAGGCGGCTGCTGCCGTAGAGTGACTGCTTTCAACCCTACAAACCTCGTGGGGAGGATGGATATCCCAGGCACCTGCCCTGCACTGTGGTGGGCAACCCTCGTGGCTACAGTTATACACTATTCACTTATGGAGTGGGGACCTTCCAGACTCTTGACAGGGCACGGAAGTGGCCCGCCACATTCCAGTATCAGCTAAGCAGATTGAAGCGTCAGTCCCACAAGGTGCTCTATCCCGCATCCGCGGCACAGACTCTTCTTATATACCCAGACCATGACAGGGGAGGTAGGGAGCTGGTGCGCTCCGCCGAATACATGAAGTGCAGACTTCTGACCACAGATTGCTGCCCTCCAAGGAGTGACGTGAGGGTCACGGCAGATTGAAGTGGGACGTGATGGGGGCCTGGACTCTGCGCTCTCCTTGACATGCTGGTCATCACCCAACAGGCTTCTCCATAAGCTATTACCCGCTGGATAGGCGACCATCCGTCTCGCCTGCGGCACACCCTTAGCCTTTGGGGACATTGCAATTTATAGTTTTGCCGGACTGAGCAGTAGCGAAGTTCACATTAGGACTTGAAGATGCAAGGAACTGCTCTGACCACGTGGGAGGATACAACCCATTCTGTCCCATTCAGGGTAAGGCAAATAAGACAGCACTGTGGGAATGTAATTAGACTGTTGGCATGGTACGTGGGGGCAGCAACACCAATTGTACGCAAATGTTACTGGCTAACAACCCCCCTCTCTTCATAAGTACAGCCAGATAGACCTTGTGACCTGTATACCTGTTGTGCCCCACGGATAGGCGGCCGCCGCTCCCCTTAATCCCCAATACAGAGACGGACCTTGCTGGATCACGCCTGCAAGACATAGCCCGGTCTGGCGGCAGAGTGTCACTCTTCTTGAAGCTACAATTTAGCTCTGGCCCTCACTACCATCACTTCAATATCAGACACGAGCAGTGTTCATAAACCGCGTATTGCTTGTGCCACCACAGAAACAACACTCAACTGCAATTGGAGCAACTGGATTCTCCCCCTACTACTGGATTTATGAATGGGGGCAGGCGGGCTTTCCCTCTACTTCTCTGAACACCTGGGCCGGCTACACTGCGGGCCCCACCACTGAGTGTGCTCTACACTCCCATTCCCCTGCCTCTCCCCCGAGGTGCTTGATCCCCTGTGCTATAAAGCTGCTCTATATTGTTGGCTGTGGACTTTGCTCTGGCACAAAAGGGGCAGTTCTAATCACCTCCGGATTTTACCTTACCAAAGTGTCCCACCCCCCATTACAGAGCCCTACGACACTCACATATATCCTGGTGCGCTCATGACTAAGGGGGCCAGTAGAAAACAGAGCTCTAATAATATGCTCACCAAGGCAACACCAAAGCCGAGTGAGGCCCAGCCAGAAGCTGAAGCCCCCTGCAGTGCCTGCTGAACCCACAGAACTTCAAAAGATGGAGTATGTGCGGGAGGGGTATACTACACTTCACACTAAGATTGACGTTATGAGTGGGACAATCTGCACTATCAAAGCCCAGATGGAGAAGACCGCTACCCGGTTGACGGAGGTGGAGTCTAGAGTTGGCCTGGCAGAAGATCATATTTATACACTTAGGTCAGAGGTGGTTCGCTGTCCAGACAAGTCCAGTTGGTTAGTAAAAAGAATGAGGACCTGGAGTCTAGGTCCAGGCGCAATAACCTGCGCATTATCAGCGTTCCTCAGGATAAAATTGACGGTCCCATGGAGGATTATGTGGAACGCATCATTCCCTCCTTGCCGGATTCTCTTAAGCTCTCGCCACATTTCGTGCCTTGAAACACTTGTGTATAGGCGTGTTACAAATGCCATATCATATCATATCATATATAATTTCGCGATTGAGCCTGCCCACCGATCCCTGGCCGTGAAGCCCAAGCACGGTCCTCCCCCGGTCGGATCATAGCCAGGGTGCTGAATTATCGCAACAAGGATGCTTTGTTACGAGCAGCCAGAGCTAAAGGCGAGTTACTACTTGGCTCCGCCAGGATCCATTTGTATCCAGACTTCTCAGTGGCTATTCAACAGGAGAGCAAAACCTTTTTTAGCAGCTAAGAAACGTCTTCGAGAGCTGGGTATTGAATACTCCATACGATACCTAGCTAAATTGAGGATTGAACATGCAGACAGGGTCTTCTTCTTTACCATCCCGGAAGAGCCCTCAAAGTTCATTGATGATCAGTTGCCCGGCTAGCAGTTGACTCTGATCACCCTTGCAGGCCTTTCCTGACTTCTTGCGAAATATGGACCTCCCCTGCAAACCTGGGAGATCTGTCCCATCTCCACCTGGGCGATCACCTCCCGCCTTTCCCTGATACAAATCCATACTTGTAAAATGGATGGAAGTCTGCGCTAGCTTTGTTCAAGTCCCCTACTATGCTTTTTTGTCATTCTCTGAGTTGTGCACCAGTACATGTTTCCTTATGCCCTACATCAGAGTAGTAGCCGTACTTAGCCAGCGCACAGCCCCCATGCAGTGCTGCAACTGTTGTTGTTTTGGTTTGCTGTTTTATTGGGGTTTCACCCCCTTAATTGGGAGGTGTGTGGGGGTGGAACTGGGACGTGGAGGGGAGGGACAAACGTTTGGAAAATTCCTTGGCTTACGATTGAGGGGACGAGTTGCTACTTATCCTCATGTTGGGTACACCATGATTCGACCCGATCCTGCCTGGTCAGGATTTTACTGGGCATATAGTCATCCGGGTCATGCGTCCACTGACAAGAGCCTACCGTCTAGATAGCGGATGAAGGCATAGAATTTATGAGCTGGAATATTGGAGGATTGGGTAACCATGTTAAAATCTGTAAACTGTAACTGTATGTTGAACGACATAGGGTCAAGGTACTTTCCTTACAGGAAATCCACACATTAGCTAAGCAGTGTGACAGGTTTTCTAGGTCATGGGGCCCCCAGCGCTACTTTATCACCTATTTCACTCAAAGTCGTGGAGTTAAGATCCTAATCCATAAGTCCCACAAGTTCATCCACAGGGTCACACACATTGACCCCCTGGGACACTACATTTTACTATTTGTCTCACTCCTTCTCAATATATATGGTACTAATATGGGCGACCCCGATTTGTATTCCCCTCTTTCCTATACTGCGGGACGGTGATTTATTCACCATACTACACTGACTTAGATGTGGTACGAAAACTCGCCAGCTTTCCAAGGCTGCTAAGACCATTATAGAAATGCAGGCCTTGCTGAGGGTGGTTGACGCATGGCGACTGATAGACCCGGATTCCCATGTCTTCTCCTTTTATTCATCATACATGACTCGCACTCTCATATCGATAGATGGCTAGTCTGTTATTCGTATCAGAACTATGGTGCAAATGACCATTCTACCTAGGACCTTCTCAGATCACTCCCCGTTTACTATTTCACTAAGGTCGGGGCGGGGGAGCAGTAGGGGGTGCGCTCATGGAGGCTATGATCAAATGCCTTGTTTGACCCGGTATTTGAATCTGAATTGGGGTCCAATATTGATGACTATTTTGCATTCAATACTGGGTCGGTAGAGACTCAGGCCACTCTCTGGGAGACTTTTAAGGTATACATTTGTGGGGCTGCCTTGGCTCAGGAGGCAGAGATCCTTCGGTATTCGTAAATCCATCAGGCAGTGTGAGCTCTTACTGGCCGGGCTGGAAACGGAATATGCTTTGTCCCTGACCGCCGCTACACTCTGTGAGATAGGGGCAGCGCTAGATACCTTCTGAGCACACGTGGACTGCGAATGCAAGTTCTTTGATGATCACCAGACCACCAGGAAATACGGCAAAGGGAAACACCCTGGCCGTCTATTAGCCAGATTGATCCGCCGAGAGAGTGGGTCTCCCCATATACCAGCAATTGAGAGAGTGGACGGTACTATTGCCCTATCGCCTCAAGAAATCAATGAAGAATTTTGCTCTTTGTACTAAACGCTTTAAACTAATATTGACACCTCCCCTACGGCAGATATCAAATCCTTTCTCAATAGTCTTGCGCTCTGTGTTGTTCACGGAGACCAGGGAGGCACTTGACCGCCCAATGACAACGGAGGAATTATCTAAGGCCATAGACCCACTATCATCCGGGAGGGCCCCCGGGGCCGATGGGCTTGCAACCGAATTCTATTAATGCTGCAAGGGTCGTCTTGTCCCCTGGTTGGTGGCTGTGTGGGCGGAGGCGTTTGTGGTCAATAAACTTCCCCCCTCGTTGCGTGAGACGATTATTTCAGTATTACTGAAACCTGATGAACTGGCCACACAGTGCAGCTCATACCGGCCCCTTTCTCTCAATAATTGTGATGTCAAAATATGCACCATATGTGTCATTTATCGTTCAGTCCAACCAGTCTGGATTCATCCAGGGGCGCTCTACCACTCTGAAGCTGCGTCGCCTATTTGACATTCTGGCCTGAATCGACCCAGAGGCACAGGCAGTAGCAGCCACATTAGATATGCAAAAGGCGTTCGATTTGGTTTCCTGGAGGTTTCTGTGGTTAGTGCTAGAGAAGAGTGATGTTGGCCCCTGCTTCCTGTCCTGGGTGAATCTACTATATGTGTCCCCAGGGTCCACACGAAGGATCGGTGCTCTATAAGATAGCCAGGGCTGCCCCTTCTCGCCTCTTATATTTGCGTTAGCCATTGAGCCCCTGGCAAACAGAATTAATCAGAGACATTTCCATGGGGGTATAAGACTCTTCGCGCACCCTGAGATCATCTCACTCCATGCAGATGATGCATTGCTGTACATCCGCTCCCCTCAGGTAAATCTGGCACCAATAATAGAAGACGTCATTCTGTTTGGCAAATTATCCGGGATAAAGGTTAGCTGCACTAAATCCACACTATTCCCATTGACGGACACCACCACGGTCCCTCAGGACCTTAGTGGGTTTACCTGGTCTCAATTGGAGATGAAATATCTTGGGGCAGTAGTCACGCGTCACCGGACCTCATTATGCGATCACAACTATGGAAATTACCTCACCTGTCTTACCCTAAAGAATGAAGGCTGCACTAAATTTCCGATCACACTAGCCGGAAGGGTAGCAGTTCTCAAAATGGTGATACTCCCACAACTTCTATACAGATTCCAGAATGTCCCGCTTTGGCCTGGAAGTGACTTCTTCAAATCACTAACCCGGACAGTCAATGCATTCTTATGGCACTCGGGTGTTGTCTGCCTGAAGTTAGACACGTTGGCTACCCCTTTTGCATAGGCAGGGTTTGCTGCCCCTGATTTTGAGCACTACTGGACTGCTGTTCAAGCCCATTTCGCAGCGTAGTGGTTTGAGCCTGGCGGATCCCCTCCCCACGTCAAACTGGAGCGCCTGGCAGCCGGTAACCTAGATGTTCACTCTCTGGTTCTTCCCTCTCCAGGTCTGAAACTAGAGCCCACCGATCCCACTAGAGTCACGATATCGGCATGGAGTAGACTCTGGAAACAGGTGGACACCCTTCATCCATTTCACAGTGATTTCCCCCATGTGGAACTGCCTCCCCGACACTCGTCCCGTGGATGGCACAACTGACCGCCACTGGTCTGAGATGGGCTTTGACACTATACAGGATGTTTTTACTATGGGATCCTTCACAGAATGGCAGGACTTGCCGGATGCCCTGAAAGAGCGTCCCTCCCGATGGCTACAATATGCCGGGCACTCAAGGGACAATGGCAAGAATTTCCTGCAATGCCCCCTGATGATTCACTATTATCAGAGATTATGATGGTCACGGCAACGAGTGGGACGGTCGCCAAACTTTATGGTCTTAATAACCGGGGGAGGAAGCCCCGTTCATGGGCCAGGCTCCGGGATAGCCACTGGGTAGGGCAATCGTTACACTAATTGGCTTGCTTTTGGAGAACATGTCCAAATATGTAGAGAAAGTACTATTTACCCTTTGTATCCTCACTACCATCCTACCTCAGAGACACTACAGATTTCTTTTCTAAAATAGACAAACTCCGCTGGGAATCGGACTACATCCTAGCAACCATGGATGTGGTATATCTTTATACATCGATCAGCACAAAAAGCATGCAAATACTTCTACACACTAGGTCACTCAATTATCTTAGACTTAGCGAAATGGTTCTTGGTATGAATGACCTATTCCTCAAACACAATTAGTTTTTAACAATTAATTTTTTAGACAAGTTCAAGGAACGACAATGGGCACTACATTCAGCCCTTCCTATGCCAATCTAACAATGGGGTATTGGGAAAAATGTGAGGTTTCGTCTGAAAATAATGGCGCATACACCGGCAACATAGTGCTGTGACTTCATTATCTTGACGACCTGTTAGTTATTTGGAAAGGAAGTGAGTACAAAGGGGTCGACTTTGTAAGACAGTTGAATAGTGTTAGGGAGAATTCTCTCTTTAGGCTGAATTTCTTAACCTAGTGAGTCACCCAGCAGCTTGGCTGGATTTCTGGAGTTTGTCTTTTTCTCCTGCCAAGAGTGAGACTCTTTTTCTCCCACTCTTGGACATGATTTATGGTGTTCCTTTGACTGTTAATGTGTTTTATGGGCTATGGGGTCCTTTACTCCATAGGGTCTCCATGTGTTTTTACTATGTGTGTTACACAGCACCCTCCGTGCAGTGATACAGGGGTGTCATAGTGACACCCCACCATAGACTCCATACCCTGGGACTGACTACTGTCTCCCAGGGCTTGTAAAGTCACCATTGGCTTTACTAGTCACAAATTATTAACAGAAACCGGTACAAACCATCATATTGTGGACGTACTGGTCGGGGCAATTCGTTTGCCTCGGGGTCTGTTAGTCGAGGGGGCACGTCTCCGTCCCCCCTGATCGAGTTTTGGCTGGTGGCAGTGGATACTACTTTTTATATTCGACCGCGAATATATCCCTATGGGATTTTCCCATTGTTCGAGGCTACCAACTTTAATTATTTAATTATCATAGCCTCGAACATACCGCCGGTTTATTTAATTAATATTAATTCGCCGGTTGATATTTTTTGCCAGGACTCGATTCTAAAATGGCGTTTGTGTTCTCTTCTGTGACTCCAACCCAAGTCGAGCCCTTTGTTCCACTTTTTGGCGGGCTTCTCCACAGAAGCCTCCAAAAGTGGTGCCACTCTGTCTGGGTACCACAGGAGGTGTGGGAGGGGTTTTAGGCACCGTGGACTGAGTTACCTTGGTAACTCAAGTCGCACTCTTGTGTGATTGGCCCAAGTGGTGAGCCGGCTAGCTCACCACTTAGCATGTTTGATTGACAGCTAGGCTGAGTGAATGGGGGTGTGCTGCATAAAAGCAGGGCTTTGGGGACTGGAACTTCAGAAAGTCACCACAGGACCTGAGAATCCGACGAGGGAGAAGCTGAGCGCTGCCAGGAACAACTGCCCCCGCTGGAGTCTTCTCACCACTTTAAGGTACCGTGTCCGCCAGGCCTCCCTTTCTAAAGATTGCTACAAGGTAATAATAATCCCTTAACCTTCTGGACTGGGTTGGCCGCCTTGACCTTCTAATGGGTCCCTTTCTTTTGGTCCAACTCTTTTTTGAACATTTGCAAGACTCGTGTGCACTTCAACCTTGTGACCTTGGACACATTTTGTTCTGATCCTCTTAAAGTAAATCCGGCCTTCTGAACTCTAACTTCACTGTTTTACTTGCCTCCCTCTCTTGTTTGTTCTTATGAAAAGGGTTGGGATCTGTTTCATATTATACTCTGCTTTTCTCTCCCTTTTAAAACTAATTATTAGAGTGCCATCTGCGTTAAGCGCTCACCGCTGTCTGAAAATAAGTGGGGCTTTACTTAAGACTTGTCTAAAATTCCTCTAAGGGAGTGTATATCTTTTAGTGACCGTGTTTTTGAATTGCTTACTATTAGTGCCTGTGTGTTTTTCTAGATGTGGTTTTAAATAAATAATTATATCTCTTTTACACCAAGCTATGGTCAGTGTTTACTTGTTCTACTGTGCTCTTCTGACCTATTGTGAATACTCTGTATACTACCTAACTCTTCTTGAGGGAAGTCTGACTACTCAGCCACAGCTAACAAGTGAATCTATGTGGTACAGACTGCTACCAAGTGGGTTTACTGCCAAACACCTGTAGTCCTAAATCTTTTGCAGTGGTCCCAGAGGGAACGGCACAGGTTTCTGCCTAACAAATAGCAACACATGCAATTTGAAATTCACGAAGGACCACAGTCCTGATTCCATAGTATTTTTTAGATGTGAATGTGAAGGTTTCTAACCAACAACTAACCTGTGAACTGTATAGAAAACCCACAGACTCCAACACGCCACCAGTTGCCATCCTAAAAACCTAATATAGAACATCCCCAATGGGGAGTTTATCAGACTATGTGGAAGTTGCTTAACCTTAAAGGCATTCGATAAGGCAAGAAAAGTCACTGCGTGGAGCTTTTGACAACAGGAATATCCTAAGAGGATCATAGAACGGGCCTACACGAAGGCCCGACTACGGGGATAGATATACCTTACTATCCGGACAACCAGAATAGAAGACCAAAAGTACCAATGAAGACATTACAAGACTTTTGGTACAAATGCAAAACCTATCTGTTATATCCTTAAGAAGTATTGGACGATCCTAAGGGCTGACAAAGATTTATGTAGCACACTAAACGAACATCCGGATATCAGTTTTTGGAAAAGTTGTTTTTAGAGACACCTTGGTTAGTAGCTTCCTGCGACATGACAACAATAAAACAAGCAAGTGGCTCAAATTGTGGGGAAGGTTTTTCCAAATGCGCTATATATAAAATCTGCAAATATGCGCATATTTGTACTAATTAGTCATTCCATATTAGGTCATTCCATCGCCATTAACAGCAAGATAACGTGCGAGTCAGAGTTTGTGATTTACATTCTCGGATGCCCATGTAACAAGTGGTACTTGGGGAGTACCAAATGCAAATTAAAGGATAGCATTCTTCAACATGTAAGGGCTATTGGGCTATTAACGACAATGATGCGGCCTACTCCATGGCCAAACACTTCTTTGAACTCCATGGAGGAAAACTGGCAGGATTATCCTTTTTTGGTATTCAGAACATTTAAGTAGGGCCCAGAGGAGGGGACAAAGAACGTTTACTTTGTCAACAAGAGACACAATACATCATAGACTTTGAAAGTAAAAATCCCAAAGGACACAATATTGACAAAGAATTATATACCTTTTTAGACCTAGAATAGATGGGGCACTTAATAGTCGAAACTTTGTACTCAATATGCGTCCATACCTTAAACGTAACTTGTTTGTTTATTGATTTATGATGCGCGCCAGACCCAAGGGTAACCGGGCGCAGCAGAGAAGAATGTCCAAAGCTTACAATGTTACTGGAATCTAGAAATTACAATGTTATGAAATTTACAGAGGTACATCAAATTTACAGAAGTACAGAAATGTACAGTATGCGTACTTACATTAGTGAAAATGTAGGCAGGTGATTACCGGCAGTTAATATACAAGAGGCAGGGTTAGCATGCTGTGTTCAGATTATATACATTGGTTGATAAACTTCTAATAATACATATATACAATCCCTTTAGGCTAAAGTTACAGGGGCGTCTGAGCAGGGTGACTACAAGTTATTAGAGTTGATGTGTTTGATGAAGTTCCTTCTGAAGTGTAAGAACGGTTGGTCAGCTCTCAGGTTGTGTGGCAGAGCATTCCGTAGTTTGGCAGCTGTCACAGGGAAACTGATGCCGCCAATTTCGGCGAGTTTAAATCTAGGTACTATCAGGCAGTTTGAATTGACAGTTCTTGTCGGTCTACTGGATATTTTTCTCTTTATTTTATTCATCAAGTAGCTAGGAGCCGCATTGTTGAGAGCTTTGTGGGTCAGGGAGATCATTTTTAGATGGATTTTGTTAGCAGTCGAGAGCCATTTGTACTGGTGTCTAAAGGAGGAGATATGTTCCCTTTTATTTATATCAAGTGCCGCTCTAAAGGCATTATTTTGTAGGATTTGCAGCCTTTGGGTGATGGATTTGTTGGCACCACTGTAGAGGGCATTGCAGTAGTCTAGTCGTGAGAGTATTAAGGCTCTCGCTAGGATCATGCAAATGTCTTTGGATAAGAAGGGTTTACCTGCTCTTATTAATTTACAAGTATAGGCTGTAGTTGATGCTAAGGAGTTGACCTGTTTAGTGAATGAAATGGTAGAATCAAGGTAAAAACAAAGCGTTTTTACTTCCCTCGAGACCTTAATGATGTTGCTGTCAATGCTGAATGCTGAATAGTCGAGGCCGAATTTGTTGATATTGGTCTGTGAGCCCAGAATGATTAACTCTGTCGTCATTCAGGCAGAGGCCATGGGATGCCATCCATGCCTGAATGATAAGATACACTCTATTCACCAATTCCCTGTCCTTATTATGATCCCCAGAAAGTGGGAGGAGAATCTGTGTATCATCTGTATAGTTACTGTAGATGATGCCTAGATGGTCCAAATCGTCGAAAAGAGGTTTGGTGAATATATTGTATAGAGTTGGGGAGACACAGGAGCCCTGGGGGACTCCACATGTGATAGGTGTAGGGTCTGCTGCTGCCGAGGGGGAGAAAACTCTCATAGTTCTCTCACTCAGAAAGGATTCTATCCATCTGATAGCCTGGGTGGAGAAGTGAACAGCAGAATCCAGATGTCTTCAGAGGACCTTGTGGTCCACGGGATCAAATGCAGCTGAGAGGTCAAGTAAAAGGAGGAGTGCCGTCTTTCCTTGATCTCTCAGTTCATCTATTTGTGTCTTTAAGTCAATAAGGGCTGTTTCGGTTCCATGTAATGGACGGAAGCCAGATTGTCTGGCTCCCAGTAGCTTATGTAGTTCAAGGTATTTATGAATTTGTGTGTAAGCCACTTTGTCCAATATCTTCAATAGAAATGGAACTGTGGAAATCGGACGGTAATTAGTGGGGATAAAGAGGGTCTAGTGACTGCTTCTTGAGAAGCGGGAGCACCCAGGATTGTTTTAAGTTGGCAGGGATGTTGCCTGTAGAGAAGAAGGCATTAATAGGTTTGGAGATGAAAGGTGATAACTCTCTGGCCGTTTCTTTTATTAACTGTGCTGGACAGATATCGCCTTTACAATTAGAACGTTTAAGGGAAAGGATGATTTTCTCTACCTCTATGGTAGAGGTTTTGTTAAAGGAGAATTTGTTAGTATGGCCGTTAGGGATAGCACTAGGCGGTGACTGGGGCTGATTGGTCAGGTTTAGCGACTCTTTTTTTTAGTTGGATTTTGTTTAGGAGAATGTTTATTTTGTTTGCTAATGCGTATTGGATATCTGCACACCAGGTGTGATCCTTTATGCAATGTCTGGTGTGGCAATCGGTGACTCAAGTTCTTTTAGTATGGAGAAGAGTTCCTTCATACTCGAGTTAGAGTTGGCAATGCGATCGTTGTAGAAGTTTCGCTTTGCCAGGCAGACTTCATTTTTATAGTGGTGAGAGATAGTGGTTAGGTTGGCCTTATTCTCATCGGTCGGGCATTGTTTCCAGGTCGATTCACATTTTCTTTTTGTTAGGCGTAAGGCCTTAAATTCAGGCGTGAACCATTTGTTTAGATGGGCCTTAGGTTTACTCGTTTGCATTTTAAGTGGGGCAATTTTGTCCATAGTGTCTAACATGATTTTATTGTATTCGTGAACTAGCGCACTAGGATCTAGGTTGTCCGGCAGTGGATTTAGGGTTGGGAGAATAGCAGGAATGATGTTGTCCACTGTCATATTCTTTTTATTTCTGGTTGGGCAGGATGGTGCCGTGGGTATGGCTATAGTGGATGGTCGGGTGGTTAGGAGATTAAAGGATACCAGAGAGTGGTCAGTCCATGGTAATGGCGATATGGAAGAGATGGCAACTGTACAGTTAGAATCGGTAACCCAATCTAGTATTCTACCCTTCAAATGGGTGAGATTGTTAACTTTTTGGAATAGTCCTAGTGAGTTCAGAGTGTTAGTGATGGTCAAGGTGTGCACGTCTGCTTGGTCATTAAATCCTAGGTTGAAGTCCCCTATTACCAGCAATTGTGAAGTAGTTTTAACATTGTTAGTTAATAGACTGTGCAGATCCTCCTCAAAGGTCCCAAGTCGGCCCGGTGGTCTGTAAATAAGGTGAATGGTTAGTGATTGGGTATTATTTATGTGGAGTTTAGCGGAGAGGGCTTCACAAGTATGCTGTGGTTGGGTAGGGGCTAATCTTGGCGATTAAGTTTGTTTTGGATATGATTAGAATGCCACCTCCGTGGGAGCCCTCTCGGTCTTGCCTGGATATAATATATCCGTCAGGGATGGCTAGCATAAGTGACGGCCCTGCCACATTGTGTAGCCAAGTCTCGGTTATAGCAATGAAGTCCAGGTTGGCTTCAGTAATTAGGTCAGCTATATCAAGGGCGTGAGCAACTAGTGATCTAACATTAAGGAGCGCTCCTTTGTATGAATGACCTTCCGTTTCCCCTTTGTTTTGTGCAGAATTGGGTATGCTTCTAGTACTGGGCTTATGCTTAGTGTTAAGGGTTTGGGAGTTTGTTGTGGCTAATGGGGCAGGAGGGAGATTGGTGGCATTGCATTCCCTGTTATGTTGGTGTTTCATTACACGTTTAGTGAAGGGGAGAAGTCTTCTCGGCAACTCATATAGTTTAAGTCTAGCACGTAATTTGTTGTTTATATCATTAGTTGAGCAGGGCTGGGAAGCATAGGCTACTGGTCCTGTTACAGCATGGTAATTCGGACTGATGTGGTCTACATTGTTAATTGAGTCTGACATATTTGGTTGGATAGGTACTGACTCACATGGGGGGATTCTCCTGTGACCGTCCTGGTTGTTGGTGACAGAGAGTGTAGACATGGCTATTATGCAAAGGATACTGCCTAGTCTTAACATTATACAAAGCCACCACGATGGCAATATAACAAGGTTTTTGGTGATTGCCTGAAACTTGCCTGCTCTTTGCCTACAATAGCCAATCTATTAACAATATATTAAGATAATCAGGCAATCTAGATCCTGTTTTATGAGTCTAACATCCACGAATAGAAGTCTGTGTCCGACCATATCCTTTTGGATAGCCACATGCATCATGTGAACAGAATTATTGAAAAATCCTTGCTTTTGTTCCAAATGGACATCTAAATTACATCACATTCATGGTTCATGGTTGGGTGTATTTGGTAAGATACCGATTTCTACCAGTATGCCTTTATCATTCTCTACCTCACTTTGATAAAATGGAAAGTTGAATATTGTGGGATTGACTGTCAGCTATCATGAGATCTAAATGTAATGCCAATTCATCAGCTCTGGAGTTAAGTTCCAAAGATGGGTGGCCCTACGCTCAACTATTGCCTATTATAGACATATGTCTGCACTCAACATGAAGTTATCTGCATAGCCTATTACTTTATAACATACATTGCACATAGCACTTTACACGCTGGATTACCATTTTAGAGGCTTAATATTGCATGACGTTTGAGATCTGTTGCAGCAGACCTACACACACCTGATGAATGGGGAGTGTTGTATTATCTATTACCCATTGCAAAATGGCCGACATGTTACTTGTATTTCGCAGTCCCTTTTCTCTTTTCATTAACCTGTGTGCATATGTAAATGACATTCACGTGTGGTGGGATATTGTGAACAAGCTACGGGATTGTAGCGAAATGAGTCATGGTTACGGACTCTCTGACAAATGAATTTGGGATTACAAAGAATTGTTATGCTTAACAGAATGAAGACTTGATATTTTAACTTCTGGACTCTGGTAGGAGTGATTGAACTAAGGTTTCCGGGAGTGCGACTCACAACACAGTATAATCGCACTGGAAAAAAAGATATATATTTCTGAGGCTTTACTTTTACTTTAATGCATTTATATAGCACGGCCATAGACCCGAAGGCGTGAGGGCACTACGTGACAAATATAACAGGTAACAAAAAAGGAGTATCTATGAGGCAACGACACAGAAACAGATATTTTAGAAGCATCTCAGGGTCATTTAATTGAAAAGATGGGTCTTTAATCTTTTCTTAAATAATTCTAGG
This sequence comes from Ambystoma mexicanum, assembly GCF_040938575.1. Classification (NCBI taxonomy): domain Eukaryota; kingdom Metazoa; phylum Chordata; class Amphibia; order Caudata; family Ambystomatidae; genus Ambystoma; species Ambystoma mexicanum. The sequence goes on from NC_090922.1 coordinate 620,091,577, forward strand.
GAATCAATGGATCTCATCTCTAAAGGAAGAGCATTCCAAGCCCTTGGTCCATTAGAAACAAAGCTGAATTGGCTACTTTGACAGTGTGACACTTTGGTTCAGACAGAAGGTGCAGATTATTTGACCTTAATGTTCTCGCGTTATTTGTTATGGATAGAAGCTGTTGTAGATATCCAGGCATGTTTCCAGATCTACACTTGTGTGCGATAGTCCGAGTTCAGAATAGAAATCTGGAAGCCACCGGCAACCAGTGGAGCTCACGTCTCGCCGTCGTAACATGGTCTCTATTTTGAAGCTTCATGACGGCTCGGATAGCCCCGTTTTGATAGATTTGTAGCCTGTTCCAGTCAGACTTATGGATTCCCATGAGGAGGCTAGAGCAGTAATCTATTTTTGAGCCTAGTATTGCTCTCGCAATAGTCTCTGCAATATCCTGTGATATAAGGGGCCTTAAATGTGCTATAAGTTTTATGTAATATGCGCATGACGATACAAGACTACAGACATGCTGTTTCATGGTCATATGTTGATCAAAGGACACTCCCAGAGTTTTCACTTTTTTTAGGGGTTTAATGGATTCTTCTCCCAACTGGAAGTTATCATACTGTGGACCAAGTTTGTTAATGGTATGTGGTGAACCTATGACAAGCAATTTGGTTTTTGATTTGTTCAGTGCTAGCTTATTGTAGACCATCCAAGTTTCAATTAGAGTAAAAACTCTGTAAATGGCCATTTCGTCTACACTGTGAGAGCCACAAAGCGGGATGACACATTGAGTGTCATCCGCATAGTTGGTGAATATTATGTTCTCATGATCAAGCATTGCGAACAGAGGAGCCGTAAATATATTGTAGAAACAGGGGGAGGTGCAAGCACCCTAGGGAACACCACAAGTTGTTACAATGGGCTCAGATTCAGCATTGCCGCAGAAGACTCTACTATCTCGATTATTGAGAAATGACAGTACCCATTTGTAGGCCAGCGGGGAGAAATTGCCCACTTCACACAACCTGGTGGCCATGATATCATGGTCCACCAGGTCGGAGGCCGCGGAGAGATCAAGCAACATGAGCAAAGATGCTTCCTTGTTATCCATACGGGCCATTAGTTTAGACTTGAGTTCAGAAGCACGGTTTCAGTGCCATATCTGACCCGAAATCCGGGCTGATGGTCGTTTAGGATGGGATAGGTCTTTAAATGATCTGCAATTTGTCTATAGGCCACACGGTCAAGAATCTTAAGTAGAAACGCTGTGTTGGTAATGGGTCGATAATTGTTTGGCATATAAACTGAGAGCCCTGTTTTTTTCAGAATTGGCATAACCCATGATTTCTTAAGTTCCTGAAGGACCGTGCTGGTAGATATAGAAGTATTGACAAATTGACAGATAGAGGTAATTAAGGATGGGGCACAGGTCGTAATTATCATAGTATGGATGTCATTTTTACTTCTTGTGGGCTTTAGTTGGTTAATAATAGTTTCTAGGTCCTTATCTGTTATTGGGGATAGATTAAAAGTTGGAATAGTCGGTGATCTATGATAGGACCAATCCGCAGATATAGCCTTAGTGCAATTTTAATTGTTACTTTTCTCTAATATATTTTCCTTGATGGTGTCTAGTTTTTTATGCATAGCTTGTTGCATGACGTTGCACCGGGTGACATCATCCAAAATGGATCTGTCTGGAGTGGTGTGGTTAGTTCTTTCTTGTTCCTTCAAGATGCGAAAGAGCTCTTTTGTGTTGTGCTGTGCATTTTGAATTCTGTCATTAAAAAAGCTAAATTTGGCTTTTTGCAAGTAGAGACAAAGGCTTTATATTTATTGAGAAGCAGTGGTGTATTGTGCTTCTTCCACAAATGGTATGTTTAATGGTTAGTGGTTTCAGAGATTGAAGCTCCAATGTAATTCATAAATTATGTTTAGTTTCAGTTTTTATCATTTTCATTTTTATAGGTGCTAGAGTTTTAGCAACACTTTCTAGGTAGGAGGAAATCCTTTTTGCTAGGTTTTCCGGAGTATCAGTTATAGGATCAATTGTAGTGTTAAGAATTGATTCTACTTTGTTCATCTTGATGTTCTTTAGGTTCCGGTGCAGTGTTTTTGTGAAATTCCGACATTTGGGTTTGATGGGAAGATCTACAAAAATATCAAAATTCACAAAAAAATTGTCCGACCAGGGACATGGTGATACTAATATATTATTGATGTTGGTTTCATGACTAGCTACCCAGTCTAAAGTGTGGCCCAGACTATGATGGCTTGTGGAATCTGCTTAGATCACATGCTTTGCATAGGCTGACATCTAGTAGAAGCTGCAGAGTATTACAGTTCGAGTTTTTGAAACTCGAAAAGGGACGTTGACAGGGCGTGCCAGTAATACTATGCCTAGTGTGACGTACACTGTACCCATGGTCCTTCACGCGTCGAGGCCCTCAGATTGTTTTTTTCCGCCATCATTGTCGGACGCTCAAAGCCCAGTTCCTCTGGCTATTGCCATTACTTACTGTCCTTTGTTAGCCGTTCCCCTTCAAGACCTTCAGCAACGGCTTTGAGGACTACTTTCGTCGACGACTGTTCAACTCTACTCGATGAACTTCTCAGACGCCCCGGGCCTCGGCCCTCACAGTAGGGAGATTGGGGGTGGTTCATCTCTTAGTTCTTTAAGAGAATGCATTTTTCCCTCCCTACCCACTTTATTTGCCAGGCTGCCTTCTCAATACAATATGGAGAATACATCATTTAAATTTTGCCCATCTTGCAACGGAAAAGTTCTCTGTAAAGACTTGCACTGGGTGTGCAATCGTTGTCTTCCAGGGGACCGTAACGAAGGCCACTGCAAATCTTGCAAGCTCTTCAAGCACAGGACCCTTAAGAACCGCAAGACGAAGCGCTGGGCCATTCGCGCTATGCAGGCCGAAGCCACCATAGACGTTGAAGGTGCCTCCAGTGACGGCAGCATCAGCGCCTTTAGTGACGCCGAAAGTGAACGGGATCTGTCGGAGACCCGTGTGCAAGCCCCCAACCCCATCAGGCAAGCCAGCGGCTCTGCTATGTGGATGACACCCAGCGGCACTGGCACAGACAGACATCACCATACAAAGCACACCATCCACGCCCAAAGTCGACCTCAACGATGACCGGTAGGCTGCACACAGCATCAAGGGGGAGGTCCGACAGTCCCGTGTCCTCTGGGCCATCGCACTCGCGGTCGCCTCACGGCAGGCCCCCAAAATCGAACGGCAAGTCTGTATCTGATGCTTTGCACAAAAGCTCCACGTCCACACACGCCAACGATCGAGTATCGAAAGACGTGTCAACGGCTCTCTCGCATACTGATAAACGACAGTCGAAAGACATGTCAAAGGCCCATGTGAAGTCCACACAGAGCTCAAAGATGAGCGAGGTCATCGGAAAACACGTCCCGGACACTCTTCTAAAAGGTTGGACGTCGAAAAATCACATGTCCTCAAAGACAATGAAAGAGGGCCCTAGTCAGGTACTATGACCCGGGGGGAGGGGATCATTTCAGGGACCATGAGGCACAAAAGACCCCCAGCACCTGAGCCAACTCCCACACTGCCTTCCCCCTCTAATATCCCAAGTAACTCACAATGGTCTGCAGAAGACATAGATAAAGTCATGAGACAAATGTCTTCAATGGCCAATTTCTTAGACGAACACCCAGAGGTGTTAGCAAACCTTGAAGGTACCTCGCATAGCAGACCAGCCAGCGCGGCAGCAACCACACAGCCGGCCACAGTTACAGTTCCCCCACCACACAAGCACCTTCCTCTCTACAGGACTGAGGGCAGCTTGCTTATTATGAGTCAACACAGGACTTCCAGTACACTGTAAGTTACACTGACACTGAAGACCAAGGGTACATAGGGTATGTAGATCAGTTTTAGTCTATAATCAGATTTAATAAAACAATCTGCTCCTTAAAGCAGCAGAACACTTTAAAATAGATATGCAGGATACCCAGGTAGACAAAGACTTTGTTGAAAATATTTTGGGAAATAAAAAGTCTGATGCCCAATTTATTCCAATTCTCAAATCTGTACAGACTCTTATTCAACCCTCTCTACTGACCCCTAATTTAACACGGGCTGTGAACCCGTACATTGAAAGTCTTCCGGCCTGCTGTCATGATGCTTACTCCCGGGAAGCCAGTTCAGGGCCAGCGTCCCCGAAAGCAGACATCATGTCCCCTAGGGAGGGACCCAGCAACCCCTTATAGGGGCTCTTTGGACATTGTCCTGGCGCCTTTGGCGCCAGGCTCATAGAAGGCATCAGTCCTGGCACCATAGGCGCCAGGCTCATTATGGGAGTGCTTGGATGGACTTACCTGATGCAGACCATGCTGCCGGATCCAGACCTCCTTGAGGTCTGAAGGGGACTATTTTACCTATGGGACTATTTTACCACTCGGGCGTGGCTGAGGAAGAATACTTACCTGGAACTACTTTGGGGGCTATTTAAACCACGCCCAGACAGCAGCTCACGCTTCGCGTTGTTCTGCATCTAGCAGCTGGACGCTCACCGTGTCTGCCCCTGCATCCTGGCTCCAGCCACGCCCGCCTGCAACCTGGAACACCTGAAAAAGGAAGGAAAGGAGAGAAAGGTGAATAATTGAACTTTACCTACCTCCATCCGGAGTCCGGAACCATCACTCCGACGATCCTGAGAAAAGACATTATTTTTAGAAGCGCATTGCATCGCTCGCTGCAGCGCCGCGTTCCACTCACCTTCACGAGGCGCCCTCTGGCTCTTCAGCCACCATTGGCACCATCCGTCGCCTTTCAGCGCCTAAGGAGAAAAAGAGACAAAACAAAGGTGAGCGAAGGAACAGATTGAGGAAGGCCTGATTCTTCCACCTTAAGACTTACCTGATTATTGTTGGGACAATCTTTCCTCACCTCGGGTCGGCGCCGCTTCTTTGGCACTTCCGTACCCCGCCCCCTAAGGGGAAAAAGACACACGCATTAGTGGGTGAAAGCAAGATCACTAAGGGAACCATCCATCAAAAAGACTCACCAGAGTTACCTTCGGCGAATCCATTCCTCTACGCGGATTCTTCATCCTACATCTGAAATAGAGAAAAGGACAACGGACAATTAAGGCTTGAACTTTTGCAACTGAATACTTACGGCCTCATATCGGAAAAGTCAAGCGGAGTTGAATACTCACCAAACCCGAGATCCAGTGAAGTAACTGGAAATCAATGCGCCCCTGCATCGGAAGCACGATGGAGAGCTCATCCTTTCAGACTCTAAGGTGAGACTCTACAGGGAATCGCGGAGGGGGTTCGAGGAGTGTGAGAGAGGGAAGGGGGGGAATCCGACACATTATCCAGCAGACAGTTAATCCCCTTTTCCATCTACAGAAGGATTCTTCTACGGGCCAGACAGGCGAGGTTTGGGGGTCCGGTCCAGTCCGTCTTCCGAGTCCTGCGCATCACCTTAGAAGAGGTCATAGCAGCCAGAACAGATCGGCGCCTCCGTGGGAATCAGGTGAGTGTTACAACTGCTCCCTCAGACCCCCTTTACATCAGGGGACAATTGAAACCAGATTCATTAGTGGGTACAACCACAAGAAAAAGAGTGGTACTCATTTAGCCTCTTCAGACACTCCCAAGGATTAAGAAAGCAAAGAAAGTATAGTTTTGGTAGGAAAGTAGCCTCTTTGGCAGCTTACCAGGCGAGAATCGCCAACAATACCACCTTACTGGCCAGCTACAACTGCCAAGTGTGGGATGTAGTGGCCAAACAAATGGCTTCATCCCCAGTGCCTGTTAAGTCTCAACTGGCTCTCTCAGTCGCAGAGGTTAATCCGTTGCAAGCTGCATCCTTAGGAACAGTCTAGATGCAGCAGATAATGCCGGGAGGATAATTGCTGGGGCGCGCTTATCAAATGCCATGCATGGCTACGCCAGTCGGGATTTAAGCTCGAAACACAAGCCACTCTTCTTTTTTTTTTTCTTTTTTCAACATGCCTTTTTATTGGCATTTATAAATAACAAAAGCTTTATCAGGCTTTGTGACATGTTGCTAATGAGTAACATAACCAAAATTAACATGACCTCAACTGAGGCGATTGTAAACACGGGGGGGTATTTCGGGATGGTCCGGGGTATGGTTGCAGTCGTCTCAAATTAGCGTTACAGGGCTTTAGTTTGATGATCATGGTTGGTTCGACTGCCATATCTATGGGCAGAGAGGGCAATTGTTCTGTTAGTCCATTTTCGTCAGCCAGTGGAGCGCTGGCGGTTGTCTGGCCACGCCTGGAAATTCTACAGCTGCCGTAGACCTTGACGCTCCCCGCTTTACAGGAGGCAACGAAAGTCAAGGTGTATAAAGAAGAATCATTGCTGATTCCTGAACTGACCACAAGTATCTCTTTGAAAGTGAACTGGGGCTGTCTAATCGGCCTGATGAAGGCGGCCATTATGGAAAATTAAACTACTCCTTTGACTCCGTTCCAAGATGGAGAACAGTGTCGCCGAAACGTGAAGCTTTTGCAAGGGGGTACAACAAGCCCAAAGTTTTGGGTATTTTTGATTACCTTTCTCAAGTGTTTCAAACACCATTGGTGGTTTGACCACATCTTTCTCCCCCTGCGACGCTGGCATATGACTATCGGAATTATTCCTCACTTCCTGTGATATTACGCATTTTAATTCAATTTGAAATTTAATATTCCAGAGATTGGGAATCTGGATACTTTATATAAAAAATAACGAATTTAGGTGTAAAACCTAGAAATGTATTCATTATTTATGTTACAATTCGATTTATGTTGTAAATTCATTGTTTATTTCAACCACATCAGTCTCACAATCAACACATGAAATCTGTTTTTTTTTGCTGTTCTTATATTTGTGACACTAATAGATTTTTTCTGTCTCAAGTTTAATAATGTGATGTACATGTAGGTGTTGTCAAGAATATTTCATTTTTTGGTCTTAATACAATCAAGTACATTTAAGATACAGTCCCTTGTGTGTGTGTGGTTTTTCCTTCCTTGACAATTTTATGGGCTACTAACTTTGGGATACATTCCTTGAGTAAAGGTAGACAGGCTCCCCAACATAACTAAAATGCGTTGCATCCCTTGATCAAGCACTTGGGTTGAGCCCGTCAGTATCAGTACTAACCTTCTGTGCTTCGCACGCCTGGAAATCTCTGCACAAAGTCAAAGAATGGGTCCCAAATGTTGTGAAACTTGTTTCTGTTACCCAGGCGGATGGCAGTGATTTTCTCGGCTGCGGCGACATCCCAACACATCACCACACCGCACCGGGATCGCTGGGCCCTCCGGGAGTTTCCACAGCCTGTCTATTGAGATTTTAGCTGCCGTTAATAGATGCATGCAGAGATCCGCCAGGTTACAAGTCATCAGGAACTGACCGTCTCCGGTGTCTCCCAGTAGGATAATGCCTGGGTCCCATGGGATCGTTAGGCCTGTGATCTGTTGGATTTGTTCCAGGACCTCCCTCCACAATCTTTCTGCTTTCGGGCATGTCCAGAGGAGGTGAAACAGCATTCCTGTCTCTCCACAGCCTCTCCAGCAGTGTGAGGCGGGGTTGCATTTGTGTAGAATTTCCGGTGTCATGCACCACCTGTAGCACACCTTTATAGCTCCGTCTTTATTCGTCATGCATTTGGAGGCCTTGTGGGTTCTTGTCCAGATGCGGCCCCAGCTGGTCATATCTAGTTCCTTGCCCAGATCTCTCACCGTATCATATAGGGTACCTTGGATTCGGGGTCTGTCTTGTCCAGTAGCTTGTACAGGGTTCAGATCTTCCCCTTAGGTGGGGTTGCCACTAGTGTGTGTTCCAGTGCTGTGAGTTCTCTGTGCCCATGCGTCCTCATTGTGTCATGGGACAACCAGTACCGGAGTTGGGCGTAGCGGAACCTCTCGCCCTCTGGAACTTCCTTTTGCAGTCCTCGAATGTAAGTAAGGTGTCCCCCTCGTAGAAGTCTGCCCCGTGTTTCAGACCCCCCACCTTCCATCTGGAGAAAGCATTTTGCCCGTGACTTGGGGTGAAGACTGGGTTCTACCAAAACGAAGTGAGCGAGCCTGCCATGCTTCTGCATTTCCACTTCCTGGCTGCTTTCTTCCAGCTGTCTACTGTGTTCCTAGTGGTTGACAGGGGTCTGACGCCTGGGGGTGCTTGGGTCATGTGATGTGTGGGAGGGATTCTAGTGGGTATTGGTTCCTGTCCTCCTCCAGTTTCAGCCAACAGGGTCTGTTGGTGCCTGGTTGCCACCTAAATGCCGCCGAGAGCTGGGCGGCTAGGCAGTACCGCTCGACCTGGGGGACTCCCAAGCCTCCTGACCCAGTGTTCCTGAGCAGGACTCTCCTAGTTACTCTGGGCTTCTTGCCCGCCCAGACGAATTTTAGCATATTTGCTTGAAGTTTCTGCTTGGCTTTTTTGGGATTGCTGCTGGGGGGGGCTTGACAGTGGTAGATCAGTCTGGGGATCAGGTTCATTTTGAGTGTTGTGATCCTCACCAGCCAGGATATTTCTTGATCTTGCCAGCGGGACATGTCCGATTGCATGTCTTTCTGCAGAGGTGGGAAGTTTAATTCATAGGTACGTTCTGCTAGTTTGGGTAGGCGGATGCCTGAGTAGTTTAGGTGGGATCTGGGCCATGGGATCGGAACGCTAGCTGATAGCAAGTCCAGTGTGGCTTTCGGGATGTTGATGCCCAGTGCTACGGATTTCTTGAGGTTGATTGAGAATCCGGATGCCGCTTTGAAGCTGTTCAGCTTTTCCCAGAGCGCTGCCAGGGATGTGCCTGGCTGTGATAGCGTCAGCAGCACGTCATCGGCATACAGAACTGCTTTAGAAGTGTCGCTCTTAAATTTGAGCCCCTGGCTTAGTGTTCGGTCGGATCCTGGTGGCAAATGGTTCCATTGACAGACCGAAGATAAGAGGTGACGGGGGCAGCCTTGACGGGTGCCTCTGGTGATCTTGATCCTGGAGAACATGGCTCCGTTGATTCTCAGATTTGTGGTTTGATGCTAATAATTTGCCATTGTCCATTTCCAAAATTTCGGGCCGAATCCGTAGTGTTGCAGAGTCTCTCCTATGTAGCCCCAGTCCAGTATATCAAATGCCTTGTGTGCGTCGAGCGACGCCACTGCCAGTTCCCCTCCTGTTCTGTTGGCCGTCTCAATGATGTTTAAGGTACGCCTGATATTTTCCATGGTGTTGCGACTGGGGATGAAGCCCGTTTGGTCCGGGTGAATGAGGTCCAGGAGAAGTCTGGCGAGCCTGCGTGCTAATAGCTTCGAGAAGGTTTTGGAGTCCACGTTCATCAAGGCGATGGGGCGGTATGACGAGCAGAGTGCTGGGTTTGCACCTGGTTTCGGGATCAGATCAGGATCGTGATTGATTCCTCCATATAGATAGGTGGTGGTGGAACCCGTTTCCAGGAAGGAGTTGAAAAGCGAGGCTAAATGGGGGGCCAGGATATGGTTATATTTCTTGTAGAATGGTGCGGGCAGTCTGTCGGGGCTGGAGGTTGTGTTCTTCATTGAGCGGATCACTTCCGATACCACCTCCGGGGAAATGGGGTCCTCCAGGGTGTCGAAATGCGGATGGCGGGGCAGCCCCGGGACCGTTCGCAGGTAGATCTGCGCTGCCACCTCTGTGGGCTTCCCTGACATTGTTTCTGTGGTGCTCGGTCATGATGGATAGCTTTTTGGTGTCCGAGCAACGGGGGATCCCGTCTTGATCTCGTAGGACTGTGATGTTGTTTCTGGTGTGTACTTTCTTGAGCTTGTGCACAAGTAGGCGGTTGGCTTTGTTGCTGTTCAGGTAGTAGTATTGTTTCGTATATGTTAAAGCTCGGGCTGTTCGGTCTGCTAGGTGCATTTCCAGGATTACTTTCGCTTTGCGTAGCTCATTCCATGACTTGATGTCTGTTTGTGTGCCGCTGAGCATGGCCAGTCCTCGGATCACCGGCTTCATGTGGTCCCATACTGTAGCTTATTTATTTATTTATATTTATAAAGCGCACTGCAGCCCTCGGGCATCGAGGCGCTGTGAAGGACATGGATGAAGGCATGATTCAGGGTTACAGTAATGCGGCCCCACAAAAATACTTAGTGCAGAGTGATCTGTGGGTCCCTTGCCTACGTTTCCTGTGAAATAGTTGATTAGTGCTTCCGATAGTTCCTGGCTATCTGCTATATCCACAAGGAGGTAGTCTTACAGCTTCCAGGTCCTGTTCTTTGGCGTTGGTAGACCCTCTGTCTGGAGTTGTGCAATTACTGGGGCGTGGTCAGAGATTACCCTTAGCCCTATGTGGATTTCTGCGATGCAGGGGAACAGCATGCTTGATACGAGTAGGTGGTCTATTCTGGAGAGGCCCCTGTACATGTGAGAAGAAGGTGTAGTCACAGGCTTTATCATTTGCTAGCCTCCAGGCGTCCACCGTTCCCGTCTCTCTCAGTGGCCGGTAGGGTTTTGTCCGTGGCTGGATCCGGGGTGAGGTTGAAGTCACCCGTCGATTAGCAGCTTGCCTTCTGTGAAGGATGGTTATCATTGGGTGAATCCTGTGCAGGAAGCGCTCCTGGGCTTCATTTGGGCAATAGATCGATATGATAGTTATTGGGAGTTCGATCAGGAGGCCCCTGATGAGTAGATATCTTCCCTCGGGATCCCGCTTGATTGTGACCTTTGACAGAGTTACTGACTCGGTGAGCAAGATCGCCACCCCTCCTCTCTTCTGTCCAGAGGATGCGAAATATCTTTTGGGGAATCTTTGGTATTTGATACGTCGCCCGTCTGCAGATAGGAGGTGGGTTTCTTGTAGGCAGACTATATCTGCTTCCAGTTGAGCTAGGCGGTGTTCCACGGACTTCCGTTTCCTGGGGGAGTTTAGACTTTGGACATTCCAGGTGATCATAGTCAGATTCTTTTATGGGTGTACCCATTTTGGGGCGGTCTGGGTGCGGCTGGTGGGTGCTGTTATGCTCCCTGTTCCTCCTGCCCTTGTGAGCAGTCGTCAGTTGTGTTGGGTCCTGTCTTGGCAATTCGTGCCCCTTTCTGTGTCCATCCCTCTTTCCCCCCTAATAGAAAAAAACTTGGTCGTTAGGACCAGCCTTCGACCAACAGGAACTCCGGCTGAGCCAACGCATCCTGCTGAGGATATGGCCTTCCGGCCTGTGCTGTATGGCGATGAAAGCGAAGAGTAAGAGTTGAGTGTTGTCTAGCTTTGGGAATCCGACATATAGCCAGCGGTTGTGGCTGGCGCTCGGTGGTGCTTGTTGGGTCCGGGGGTTCGGGGCGCCGGTGTCTTCCCGCTTTAGCCATCTTTACTTGGCTGTTTGCTTTTGAGTGGGGGGGCCCTGATTCTCCGGCGACGCCTCTCAACTCGCGACCATGAAAGGTTAGAATCTTCTGGCTCTTCCTGTTCTGAGGGGACGTCCTTGTTATTGGTTCCTTCGCCCGCTCCTGGGTTCAGCAGTCTCTCCGCTTCTTGCACTTTGCGTATCTGGCGGACGCTCACGTTCCATGTGAAAGAAGCCCCAGTGATACGGTGTGCCTTTCTCCCTCAGCCATTCAGTGACTGGCTTCAGTGCTTTCCTTTTCAGGAGTGTGATAGAGGCTAGATCTTGGTATAGGGAGATGGTGGCGTCTCTGAATAGTATTCGCAGAGAATTTCTCGCTTCCAACATGATTTCTTCCTTAACTTTGAAATAGTGTAGTCTCGCGAGGACATCTGGTGGGGCCGAAGAGTTGGATCTCATTCTAGTTCTGTGGACCCTGTCGATCACGAAGGGGGAGTCGTCCGGTAGGGTCAGGATGAAGCGAAAGAGGTCACTCACGTAATGCTCTAGGTCTGTCTCCAGGACGGATGTGGAAATTCCTGTCAGGCGTATATTATTTCGGCGGGAGCGGTTTTCTGAGTCCTCCTGTTTGTTTGAGTTCAAGGTCTTCACATCTGGCATCTACTGTGGGTGTCCGCCCCCTTCTCAATCTCGAAGCTGTGCTCACATATGGTTGTTTCAACCTCTGCAGTCCTTGTCTCCAGTTCCCCTACAGGCCCATGATGATGCTCTTCACTTCTTCAGTGCCCCTCTGGAATTCTTGGTTAGTGCTGCCAAAAGTTCCTGGAGGTCAGATTTCGTGACTGTCTGAGTTGGGGCTTCCCGGAGTGGTTCCACCTGTGTGCTCTCGGCAGTTGTTTCGCCTGACTCCAGGCGGTCTCCCCTTCTGGATCTATCTGGTGCAAGGGTGGACAGCAGGGCTGCAATGTCTACTTGCTTAGTTGTCTTTTTCGTCATGGTGGGTTCTGGACTGTCGCTCGGATCCGCGCGCCGCTTTCTGTGGTTATAGAGGAGGAGGTTGCTCGGGCGTTCACTCGTTGGCTTGTGGGTGGAGGGGGCGTTTGTCCGGGTTTGCTTGCATGCCTTTGGTGGGGCGCTCTGCTGGCCGGGGCTGGCCGGTATTGAGTGGCTACTCTCCTCCTGAGGTTTCCTGGGTATGGCTCTCACTCCTTCATGTGGTGCTGGTGAGAGTGTTCTGGGCTGGCTACCAGTGGTAGGTGAGGCGTTTCCCAGCTGTGGGCTGTTTCAGCTTGTATGGGGTTTTATGACCCCCTTGTGGGCTGGCCCGCGGCCCCTACAGTGAGAGTTTGGGAGAGACCTTGCTGAGGGCCTCAACTGGGTGCGGTTATGCAGGTATAGCCCAGAGGATCGAACACCCAGGAGGTTGGCTGGTCTAGCTTGCTACCTGCTGCCGTTGCTTGCACTGTTGCTTGGCGGGTTTGGGATTAAATGTTGAAGGGTAAGTTGCCCCTGTTTGCGTGATCCTGTGGTGGGATTTCCCTCGGGTGACTTGCCAGTTGGGTAGCAATTTGGCTTGGCTTTTGGGCCTTGAATGTGATGTGTGGCATGGGCCCAGCGCTTGTTGGTGGGTAGCCGCTTCGGGGGGGGACCTCCTCTCCCTCGCGGTTTTTAGGATTTCAATGCTTCTGTAAGCTTGCCATGAGGGTGCCTAGGCTGCTTCTGATGTTTGACAGTGGCCGCTCTAGCGTGGGCAGGGTTGTAGGGGTCCGTTGAGCGGGCTAGTTCTCCCAATGTGAATTGGGGTGCTGCAGTTGGTAGGGCGCTCCCAGCGTCTCCCTTTGCGGACCTGAGGATCTCCAGTCCCTCAGGTCCCAACGCTTGCAGAGTTTGTGTCCTGAGGGTGAGGAGAGCGTTCTTTGACCCTGTTGTGGGGGTGTGGGATTGGTGCTGCTGGGGGCCCCAGGCCGTGTTGCCCTGGCTTTGCTTCAGTGGTGGAGGCAGGGACTAAGGAGGTGGGGTGCTTCTGTGTGTCTCCCCGGGTCACTGTGTGTTGTGTGGCTCAGGCTCCTCACTGCTCCCAGTTGTCTGGGACCGCTGTTCTCCCTGACGGAGAGGGCGTGGGTTGCCTGCAGTGCTGGGCTGCGCTGCAGCAAGGTTCTTTGTTGGTACTGTTGAGTGAGGGGTGTCCTGGACCGCCCCCCACCTCTGGTCCGCTTCCTCCTCTGGTGGGTCTGGCTTCGTGGAGGGGGAGTCGCACAGTCACCGCCCGCCGCCGCTGGATCCCCCGCTGCTCGTTGGGGTTGCTGCCCTCTCTGAAGGAGGGGGACGTGTGTTACCTGCTCTGCCAGGCAGCGCAGCAGCACTGCCCTGTGTTGGCGCTGGGGAGCTGTGGGAGCCCTGGACTGCCTCCACCTCCGGACCGCTTCGTTCTCTATTGGCTTCAGCTTCGGAAAGGGGGAATCACCTGGCCACGGCCCGCAGCTGCCGGCCCCCCGCCTCTCACCTTCACCTTCGCCGCCTTATGTGCCACTCAGGATAATATTGAGTCCCGGTGGGCGTTGGGTGCCGCTTGCTGCTTTGGCTTCTTCTTGTTGGTGGAGGCCCTTCTGCGCTTCGGCTTGGTTCCGGTGTGTAGCTCTTCTGGGGCGCTTGCAGTCTGGCCCCCCCCCCGGGATGTTGGTTCACTCGGTTCGTTGGTCTCAGCACTGGTGTGCTGTGTCTGGTTCAGTGCGGCTGCTTTCCGGAGGGTGACACTGCCGTTTTGTTACTTTAGCTTGGGTGACTGGTGCCATGCACAGAAGGTTGCCGGTTTTCCTGCTCAGGGGGCTGCTAGCTTGCTCACACCATGGTGTGCCACCGAAGCCGTTTGGCCAACTTCCTGGAGCTCCCCGCCATTTTGAGAGCCGTTACCCCCGGCGCAGCTTCGGGCTCGAGTTGCTTCGGGTTCCCGGCGTCGTGTAGCGACCAGGGTTAAATCCTTTTGTACCGGGTTGCCTTTCACCGGATCATGTCTTAGGATGCATGGCGTAAGCCGGGTGCTCTTACGGAGCTGAACCAGCCATCATGGCTCCAAGCCACGCCCCCCCAAGCCACTCTTCTTAATATGCCCATAGAGCCAAACGTGCTGTTCGGCAAGGCTCTCAAGAGCGCTAAAGAAGAGTATGATACGTTAGTCACTAGGGCAACTTACCAGCAAGCCCTCCGGCCAAAAGATGGAGTTATCATTTTCGCCGCTTTAGGGGGCAAAACTGAGGGTCAGGGTACAACCAAGGTCAGAGTTTGTCCTGGGGCTCGCCACGGGACAGTCTTCGCAGTGTTTTTAAATAGGCCAGTGAAGATCTTGCGGCTGGGGTAGATCCTCCTCTTCTAGAGGCGACTCAACGCCCCCCAAACAATGACCCCCCGCTACAGATTCGCTCCTATGCCACTTCAGTAGGAGACTGTATAACAAACTTTACCCACGTATGGGAAGGAATCACCACAGACAAGTGAGTATTGTCAACCTGAAAGAACAAAGAAATATCGAGGCTGAGTACCACAAAGGAAATACACCAATCGTGGGCTGAAAAGATTCACAGATCTTTTATTACTGTGCATTTTACAAAGTGAAAAAGATAGCTATCAGGCTCCCAACACCTTGCGATGTGTACCAGCGGACAGGGAGAGGCGAGAGAGTGCTGGACATCTAAACATTCGTGCTTTCATACAATTTGTGTAATATTGCCCAGCCTCTCCTCATGTTAATAATTTGTGGTCTAGCGTTCGCGCCTAGTTCACATATAGATTATACAATATTATGCAAAGGATTACATAGGTTTGCATTTCCATGAAGGCACAATGGTGATGTATGTTCTCAGATCCCGCGGTAAGCCTTGTACCAAGTTCCGTTACAATACAGTTCGGCCAATTCATATGCTCGAGGTTTGTTCTTCATTGTCCCAATGTTTATACAAGGATGAGTCTTGTGAGCGCAGACAACCCTTAAACAACAGTTCAAATGAAGCACAAGGTCTCATTGCTCAGTCTAAACAGTTGGCTCTCAGACAGCCTAAACATTAACAGAACTCAAAGGTCAGAAGGCTTGGTTGCAAGTTGAAAACAAAGTCCACCATTTTAGAATGAAGAAAACACAAATAGAAATCAAAATGGCGGATGAATCTTAAAATGGCGGCGAAGTTAACCCAAAAATCGGGACTTTGCAACGCGGTTTTCCGTGTAGCGCGAGTAGGCTTAGGCCAATATAAATACTAAGGAGGCACTATATAATTACCGTTTAACAAACCCTCCTTTTGGCCTAAGCCAAGAGCCTTACTAAAAATATTCGCTTTACTCCTAACTCCACGTTTCAATGTCCGTACATCCTGAATCACATTCATCAGATCTATCATTCATCAGATCTATCAATTGCCATCAAATCCTTAACAGTGATATCCTTCAATACAAAAACATTAGTCATCTTCTCAGGTGTGCGTATTTTCGGTCTTAATGTTCCTACAGTTTGCGCACAACATCCCCCTAACATTGAACATATGACAGGAAGACATTGTATGCAACAACAACAGAACAACAGAATACCAAGAATAACCATTAAGACTGAAAGAAGTTTCCATCCCCAAGACCGTAAAAAGTCCCAGAACCAAGTACTAAGATCCCAGTTTCCCTGCACTTTTGTACTTAGGACGTGCAGATTTTGTATTGCCTTGTATAGGGTCAGGGAGGAATCGGGTACGATAACGCAACAAGCAGATCCCACCAATTTACATACTCCACCACGCTCAGCCAGGATGACATCTACCACCATCCGGTTCTGTAGAGCCACTAATCTAATTGCTTTCTATTCTAGTGTCATGTTGTAGAGTATATCGGTGGTCCGGTTGATGGTTCTCTCCAATACTCTTGCTTGTCTCCTAATATCCTCTGAATTCATGATCTGACCCCAAAATGGCACAAAGGATTTCGCTATATCATCCATGACTTGAGAAGCAGTATCACCGTTCTCGTCCCGCCTTGGACAGGCCCTAGAGACCTCAGAGGTGCTAGCTACATATACCCCTGGTAGCAAGATACCCTAATAACAAGTACCCTGCCAATCCCTAGGTAGCCACAGATAAGCTTCATTGCCACAAATGAAATAAACAGTATCACCTACATACAAAGGTCTGTCCTCACTAGTCAAATTCGCAACATTAGTACAACCCTCGAAAGTACCCATTGACTGAGAACCATTCCTTTGTATGCAGAAGGAAACAGAGTTGGGGCTGCGATTGATAGTATAGGAAGGAGGCGTAGCATCCCGGTTGCCTACGGGAGCCATCTTGAAAGAGATTAATGATTGAAAAGGTCTAGATAGTCTATCGAAAGGCCTAATAGAAGCAACATTAAGCATGTTCCTATTTGCAAAAAGAGAGCATCCCAGAGGCGTCAGGACTCGCCTTTCAAACTCATTCAAATTAGTCCCATCAAAGTTCCCTGAGATGCTATTGTTCCAACGACCAAAGAATAATGCCCTATAGAGGCATAGCATGCAGTAGTTGGAGGCAAAGGATGAATATTTGAGTGGGACCTTGGGCCATTGTGATCATGGAAGTGACACATGCCTCGGGTAACATCCATCTTCCTTTTGAATTATCTACCAAACACCCTTCCTCATCCAACTTCGCCAAACCCTCGGCCCAATGTTTAAGTTCTTCTAGAGTGGCATCAGCTTGAATATTCTTCATCGAGTCAATGCCTTCATCTACGGTACAAGTGTTTGTGGATTCCTTTGTAACATACATTTCTGAGTACAAATCAGTAGCAGTCTGTTTAGCTATCCTGTCAGCAAAAGCGTTCCCTTTCCCTACATCATCTACTACTTTCTGATATGCCGCGCACTTCATGATTGCTAATTGAGTAGGAAGCGCAAGTGCTGAGAGTAGCTGAACTATCAAGGTGCCATGTTGGATCTTTGTTCCATGTGAGGTCAAGAAACCTTGTTCTGCCCATAGTCTACCGGAGGTGTGAAGCACCCCAAAGGCATACTGGCTGTCAGTAAATATATTCACTCTGAGCCCTTCGAAAAGTTCACAAGCTCGAGTTAGTGCAATAATCTCTGCGGCCTGCACGGAGTTATGCAACATTCTCTTGGTTTTCACGATCATGCTTAATTTAGTGATGGCATAAGCAGCAGAGGATGTACGATCCGAAAGTTTGAAGCAGAAGCCATCGCAAATCAGCTCCCCTTGTGGATCGTCCACAGGTGTATCTTTCAAATTAATCCTGCCTTTAGTTTCTTGCTCTGTGGTATAAAGGCAGTCATGTGACATTCCGTCACTGTAAGCAATATCTTACAGAAGAGGTAACAATTCAGCCGGATTCAATACACAACACCTTTTAATTTGAATATGCGGTGCAAATAGGATCAGTTCATATCTTGTTAATCGTGCAGAAGTAAGGTGTTGCGTTTCCATTCTATTTAATAGAACGTCTACAGAGTGAGGTACCAACATGGTTAAAGTATGGCCTAGGACTATACCCTTGCTCTGTTTTACAGACGCAGCAGCGACAGCTCTCAAACATCTCGTCAAAGCGAATACAACAGGATCAGTGTGGAGGAAAAATAACCGCACAGTCTATTCTTTCCCCCATGTTCCTGCGTTAACACAACCAAAGCACATCCATCACGTTCATGCACATACAACTCAAAGGCCTTATCATAATTTGATGTGTCCAAAACTGGTGTTGAACACAGTGCAGTCTTGAGCAGATGAAAAGCGTTCTCATGTTCCAAGTTCCACAGTAGTGGCAAAAAAATGCCCTTCTTTGTCAATGCCAACATTGGTTTGATCACTAGTGAGAAATTCGGGGTCCACTGTCTACAGTAAGAAGCCATTCCTATCAAGGCTCTGTCTTCCTTCTGTGTATTTGGGACAGACATGCTAGAAATGCTCTTAATTCGTTCAGGTGTCAATCTTCCCTCCTTTTTACAGGAGATAGCCTAAATAGACGTCCTCTTGTCGACAATACTGAAACTTTTTCAATGAAGCTTTATGCCCATGCTTTGCTAGATGAATAAGCAATAACACAATGCCTTCCTTGCAAGCACTTTGAGTCTGCAGCTAAGAGAAGGTCATCGACATATTGTAGCAATGTATAAGTAGAAGGCAACTCAAGTGTATCGAGCTGCTCTTTCAAAGCCCTACTATAAAAGCTCAGACTCTCCATGTACCTTTGTGGCGCACGGGTAAATGTAAACGAGCGTCCCCCTAGGGTGAACGCGAACAAATATTTACTATCCACATGTATGGGAATGCTAAAGAAGGCATTTTTAAGATCCACCACACTGAAATGAGTAGCAGAAGCTGGAATCATTGTTCGTAATGTCGTTACATCAGGCACAATTGGAAATTTGGAGCAAAAATCTTATTGATAGCGTGCAAATCGATAATGAAACGGAGTGGAATTGCATTATCCCCTTTCTTATACACCGGTACAATCGGGCTGTTGCAATTTCTTCAATTACACCACGATATACAAAGTCGGAAACTATACATTTCAAAGCTTGCTCACCATCAACTGAAATCTTATATTGTTGAATTCGTAGCACCTTAACTCCTGGTTTCAAAACAATTTTAACAGGATCAGTTTGCAAAATACCAACATCATTGTCGTCAATCGCCCACAAACATGCCGGAACTTCGCTAAATTCTGGCGGCAGAGGTCTAGTCAAAAACTGTGAGGCAGAAGATTGCTGAGGTGAAATAGTCAAACGCACTCCATCCGAAGAACAATGAATTACCGCATTTAATTCCTTCAACAGGTTCAACCCCAACAAATTCTCTCCACAGTTCGTTGTCAGAAGAAACGGACAGTAATCCGTAAATAGACCCAGTGAAATTGATACAGGCAGAGAAACCGGACTAACCACTGGCGTACCAGAAAACCCTACAGAAACATTATTCTGCCCTGACAGTGGAATGTCTGGAACCCGTGAATGATCAATGGAGCACTTCTGTGCTCCTGTCTCTATCAAAAATAGATGCTTCCTATTCCCCACCATCATCTCAATGTAGGAACCTTTCTGATTAACGGGAATAGGCGTTGGTTCCAGACCCTGCTTCAGGCTGTCCTAAAGGAACAATATATCATTGAAGACAAGATCTTTAGAAAGATAGGCAGTTGAAGGATTGTCAAAAATATTTCTGCTATCTACACTAGGTTGCTGATTATCTTGCAAGAAAGACTGAGAATTTTGAGCAAACTGGCTTCTACCAGGACCTCCTACCCCAGGGCGGCCTCTGGATCGTCTACCCATGACACCATATGTGTTTTTTGGCTTTTGCTGGATTATCGAGCATTGTACTTGCCAATGACCCTCTTGTCTGCAATAAGCACATTGGTTTGCGTGTACAGGACCCAATTGCACATTACTTTGTGGAACAAACTGACCTCGAAACTGTGAACTTCCACCTCTAGGCCCTCTGACCATCTGTTGCAATAATACTTTGGTTTTCAGAACTCCCCTTTACTTTCTTTTCAATTCTTTCTTTCTCATTGACGATTCTCGTAATACTGAGCCATATGCAATACTTCGGACTGTGATTTTGCTTGCCAAGCACTCTTGGAAGTCAAGAAGCGAGTTTGTCCCAAACAATCCTCCTCTCTGGGATTAAAGTCTTCAATTTTGCTACTATTCTATCTGGCAAAGTCAATATCACCTGCGGTGGTCTTTCACCAGCTGTCCTTTCTCCAACTAACCTAACCAAGAACCCACGTTTCACCTAACCCTTCTGGATCATCTACAGTCCTAATCTGTTTCCATAAATCAGCAGGTAGGAGCACAGTAAACAACAAGTCTATATCACCCAGAGTGAAGACTGACGAATGCAAGACAGATTCTATTTCTTTGTAAAACCATGTTGGATTTTTCCTTATTTCTGGAATCTACTGTCTAATAGTATTCAGTTCTTGTCTTGAGAACGGGACGTGAAGAAACTGTGATACATAGTGAGCTGCAATATCATAGGCTGCTGCACCCGTTGCAACATTAGCTGGAATCTCAACTTTGGGAATGTCAGAGGAACCTCTCTCATAGGCAACTGAGAAGTAGGCAACTCCGAACGTTTACTAAGCAACAGAGCCAAATCGAGCGCTAAAGTGGTAGAAGTAGTATCAGATGCAAAAGCTCTCTTATGAATATACAATAATTCTGCGGGACAACAAACCTTTTTTCTTTATACATTCATCCTGCAGGTATTCTACCATTACCTGTAACATTTTCCTCTGCATTTCTGGAGTATACTGACTATACGTATCATATACTTCAACGGGAGATATCGACATATCTGAAATCCATCTAAGCGCATCCCTTGTGCAAATTCGTGTTTCTTCACTCGTTGACTTACAAGGAGGAAGGAACCATTTCTGCACATAAAAAGCATCCAAACTATCACCATCTATTTCATCATTCTGCAACTGTATGAACTCCCTTCTAAACTCCAAAACCCGCCCGACATGCTCATGTACTTTCTCTGCAGTATCCCTTAAATAAGCTAAAACATTCAAATCCCTCAACCCTTGTGGTACGTCTGTGTCCGTCAATCTAATCCACATTACAGCCAAATGTATCCCCATCCCCTCAATAAAGACATTCTGATCGGGAATACTTTCTAGATTAGAGAGTGTAGCTAAAACAGTAGAATGTTCACCTTTCTCTATACATTGCTTAGCCCATGCATTCAAACATCTCCTCGTCTCTTTGGAAACTGTGTTCCTCGTTACAATTTTTGATTCAGCACTCACCCCTTTATTAGCTACAAGTGGAGCAGAACCGCTTGGGAAAGAGAGAGTAGACAAATCTTGTACAACAGGTAGTGGAGACACTATCACTGGCACCAAAGATGGACCTATTGGAACAGTAAAAGTCGGTAAAGGTGGAGGTGCAGGCGGAGGAACAACAACAGGAAGCGGAGCAATAACTGGCGGCGGAAGAACAACAGGAAGAACAGGAATTGCTATGGGAGGGGGAACGATAGCAGGAAGAGTTAAGACAGCAGGAATAGGTACATAAGGAGGTGGTGCAGTGGCACCAGGCCTACGTTCATTTAAAAGTTTATCAATTAGCTCATCTGAGGCATGAAAATCTTTAGACTGATATATTTTCTGCATACCAAGTTGAAAAGCTCTATCCATATTTCTAACAGACTCCGACTGTTTCTGTTGATCCTATAATAATGCCTTTTCTGAGTTTGACATGTGACAACGTGCATGCTTCTCTTTACGATACTATAACCAAATATCAGGATTCTTAGGAATCGGGGCAGGACTCACCTGATTCAAAGGACAAAGGGAGGTCCGATTGGATTACAAAGGACAACAAAGGACCCTAGTGATAGGTGATTTCGGCAAAACTGCCCGCCTCGATATATGGACCCTCGTCAAGATGCCGTCGCGGATCGCGTGCTCACCGTCCAGGGATCGGATCGTGCAGTACTGTTGAGATGTCGCGTCTCATCCAAGAAGGGGCCCCCTTTTCTCATCGTCCGATCCCGGTCCGATAGCCATGTCAGCTCTTCAACGAGGTGGCATCAATCTTGAGGGTCCCTATTCAGGCACCATCTGAAAGAAGAAAGAAATATCGAGGCTGAGTACCACAAAGGAAATGCATCAATCGCGGGCTGAAAAGATTCACTAATCTTTTATTACTGTACAGTTTACAAAGCGAAACAGATAGCTATCTGGTTCCCAACACCTCGCGATGTGTACCAGCCGACAGGGAGAGGTGAGCTAGTGCTGGACATCTAAACATTCGTGCTTTTATACAATTTGTGTAATATTGTCCAGCCTCTCTTCATGTTAATAATTTGTGGTCTAGAGTTTGTGCCTAGTTCACATACAGATTATACAATATTATGCAAAGGATTACATAGGTTTGCATTTCCATGTAGGCACAATGGTGATGTATGTTCTCGGATCCCGCGGTAAGCCTTGTACCAAGTTCCTTTACAATACAGTTCCGCCAATGCATACGCTCGAGGTTTGGTTTTTCATTGTCCCAATGTTTATACAAGGATGAGTCTTGTGAACGCAGACAACCCTTAAACAGTTCATATGAAGCACAAGGTCTCATTGCTCAGTCTAAACAGTTGGCCCTCAGACAGCCTAAACATTAACAGAACTCAAAGGTCGAAAGGCTTGGTTGCAAGTTGAAAACATAGTCCACCAATTTAGAACGAAGAACACACAAATAGAAATCAAAATGGTGGATGAATCTTAAAATGGCGGCAAAGTTGACCCAAAAATCGGGACTTTGCAACGCGGTTTTCCATGCAGCACGAGTAGGCTTAGGTCATTATAAATACTAAGGAGGCACTATATAATTACTGTTTAACAAACCGTGGCGGGCGGTTATTGTATAGAACTGCTACAGCAACCCGTCAACCTTCCCACAAGGCAAAGGACTACCTCCAAATAACAGTGCATCCTATTGGAAGAGGTGACAGCGCTGCTGTTAAATCACACTGTAGAAGTCGTCCCGGCGAACCAGATAATCAAGGGCATATATTCCATGTCCTTACTAAAGCCAAAAAAAGATCTCACGATGCACCGTGTCTTAGATGTGCACCCTGCAAACACCTATGTCAAGCCACAGAAAATCTGCATGACAACTCTACAGGAATTAATCCCGCCATTAATGGGGGGACTAAATGGCAACCTTGGATATGAAAGATGCATACTTTCATATTTCATTGTTCCCAGCGCACAGCAGATTATTGCGTTTCAAGGTAGCAAACAAGCACTACCAATTCAAGGTGCTACCCTTCTTCGTAGCATCAATCCAAGGGTATTCACCAAGGTACTGGCGGTGGTAGCGGCGCACCTATGCAGGGAGTCAATCCCAGTGTACCCTTACCTGGACGACTTGCTGATTACAGGGGAGAATTCCCAAATTTGCAATTAAAATACCCAAAGAACGATCAATCAACTTTTTCAATTGTGTTTCTCAATCAACGAGAAAAAGTCAAGCCTTGTACCAAACAAGACCAAACAGTTCCTAGGAGCTGTGATAAAAAGAGAAGAAGGTCTAGTCTTTCCATCAAAGGAAAGAGTACAAAACCTACTGCTGCAAATACCTCAGTATCTAGCCGGTCGTCAGATAACCGTACGCAAAGCTATACGTTTGTTCGGGATGATGGCATCAAGCATTTACCTGGTCCCACACGCGCTATTGCGTCTAATGCAAGAGTGGTTGGCGAAACGGTGGTCTCAGGCACGCGATCAGTGGGACATCGCCGACATCGGCTTTCGTCAGATGGGCAACAGCATTTGCCTTAGCCGGCGCGGTTGGCTCAAGGCCACCGACGTCCGACAGGACGTACAGACCAGGGTTCTGGACATGCCTTTCGACAGGAACAACCTGTTTGGCAAGACAGTGGACGAGTCACTGCAGGCCATCAAGGCAGACACCGAGATGGCTCGGGCCTTGGGTGTTCAACGACGACGACCGCCCGTTCGGAACTCCGGAGGCAAGCAAGGTGCCTCCAAAGGATTCAGCAGCAGTTCCTCGTCGTACTGCCAGGCGGCTTGCTCCTCGTCGCAGGAAGCCTACAGAGGACGGGGCAAGACAGGAGGATACCGTCGTTGTCGCCAAGGAGGCAAGGCCATGACGAAACAGGATTGAACTGGCCGTGGCGTCGGGCCCCCACCTGAGCACCCTGGTGGGAGGCCGGCTGGCGAAATTCGTCAGCGTGTGGGAATCAATCTCCACCGACTGTTGGGTGCTGGATGCCCTGGCCTGCGGGCACACTCTGGAATTTAAAAAAAAGGTGTCCCCCTATTCCACCTGTGGCCAGGAAGGAAAACCACGTCCCTCAACTGCTGCTGGAGGTGCAGGCGATGCTAAGAAAGGGTGCCATCGAGCTCGTCCCAAAGAGGCTCTGGGGCTCCGGAGTGTACTTGCGATACTTCCTCATCCGGAAGAAGACCGGCGGTTGGTGACCCATCCTGGACCTTCGTCGTCTAAACAAGTACATCAAGTCCCAGAAGTTCCGGATGGTCACCCTCCAGCACATGCTGGGACAGCTGGAGGAAGGCGACTTCCTATCAGAGCTGGACTTGGAGGATGCCTACTTCCACATCCCCATTCTGAAAGGACATCGAAAATTCCTGCGATTTGTGGTCCAAGGGCGACACTATCAGTTCAAGGCCCTTTCCTTCGGATTGAAGTCGGCGCCTAGGGTGTTCACCAAGTGCTTAGCACCAGTGGCAGCACGGCTGCGCCTGCAGGGGATCCACGTCTACCCCTACCTGGACGATTGGCTCATCCGAGCAAGTCGAGAGAACTCGCCGTCGATCACACAGCGAAGACCGTCCAACTGCTCAAGGATCTGGGATTCTCCATCAACTTCGCAAAATCCCACTTGCTACCGTCGCAAGTCACCCTGTTCCTGGGAGCCAGGCTTGACACAGTGGCGCGATTGGCTTCACCGGCAGAGGAAAGGACAAAGGCCATTCCGGGCAAGGTACAATGGCTGTTGACCACAGACGTGGCCAGGGTGAGGTCCATCAAGTCCCTACTCGGCATGATGTCCTTGTGCATCTACCTCGTGCGCCTATGCAGACTGCAGATGCGACCACTGCAGGAGTTCCTCGACGCCCTTTGGATGCAAGCGGCGGGCAGCTTCGAACACAGGATCTCACTCAACGAGACGTTCTGCCAAGCGATCCGGTGGTAGGGCACCCGCGCGCATCTAGCAGCAGGCATGGACTTCCAGACCCCGGCGCACCAGGAAACGGTGATGACGGACGCCTCCCTGGAGGGATGGGGAGCACACTCCAGAGATCTCCACGCAAGAGGCCTTTGGCTCCCAGAGGAGAGATCACTACACATCAATGTCCTGGAGCTCCGAGTCGTGTTCTGGGCCCTCATGTTGTTCCTCCCGTCCCTCAAGGGCAAGGTGGTAAGGATCTTGACCGACAACACCACCAAGATGTTCTACATCCGGAAGCAGGGGGGCACCAGATCCCGAGACCTATCCAACGAAGCCCAGGATCTGTGGCACTGGGCCGTCGCCCAAGGGATGTTCCTGGTACCCTTCCATCTGGCAGGAATAAAGAACACCATTGCCGACTCGCTCAGCAGGGAGCTGCGCTCGTGCCACGAGTGGTAACTTCGGTAGGATAAAGTGGATCTCCTATTCCGACGATGGGGCAAGCCCCAGATAAACTTATTCATGACGGCGACGAACGGCAAGTGCCGGAGGTTCGCCAGCAGGTTCCCCCAGCCAGGGAGCATGGGCTGAGAGGACTTTGCACTTGCTGGATGTGGCTAGAGTGCTGAAGTTCTACGTGGACCGCACAGAGTTTTCGGAAGACATCACAGCTGTTTGTGAACTTTGGACCTGTGAACCAAGGGAAGGCCCTCTCGAAGGCTTCCATTTCCAGGTGGCTCTCCAGCTGCATCATGCACTGTCACCGGTTGTCAAACCGTCCGTTGCCCGGCCGTCCGAAAGCCCATTCAACCAGAGCGATCGCTGCTACCACAGCATTCTTGTCTGGTGTGCCCCTGCTGGACATCTGCAGGGCTGCTACGTGGAGGTCGACGCACACCTTCACGAGATTCGACTGCGTCGACCGGGATTCCAGGGAGGAGTCCAGAGTCAGCCAAGCAGTGCTGCGCAACCTGTTCGCCTGAAGGTGGGCCTGGTGAGGAGGTAAGAGATGCTTAATGTTGAGTTGTTGATCTGCTTAATGTTGAGCCTTGCCACCTCCTGTGGTTGCGCATGTGGGTACTGCTGTGTATTCTTGTATTCATGAGCATGTGAATCCATGCCAGACCCCATGCTGGAGAAGAAACAAGTTACTTACCTGTAACTGTTGTTCTCCAGCATGGGTCTGGCATGGATTCAAATGCAAACCCTCCCTCCTACCCCTCTGCGACTCTTCTCTTGGTCCTACTGCCACTTTACGTATTACCAAATCTGAATATGGCTGCCAGAGGAGGGGCTTAGGGAGAGGGCAGTCATTGGCTGGGCGCAGTATGACCCAGAGACCAGTGATTGGTTACTAGTAGAAAGACAGTTCAGAAACGAAACTGAAACTGATTTTTTCTTTATCGAGGATTCCCAGCCTGACGACATGGATTATTTATGAGCATGTGAATCCATGCCAGACCCATGCTGGAGAACAGCAGTTACAGGTACATAACTTGTTCCTTCCCCTTTGCGCCCAGGTCGGTGCACCCACACATGTTAGGTACCGTTTTTGTCGGGACACCTGTGGGAATGCGGGACAGTAGGCCATGTGTTGTTGGCGGCGTGTTTTGGTGGGTGACCAGAGTGAAATGTGCGAAAATTGTGGGGCGGGGGTTATCCCAAATTTGGACTTCGCCGGGGGTTCTGGGTAATACATTCTGGGGCAATTTGCGCAAGTCGGACCTGTGTGGATTCCCATGGGTGTTCTCTTTTGGTAAATGCATGGGGTTCCCAGTTTTCCTGGCTGGCTTTGACACCCTAGGCCCAAATCTGTAGGTTGTCTCTTCAAACCCTTTGGGGGTTACAAGTGGTTTAGCCTTTTTCCTTTTGCTTCCAGGTAGGTCCACCCACACATGTGAGGTACCTTTTTCGTCGGGACACCTGTGGGAATGCGGGTAGGTAGGACATCTGTTGTTGGCGACGTGTTTCGGTGGATGGGCAGAGGGAAATGGCTTTGAAATTTGCTGGAAATAAACACAATTCTCAGACATTTCGCTCTGGCCCCCCACCGAAACACGCCGCCAACAACGCATGGCCTACCTTTCTGTGTCCCCCCACGTGTCCTGATGAACAAGGTACCTCACATGTGTGGGTGCACCTACCTGGGCGCAAAGGAAAAAAGCGAAACCACTGGTAACACCCAATGGGAGACAACCTACAAAATTGGGCCTAGGGTGTCGAAGCCACCAAAGAAAACAGGGAACCCCATGCATTTCTGAAAAGAAGACGCTTGTTGGAATCCAAAGATGTCTGGCTTGCGCAAATCTCCCCAGAATTTATTACCCACAAGCCCCGCCAAAGACCCACATGGGAGAAGGGTGCCCAAGGCCAGGAACATTACCGCAGACTTTGGTGGAGCTATGGCTGGCCTGCGTTACAGCTTGTCCCTCCGGGAAAGGACGGGGAATGTCCCGGCCCTCCCTGGAACCAACGCTGGGCTTGGAGATGTTCAACCCAAATGGTAGTCACCCGCCCAAGGCCAGGAATATCACCCCCTAATGCCCTGGAGCTCTGGCTGGCCTGCGTTACAGCTTCTCCCTCTGGGAAAGGTCGGGGACCCTGCCGGAGATCACTGAAACTGTTGCTGAGCTTCGGCCCGATGAAACTACATGGGAGACAGCTGCCCAAGGCCAGGGACATCAGCCCCGGCCATCGTGGAGCGCAGGCTGGGCTGCGATACAGAATTTCCCTTGGGGGAGGGAAGTGGCCCTTGCCGGGGCTCCTTGGGGCTGCTGCTCTGCTTGGGGACGGGACGGTACACCCACATGGTAAACTGATATCACAGGCCAGGGACATCACCTCCAACCGTCCTGGCTTTCTTGCTGGCCTGTGTTACAGCTTTTCCCCACCACGGAGTCCTGGCAGTGTGCCAATACCTCTCTGAAGGGAAAAGCCATAGACATCCGCTCCCAGGGAAACACCAATGTTCTGCTGGCATGAGGGGCAATTTGTTGCCTTCCCCTGCAATTCGGGTCCCAGCCTAACAAAATATCTCCCCATATGGCCCATTCCCACCCACACCACCAACAATCCAGCCCCAGTCTCACCCGCCCCACTGACAGTGGGCCCTAAACGTAGAATAATAAATAACAGTACTCGCATAACGTTGCAGCTGCTCATGTAGAAAAAGCTGTAAACAAAACAAAAACATTTGTTACCTACAGTCACCCCAGCAAAAACATATCTACACTAACACTTTCCAATCACGGCCCCCCCTTGCAAGCCATCCCTGGTGGTCTACTGAACCCCCCCCCCCCCCCCCAGTGAAAACACATTTGCCCCTTCCTAGGGACAGACATCTGCCCCCAGGGAGGGCTGCATGAGGTGCCCCCCCCACACTCCATTTGGGGTGAGGGGAGAGGGCTACCCGAAAACGTCGGATAGGCCCCCCAATGGATGGGGCAGTAGGGTTTGGGAACCCTGGGGGCAGATTGGCACACTAATGTTCCCATCTGCGCCAAAGGAAGTTTTGTAAACAAGGAAAAAAATTGACAATGGTAGGCTGCACTTTAGGGGAAGCTGAGGGACACCCTAAACCGCCGGGGAATTTTGTAATGGAAAGGGGGGTGCACCTCTTCCCCCCCGACCCCAAATGGAGGGGGGGCATCTCATGTAGCCCTCCCTGGGGGCAGATATCTGCTCCTAGGAAGGGACACCTGACCCCAAGGAGGAGTGCATGGCATGCCCCCGCCACCCCCCTTTGCACTAAATATTCCAAGACTGTTTAGTTTGCCCCACAGCCCCCCTAAAATGCTGTCTACCATTTTCAATTTTTCTCGGTTTACCCAACTTCCCTTGGTGCAGATGGGAACATTAGTGTGCCAATCTGCCCCAGGGTGCCCAAAACCTACTGCCCCACCAATTGGGGGGCCTGTCCCCACCACCCCGAATGGATGGGGGGGGCATCTCATGCAGCCCTCCCTGGGGCTGCTAAGAAGGGCTGCATGAGTTGCCCCCCCCATTTGGGGCGGGAGAGGGCCACCAAAAAACGTGGGACAGGCCCCCCAGTGGGTGGGCCAGTAATGTTTGGGCACCCTGTGGGCAGATTGGCACACTAATGTGCCCATCTACGCCAAGGGAATTTTGGTAAACAAAGAAAGAAATTGAAAATGGTAGGATGCACTTTAGGGGGGGCTGAGGGACACACTAAACCGCTGGGAGATTTTGTAATGTAAAGGGAGGTGCCCCCCCCACCCAAAATGGAGTGGGGGCCATCTCATGCAGCCCTCACTGGTGGCATATGGGGGGGGTATATCATGGAGTGCTCCTTGGGTTCAGGTGTCCTTTCCTAGGAGCAGATATCTGCCCCCAGGGAGGGCTGCATGAGCTGGCCCCACTCCATTTTGGGTCGGGGGAAGAGGGCCACCCCCCTTTGTACTACAAAATTCCCAGCCGGTTTAGGGTGCCCGACAGCTCCCCCTAAAATGCTGTCTACCATTTTCAATTTTTCTTTGTTTACCCAACTTCCCTTGGTGCAGATGGGCACATTAGTGTGCCCATCTGCCCCCAGGCTGCCCAAAACCACCTGCCCCATCCATTGGGGGGCCTGCCCAACGTTTTGTGGTGGCCCTCTCGCGCCACCCCAAATTGGTGGGGGGGCACCTCATGCAGCCCTCCCTGTGGCTCCTATGAAGTGCTGCATGAGAAGCCCCCCTCCATTTAGGGTGGGGGGAGAGGGCCACCAAAAAAACGTGGGACAGGCCCCATCCAGTGGGTGAGCCAGCATGGTTTTGATCTTGTTTAAGTTGACAGAAATGCCATGTTCTTCTGCATAATGTCCCAACTCATTAATACTCTCCTTCATGCCTGTTAACATCCGAAAGTCCACTTGGTCGTCTGCATAGAGCATGGCAACAACATCCGAGTTTCCAATGTTTGGGAGACATTTAGCACTTTTCATCAATCTAGCCAATAGGTCAACGATGTAAATATTGAAGAGCAGTAGTGCTAACATACATCCCTGCTTTACTCCCCGATTGTTTTTCATGGACTTGGACAAATTCCCTTCATTATCCAAGCGAATCTGGGCTGTTGTCTCAGAGTGGAGTGCCACAATAATATCAAGAAGCCAACTGGGGCAACCCCATCCCCTAAGTTTGCTCCATAATAGCCCTTGATTGACCTGGTCAAATACTGACCTGAAATGAACAAATGTGATATATACAGCTTGGGAATGGTGCCTTTTGATCTGATCCATTATGGTTTCAAGTAGCCGGATATTGTGTACCGTGCTAGACCCTGGTCTAAAGCAAGTTTGAAAGGCATGTAATATTCCTGTGAGGATAGCTCAACTGCAACGTGTTTGCCTTGGAAGCAAGACGATACGAAGCAACACAGGTTCGATCCCCGGGTCCGCACTTAGAAACCTCTCGGTATTTAAGCGCATTATAAATGTTAATGTTAAAGGATATTTGTACCGCACACTATCACCACCGGAGTGGTCCGCTGGCACTCTGGCGGCTATGAAAAGGGAGAAGGGGGGTGAGTTAGTGGGAATAAGCTGGAAAAGTGCAAGAGAGCAGTGATGTGCTGATGGCAGCCTCAGCCCGGTGGGTCCATTGGCTGGGTTTGGGGTGTTTTACGGCCGGTAGTCGTCGTGTGCTGTTGTGTAAGTCTGTGTGGTTTGTTTTGTTGTTGCAGTGTAGTGAAGTTTGTGCGGATTGCTGCGTTTGAGGTTTGTGGTTGTGTTTGGTTAGAGTTTGAGAGGTGTATGCAGAGGGATGAAATTGTTAGTGAATTCGTTGGTTGGCATTGCTGTCCTGGCACGTGCTAACATTCATATTTGTATCTGGATCTGACGCAGGCTATGTTTAGGATACCATCTAAGTGTGGCATATGCTAACATTCACATTTCTATCCAGATCCGACGCATGCTAGGTTAGGAATTCCTTCGAAGTGTGTCATATGCTAACATTCACATTTCTATCTAGATACGACGTAGGCTAGGTTAAGAATTCCATCTAAGTGTGGTACATGCTAACATTCACATTTCTATGTAGTTGCGACGCAGGCTAAAGTTGAGGACTAATACACAACTAAGACAAAAAAAACAATTATGCAAACTAAAAAAAAAGAAAAAAACGATTCCTGTAACAGTGCCTCGATGCCTGCGGGCTGTGTGAGCGCTTGAAAAATGCAAATAAATAAAAAAAAAATGGAAAAAATGTTTTGCTATCTGCGCCAAGGGTAGTTTGGCAAACAAAGAAAAAAAATTGAAAATGGTAGGCTGCACTTTAGGGGGGGGGCTGAGGGACACCCTAAACCGCCGGGGAATTTTGTAATGTAAATGGAGGTGCACCTCTCCCCCCACCCCAAATGGAGGGGATGGCATCTCATGTAGCCCTCCCTGGGGGTAGATGGGGGGGACATCTCATGTAGCCCTCCCTGGGGTCAGATGCCCCTTCCTAGGAGCAAATAACTGCCGTCAGGGCGGGCTGCATGACATGGCCCCAGTCCATTTTGGACGGGTAGGACACCCCCTTTTCATAAAAAAAATTCCCCGGTGGTCTAGTGAGCGGGGGGCACTCCCCCCAAAACCAACCATGAATTTATTTTCCTTTTTTTGTTTTTCTTTTGGGCCCATTCCCTAGGGGCAGATGGGCACCCATCTGCCCGAGGGGGGCCCTAACCGGCAGGTCCCATCCTTTGGGGGGCCTGCCCACACTTTCCTGGTGGCCCTTTCCTCTCCTCCCACCTCATGTACTCCTGCCTGGGGAAGAAATGTGCCCCCAGGGAGGGCTACAAGGGGTGCCCCCCCTTTCCACTTGGTTTGACGGGGAGAGGGCCACCCCCCTTTCATATAAAAAAAAAGAGCTGGTGGCTAGTGGCCCCCCACCCACATCACCGTTTGATGGCTATTTTAATTTTTACATTTTTTTTGTCATATCCCCTTCCGTGGGGGCAGATGATCACCCATCTGCCCCCAGGGGTCTCCATAGCTGTGGCCCCATGCTTTGGGGTTTGGGGGAGGGGGGTGAGGGACACAAAAGATGTAGTTGGAAAGTGGAGAATCTCCCCTTTCCAACGACACCTCCCTTGATCTAAGGCTTGATATACAGCGGGAGATCGAGGGAGAAGGGCGCTTACTTTCTCTCTTCACTGCGGCTGCCGCGGTGAAAGTACTTTCAATTTCTTGTCGGTGTGCATTACGCATGCCGACGTGAAACTGAAGGTAATCCAACCCCCGGGCAGTGAGGAGGGACCTCCCCCTCACATAGCCCAGGGATCGGATTACCGTTTTGTGTGATCCCTGCTTTGCAGGGATCACACAATACAAAGTGCCTAAAAGGACGAGCTATCTCGTCCTTGGCAACCTGGAGGGAATGTCAAGGACGAGATACCTTGTCCTTGGCACTTAAGAGGTTAACAATGTTTGATATATTATTGCTAAGATTTATGGATGTATTGTTGTTTAAATATTAGGGTGTATTTTTATGTTTTTATTTTTCTGCATTCATTCATTCTTTCTTCTGCTTTAGATTCGGCCCTAATGACGGTCAATGGTCCAAAAAGCATTGGCTTCATTACATGCAAATCTGTCTTCCTCATTATGCACTTTTTTGTGCATTAAATCACTAAATCATTGCATTATGTCTATGCTATGTTTGTTTTGATATTTATAATATCCATGTTTATTTGCCATTAAGATGGTTGAGGTCTAAATGGCTATAAGGTGAGCACACAGCACCTTGATCTCTTGTTTCATCATTGCAGTTTTGACTTTTTTCCTCAGTGCCTGGGGTATTTTCCCTGCAGTGCTCCCTGCACATTTACATTTGATAGAATCTTATATACCATGTCTAATCTATTAGGTGGTGCCCACCTTATTTCCTTTCAACCTTTAATATCTTGACATCCTTAGCAGCACATTTGATACATCATGTCACTATTAATATTTATTTTCGACTTGTAGCTGGGCCTTCTCCAGCGGAGCATCAGAGTCCTTTCTCTCTGCTACTACAGTGTTATGAATCTCCCAAGAACTCTTCTACTCCGTATTGGCAATATCATTTTCTTCATAGTGTGCTACTGGTGGTACTTCACATAAGAAAACAGTAGCTTGTTCTTCTTGGCTTCTTTGTGTTTTAGCTGTAAATGATGGGTTGTGAGTGAGTTACTTGGGGAGTTCCTCTTTGATCCGGGAGTCCTTGTCCCCAAAGGGGGAATCCCGGTGAGGTCCTGCTTGCCTCTATCCCTAGGGAGGATATAGAGTAGCACGCCCACCTCCCTAGCCTCACAAGGAAAGGCTCTACCCTGGAGAGAAGTGACTGAATCTCACGATTCTACACTCCTCGCACGTGTGGGAGCTCCGTCGGGACGTTCTAGAGGAGATTTCCTATTGGGGATCTCCTCAAGTTGGGCCTCTTCACTTCCAGTGTCACCAAGATGTGCAAGGAGTTCTACTGCAGGGAATTTCCTTGTCAGGGGGATGTTCTTACAGTTAAGTGGACTTTTGACCTCTTTTATGCGTTCTCACCGATCCCCATCATATACCGCTGGTTCTCAGGAGATTGTCTCTGTTCGGAACCACAATGATCCTGACTGGGCCCGGAGAACGTGTTATCAAGTGTTGCTGGACATGTCCATCTACCCTCTCTGGCGTCTTCCGACAGGAGTCGGCTGGCTCTCCCATTCCCATTCGGAGTAGCGGGTTCCCGAATCGCAGCAGCCTGAACCTTTGTGGTTGGCTACTGAGAGGCTGAGATTCAAGGAGTGGGACTTATTGGACGATGTTGTTGTGCTCCTTTCAGCTTGGAGGCCCGCTACGAAATCCAGTTAGGCCTGCAGGTGGTGTCCATTTTCAACTTCGTGCCTGGAGAAGGACATGGATCCTTTATCCTGTCAGCTGTACACTGTGTTGGATTTTCTGCTATCTTTGGCCCCATCGGGCCTGCACATTGGCACCATAAAGGGGTTACCTTGCTGCTTTTTCTGTGTTCAAGAGGTCCCTGGAACAGGGCTCATTTTTCACAATCCCTACTGTTATGCAATTCTTGTAGGGTTTTGAGAATCTGTTTCCTCCCCACCTTGTTCTTGTAATGGAGGAAAGACTCCATTACAAGAACAAATTACTTCCTCTCACGGATTCCTCATCACCCTTTTTACCTGACGCGCGTCTTCCTTTTGAAGGGTTTTTATTTTATGAAATAAAATAAGTGAACTCCTAGATATCCCTAAACTGTGGGTTTTCCCTGCCTAACACTAACTAGGTTGCTAGTCAGTTGTTGAGTCCTAAAGGAAGAACTGTCCTCTGTCCAAATCAAATCTACTCCCTCTACCACTATTCAGAAAAGAACGAAGACACAGGAGAATGACTCCCTTCTCCTGTGTTCTGCTTCTCAGGTTTTGCTATTAAGTAGTCCTTAGAAATAGGCCACTAGTTTGCCACATCAAGAGATGCATTTTTCATGAGGCCTTTTTTAAGGAGAGGCTTTCGGCCAAATTTGGGCTGAAGACTTCCTGTATTTTTAGAGCTTGGCAGACCTCACTGCCCATTGTTTTATACAATACCAGCCGCTCGCTATCGATTATTGACAGTGGTTAACCTTTACTATCCCACATTGACTCCAACTGTACGATCCTTACTATCCCTTGTTTCGCCCAGTATTCAACCCTTGATGACCATGTTTGTGCTCTGTGCGGGATTGTCACTTTGATCAACAAGCCAGCTGTCTGTCATTAGAGTTGGACCCCTGCTGGTTATTTTTATTTGACTGA
The DNA here is from genome assembly GCF_040938575.1 of Ambystoma mexicanum. Taxonomy (NCBI): domain Eukaryota; kingdom Metazoa; phylum Chordata; class Amphibia; order Caudata; family Ambystomatidae; genus Ambystoma; species Ambystoma mexicanum. The sequence goes on from NC_090922.1 coordinate 620,126,331, forward strand.
GAGTTGTAAATTCACTTTCCATTCTTATACTCCGTTGTGGACTTTTGCTGTAGATTGTGAATCCTTTATTTAACCCTCAGAACCCGTTCCTTGACATTATAAGGGATTCTGTCAGCGGTTCATCATTGTGCGCCCACTGGCCATCATTTGCCCAGTTTCAGATGGTTACTAACAGACGCAAACCCTCTCAGTGACTATGTAGGATCTTCACTGAACATTGTTGAACCTATTTGTGCACCCTGGCTGTCCATTGTTAAACCGTCGCCCTATTTCTTTTCCCATTCTTAGAACGCTAAACCTTCATTTCCTATTGTCATGAAGTGTACAATGATTAGACAGAGTCTAGATGTGAAATATATTTACCAATATCTCAGTGTTCTCTATACAAGGCCAAACAAAAGCAATTAGTAGTGTTTTCTATACAAGGCCAAACAAAAGCAATTCCCTCCGGGTCAAGTATCTGTACACAAGGTAACTCGAGTGTGATCAGGATGGTTATGTGCCAAAGAATGTGCAAGGGTTGGGCTCAGGAAGCTTCAAAGCAAAAGTTTGTTCAGTTCTTGTTTGGGCCGTGCCCTGGTCCTACCTAGTGTCTTTCACAACAAAACCAAATGTTGGGTGTGGGGGGGAGCTTTTTGAGGGGTAGGTGCTCAGTGCTCCAAATCAATCATGCAGAATTCCAAGAAATATGTCTCACAAGCTTAATGCTTTAAGCTTTAACAAAATCTCTGGTATTCATTGTCTCCTTGGAGATGATTTGGTGCAGCTTCAGGATCTCCTCTCAGGTCTCAGACTGGCACTGGATCCGGGTGGTTGGTTCTGTAGCAGGCCGTAAACCAAGACACTGAGTCCCAGGAAGACAGGATGCGATTCTAATGTCTTGACAGTTGTGATGAATCGGAGGTGATTATCCCAAAATCTCTGGCCTGGGACCCTTCTCATGTGGCCAGGAAAAGGCAAATGCTTCCTGATCCTGGGGGTGGTGTTCTGCAGGAGGATCATGCAGGAGGATCACCTGAGAGGTGAATCGGGTCAGAAGTGGAATAACCCCTTTGCTATCTTCCCTAGAGACCCTACAGTCTTAATGGCCTATTGTAGAATTGAAACCTTTGAAGAAAACTGTTATCAGAACATTGGGGACTTCAAGTCCCAAAATGCCTTCGGTTCCTGGGACGAGGAAGAGGCGCTCAGAGGCGCAAAATTGCAGAATGCAGTTAAATCATCCTAATGGCCCACATCTGAGCGGGACCTTTAGGTATTTAAGGCCCCCTCAGGTGCATGGCATTAGAACAGAGAGATGGAGTTGTTGCAGAGGTTGCCAGTTCCAGTGGGAGAAGAAAGGAAACACAGCCGCTGCTATCTTTGAAGCGGATGTCGGTCCTGAGAGCGTCTCCAAACTTGATGGGCTTACATGCAGAGGTTGCGCAGCGGGAAGCAGTGTTGTAGCAGGCTTTCCCTTTGGGGAGAGAGGCTCTCCTAATGGTGTGCTGTGGCCCGGTGGCTGGCGAGCACCGGAGTGCATTCGGAGCGAGAAAAGCTCCTTTCCCGATCAGCGCAGGCCGTGAGAAAACGAAAAAAGTTTGCCATGCAGGAGCTAGCAGAAGCTGAAGAACAGTGGCAGTGCATCGAGCGGACGTGTGTGCAGACGCTGGCGAGTCTACAATTGTCGGGTAATCCCGGTACGCTCTGTAATCGACTGCTGGCCACTAATAACAATTTTGAATATGGAACGAATATAAAGAAGTCACATTGGCATAATAAGAACTTTTTAAAAAGACAAGAGAAGAAACGTTATAATCATTGCTATAAAAGAAATTATAACCAAAACAAAGAGGTGGCAATACTGAAGCAAGCTAAAAATAACCACCGTTGCCAAAGTAATGAGGGGCCAATACTCCAAAAAGCATATAATCCATATTGGCTAAATAACCAGAGAGCATTATTGCTGAAAGATTGTGCCCATTATTGCCAGATTGAGGAACAGGCAATAGTTGAACAAGACATCAACAAACATTGCCTAAGTCAAAGAGGGGCAAGTATAATAAACATTGTCAGCAGTTATTTGGTGTGGAAGTGGGAAAACAAGGGTGGCAGGAGAGAATCTCGCCTACTAGAAAGTATCAAGGAGGAGAGGAGCATAACGTGCATTGCATGTTGCAAATCAACAGTAGAGCAAACAGCACCAATGTGTATCATGTCTTCCCAGACGAAGTTGTGAATTTTGTTGTTGTTGAAAGTTAAAGACTTTTCTAAAAGGTTTGTAGTAGTGTTAGGAGCTTTTATCCTTGCAGGGGAGTATACCAGGAAAGGGACATTTCTGTGGTAGTCCTGGCAGGTTAGTGGACCAGGAAGAAATCATTGAAGTACTGCATTGTGGTTGAAGGTTGTGTCGAAGAAGTGGCAAAACCACTAAAGTGTTCACTGAACTGTGGTGGAATCATCCTGACAAAACATTGTTGTTGGTACAGAAGAACTGTGAAAGTATTTTTGTTTCCTGACCGAGAAGTTGTGTTGAACTTTTATTTATATGTGGAGAGATAAAGACTTCATCTGGTCGAACCTCTGTTAAAGTCCAAGTTGAAGACTTTTGGAGTAAGAAGAACTTTATGATCAAAACTTAGCAACAACAAGGAACTTTTTTATTTGAGCTTTTGATCGAAAATCCTGCTTTATATCTGGGTGAGGGGATCCGACCCAGGTTACAAGAATACACCGTTATTAGATCTATGTTGTTTCTGTTGCATTTGAATTGCCATATATTACCTTTATGAGTTTGTATGTATAAGTGTGAGGGACAGATTACTTTTTGTTAGCGTTTTCCTTTATTTTATTTTGATCGGCAGAGAAATCCTCTCTAGGTTAGGGATAGTGAGGTGTTTATCAAACTCTTATGAGTTAATAAAATGGCTAACTGTGAAAATCCTTTACCAAGTTGTCCGCCTAACATTTCTGACCCCTCACAAAGTGTCCTCTACTCCTCTCGCCACCTTCCTCACTCTGTGGTTTTAGTTCTCTCATACTTCAACCCAAACTCTCCCTCGTCGTCCTCAACATCCCACCACAAGCTTGTGTTTGGGGACCTTTGTTCCTTTCTCTGTCCTTGTGCTATGCTTTGCATTGGCCTTGTTACTCCATCCATCCAAAGCTTCCCCTTGCTTCTTTCTTCAGTCTTCTGCTCTTTACCCTATGATTTTCTTTTCTCTTCCTTTCTCTCACTTCTTTGACTCCTTTCCACTTCACTCTGATCACCCTTCTCTTTGCTTATCACCTCACTGTTCACCAGCTTCTCTTTAGGCACTGTGATACATTTGATGTCACCACTCATTTGCCTGGGATAGCCTCTCCTCATGTGGTATAGGGACAGCAGCCACTACCTGATCCTGACCCTGCATGTCCCTATTTGAGGGAAGATCAGAGGGGGAGGCGACTCTCTGTGGGATGACATCCGGTGAACCACAATATTTCCTTTTCCCTTTTAGGGATATTCCCTCAATCCCTCATGCCCTGATGACATGCTGCCATTATTCCCTTCGGCAACCTGACATTTCTGACCATGTTCCTCTATCAGAGAGCAAAGAACAGAACAAGAACTGGGTGGAGGAAGAGGCAAGGAGCATTGAGGATTACATCTAATGTGAACCAAAGCCAACAGTCTAATGGTTGGAAGACTGCAATTGGCCTGACATGGTTTAAAACCCTACAGGGAAAAGAAGTATGGAGTTTGTCCCCTTACCCTGCTGGGGTGAGGTCTGATGTGGAAAGAGACCGGGGGGACTGTGGCTGGCAGCACAGGCGTTTTGTTGTTTCTGGCACTGGTTGGATTGACCAAGGGATGCAGACGACCTTGCTGAGTCCTGGGAGGCCTGGGAACGTAGTCTGGAGATGCTCATGGGTCGGAGCACAGTAACTGAGATGCCGGAAGAGAGGAGGCTGCCAAGGGGGGCCGGAGACATGGTGAATGCCGTTGAGCAAATAAAGCGATCCACGGACCCTAAGACAAGCCACAGACCAACACGGGAGACGCGAAGGACCCTGAAGCCGCTACTTTGAACCAGTGCGCCCGCTGAGAGGGAAAGTGCAGTCAGGGCGCTTAAGAGGGTTTACCGACTATTGAGGGAGATGCTGTGTGAGAACTGGGAAAGCCTGAGCAGGTGAATAAAGCCCCAGGGACATTTGATTATAAGATGAGAAGTGGAAACGGGGTCTGGGACCCATTGCAATGTTGAACGACACATGCGAGTCAAGTGTGAACAAAGGAATCCCAAGAAAGACCCATGCCCTAAGGTTTCCGAACTGTGATGAATGAGTAAAAAGAACCTGGCAGAGTACAGAGTACACCAGGTATCTTGCAAGTCTGGGACCAGCACCCAAATTGTATCAAGGAACTTGATGGAAAAACCTGGCAGGGGCGTATATCAGGTAGTGGTGTGCGAGTCAGGGAATCCCAGGGAAGATTCATACCCTTAGGATTTGTGCATTACGTTGAATGTGAGAAGGAGTTGGGGAAGGGAGACATTTCCCCTCGAACAAGTTGCAACATCAAGAGGAGGGGAGTTATCCTCTTAAGCTACAAAGAACTTGGTTATTCTTTTGAACTTTTGTTTGCTGGAGAGAAAACTGGATAAGGGAGTTAATCCCTTTAGAGCTGTGCACATTATCCATTTTGAACTTCAGTGGATTTATGCCTTTTGGTTTAATTTGAATATCTTCGCAGTTTGCAAGTTAGAGACATTGCCCCTTAGCACCTTAGTTACTTTTAGCGTGTGAGGGCTAGGATAGGATTTCAGGCACAGGACATTTTTACCTTTGGACTTCTTGACACACTACAAGCCTTTTGTTTTTTGTTGAGGTAGGGAAATGCCTCCTAGGATAGGGACAGTGAGGCATTTTTCAACCCCATTTTCATTTAATAATGGTTTATGGCAAACACCACAAGTCCTTTGTGTCCGTGTCTCATTCCTGGTTCATTAGAGCACCTCTTTCTTGGCATCTCTCACCACCGCCTCAGGTACCTCTGTAACCAGAGCCTTGCCAACCTCCTTGTTCTCCCTTTCTCCTTATCCCCTTTTCCCAGCTTCTTGGATGTGTATGTATGAATGTATGTATGTGTGTGTGGCTGTGTGTGTATCTCTCCCTCTAACCTCTTAAGTCCCCCCAGCTCTTACCCCCCATCGTGTGTGTGTCCTTTTTGCTTCCTGCACTTTACCCTCCATCGTGTGTGTGCCCTTCTTGCTTCCTGCACTTTTCCACTTGTCTCCTTATGAGCTCCTTCTCCAAACTCATACAGCCCCTCCCAGTCACCCACCGGTCTAAGGGAACTATACAAGTGGTATGAAGATTGGCTTAAGTGCCATGCCCATTGGGATCGCTTCCAGTTTGGATGTGGGACTTGGTTTGTATGGTCCTCGCTCTGCTTGCTGTACCCTGGCCCTGCACATGAGGACTCTTCGCTTAATAGGTCTTACATATATTTAGTGCTGTGTAAGTTAATTAGTCTGATTTCATCTCTCTGCAGTTGCTTGGTAAAAGCTGCTAAAAACGTTGTCATTTGGCAGGTGATTTCTGCACATGCAGAGCTAAAAGCTCTGGCAGGCATGGGACCACATCTCATAAGCGATTCACCTATAGGAAGAAGCTTTTAAAGCAGCTGTGTGGCTAGCCCCTGCCTCCCTCATGTGGCATGGTAGGTGTGGGAAGCCAGGTGACTCCACCCATGCCATCCCTTGGCTCAGCATCAACTGGATTGTGACGGCACCCGTCCTCCTTGGCAACCCCACTATTCCACAGCAAGGGCAACCTGGGGAAACTGTTGAATGTGTGGATGGACCCTCAGTATCTCACTTTGTTCCAAGCATAGGCCTCTCAATGCTAATCAACGAATGGGATGCTGAATCATTTACGTTTTATTTTTTTACACTTACTTTCTCAAAAGAATCTTGTCTTTGCTGCCCTTTTTTGCTGGAAGAGTTAAAGTTGAAATAGTTCTAGTTTGGTCACATCTTGGCTAAGCAAATTGTCTGTTCGTAGGAATCCCTACCTACCGACTCCAGCATGTGCAAAATGCTGCTGCACATCCGCTTCTATGATTGGCTACCCGTTGACCAGTAAGTGGAATTAAAGCCTCTTGCCTAGTATATAGAGCACTGCATCATGAGTGAGCAGCTTCCAAATAGGTAATGACATCCAGTACCAACCCTCACGTCTGTTAGGGTCATCGAAAAGTATTTTGTTGTGCGTTCCTAGATTGACTGCTTAGATATGAAGCCATTCCTTTACTGTTCTAGCACCAATTCTGACTATAGACATTTTCATAGACAATGGAAAGAGTATCTTTTCAGTAAATATATCTGCACTTGTTTAATTATGCAGTCTTTATTTATGTATACCAATAGACCGCACCAATCACATAGGATGTGCTTAATTGATAACCTAAAACTACTTGTACATTAGGCCAAATAATGAACTTGCTGTCCATAGTTGGACACTATTCGAGACTATCACTGCCAGACAGCCCTCATGCCAGGCCCTCTCTGCTAATCTACAAACTATCTCTCCCTAAATACTTACCTGCTAGAGCCCTCCGCTCCGCTAACTCCAACTCTCTGATTGTCAAACACTTCTCCAAGCAGAGAGTGGGGGCGGGTCTCTCTTCTCAGCTGGTGCCTCCTGGAACAGCCTCCCTGCCCCTCTCAGACTTGAGCCAGACCTCCTTAAGTTCTGGAAACCTCTCAAAACTCTGCTTTTGCTAATCACCTTGCTGCCGCTTAGACTGGTGGCCTGGACCTTCATGTATCTCTCGGGTTACCAAGCCCCTGCCCAGTCAACACCAGCACTGCCCTCCCTACCTGTCGACTGTGCAGCCCACCCTTGGGATTCCTCCGCCCTTGCACATAGCCAGCGACCTCCTCCCCCGGCACCCCTCTGTACTTCCCTCCTGGGCTCTCACCAGCCATTGCCCATATCTTGCTCCCTCCACTCCCCCACCCCCCAAATCTCCCACACTTCTCTTGATTGCACTTGCACGTCCGAATGTCACAAGGCCTACTAGGACCACGATTGTATATTTACTGTCTTTTTGCCCTGACTATGAACTACCCTTGTCCCCTCCCGACTGTCTTGTGGCACCTGAAAACACTATTTTGTTGTATAAGCGCTTAACAAATGTTCAATAATAAATACATTAAATAAATCAGTGTGACAAGTGCCAGACCCCCAGTGTCGATCCCTCAATGGACAATACACTGACTGTAAACTTGAGCTTAGTTCGCAATTGCTGGACTTTCACCACATGCTGTTGGCCCATTTGTACCCATTATTGGCCCCATAGCTGAACTAGTGCTGCCAATTGTTGGATCTCGGGTCTGCTCTCTTATTGTCCAACATTGGACCTAAAGGTGGACCCTCATTTTCTCTCGTGGCTGCATATTAGATCATACTCTGTGCTGTTGACTAGCCCAGCCAGCAGCATTTATCTTGGCAAAGTGGCTTTGAAAATAAAACACATTTTGCCATTGATGCAGTACAGATGTTAGTCTTCCACCCCCTGGATTTAGTCTTTTTTCCATTCCAAGGCTCAAATGCATATTTTTGAATTGTGGTTTCATTTTCTTTAATGGAGGTCCACGTTTTGTTCATTAGGGCCAGACTGGACCTGATGGGATCATACGAAATGTATCTGTGTGCTATGCTAGTCTGTCCCATCGTCTGAGTGTAGTTATCGTATACGTTTCCAGAATGCACATGTGTTGCATAGCAGCGGCACTTGTACAGCTCATGGTAACTGACAACTGCCCATCTTTGCAAGCAGGTCCCAGCTGGACACGTGCAGTTCATTAAGGCGTCCCCATGTGCGCCGGTCTGCAAATGTTGACCCACTGTTTGTCCTGTGTACATGTATGCATCGTGTATGAATTCAAACCGGAAAACTGTTTCCCCCGTGGATGTTGTTAAGCTAACTGCCTCGTCAAATCAGTGGATGCCTTTTCATTTTCTCAGTGAATGTCGTTGTATGGTTAGTCATTTGCAAAGTGCTGCAGCGTATGTGCTTGTCTGCAGGGATCAGACTGTGTTTTTATTGTTTTTTTGTTTTTAAAAATTTTAACAATCCTAGCAAAGTATTTGCTACTGGCATAATTGCTGTATTTCTCTTCCTCCCGCTCTATCTTCAGTACGCTAGCAATACACTAGCCGCTGTACTGTTTTTCTATCGTTCTCTTGGTTCACTTCAAAACTTTAAAAATGTCCAAAATCCAACTGCCCACACAGGGGGAGATGTGAGAGGGCAACCCCCAATATTTGTTCCTTCTATCTTTTGAAATGCTATGCATATTTCTGTTTTTTCTGCAATGTTCAGTTTTGGCTTTGCACATTCTGCAGCAGGCACGAATTAGTTAGTTGATTACCACCACTCCTTTTATTTCCATACCTGGTAAAACTGATCTGGTACGAAAATGAGAGCTTGTCTGTCTCTCGGTCTGCCTCACACCAATTGTTACTCAAATAACTATTACTCTCAAAAGTGCATGCCACTTTTTAGGAGTTTGGCAGGATTACTCACAACCCCAGTTGAGCAAAGCCAGTCTCTTAAGTAGCATTGATCATGCAGCAAGGCTGAACTAAACAGGATGGGGGCACTGTTGTGTACTACAGTTAACAGTAACCATACTTGATACGAAAATACCCACACAGGTAAGTTATACAAATAACAATCATTTATTACACTACTACACTAAGGCACACCTTAAATATCTTTTGGGTAAGCAAAAATACTTTAGTACATATATACAACTCACAGTTAGGTAACCAACTATGGGTTACACACTACTTTAGAATCACAATATTCACACAATAAATGCATTCACTAAAGTAGGGAGAACAACTGTTAAGCATGTGTCAATACATATGCCTTATAATTATAAGGCATCAAGCAACATGTACTATAACTTCAGGAGTCCTGCCCTACCAGGTACCAAATCTCTGGGAGTATTTTAGGTGTCCCAAAAGGTTCCTGAGGGAAGAGGTGAGTAGCCATGAGGGTCCACTTAGCTAGTGCAGGTACTGAAGTTCAGTTAGTTCAGGGAAAATGCAACCATGCAAAAAAAGATTTAAAAAAACTAGTCATGGGCGCCCCCCTATGAGAACGAACACAGCAAAAATCACCTGTTCTTTGGGAAGGTACCCACTCTAGAGTCCGCAGCCACACTTTAGCTCACTGTACCTTTCATAGATGGGAATTATCAATTTGCATATCAGCCTTTGTCCCGTCCACATGGGCAGTCCAGCACCGAAATGCTACGGTAATTCCCTTCTGAACAAGAGCACCAACAGCAACCTATTGGGCTATTTATTTTAATTTTTATCGGAGTTTTTATTTCATGCGAAAAGGGACGTGAGGGTCTTAAAAAGAGTTCCAGCAAAAGCAGGAGCAGCTATCACCCCTGATGGTGTTAAGGATTGACCCACAGAAGTACTGACCCGGACACTGCCATCCTGAAACAAACCCATAAAATGGTATAAGAGCTATAAGGCAACTCAGGCCCTCGAACCTCTCAACAGTAGAAACAGTCCCAGGCATGAGTAAATTGCTGGGGAAAGCATGGCCCACCATTGTACAGTTGCAGGTTTGAGGGGGTTTACTGCAAGTCGTGTTTTGGTTTCTCTGGAGAACTTGGGCTGTAGGGGTGAGGATGCCCATGTTCAGTTCCACGACGCAGAGACCCTCACGGACATCTTCGTGGATGCCCTTCACCATAGACGGAATCAGGTGGCACTCTGCAAATCAGCGGTTGAACTTCAGTCTTCCTGCAGGCTCATCTCCTGGTGGAGAGCAGCACAGTGGATTTCCAGAGTCCCAGCAGAACCTCAAAGATGTCCATGAAGAGTTCCACCTGGTTAGATTGCCAGAAGTCCTTAGAACGATAAACAGCTGGTTCCAGGCCTTGCACAGGAAATTCAAAGCTGCACGCTCCTACGACCGTAAGCAAACCCCCGATGTATCTCGATCAGGTTAGGTGATTAGTTGCTTCCACTAGCCTAAGCAGGAAGGCACCTCACAGAGGTCTTCCCTGACGTTTTGAAGGTTGAGGTTAGTGTTCTTCGGATCTCTTCAGTTCCAGTGGTTGACTTGGTTCCTGGATCCAGCTAGTTTAATTATATCCCAAAAACAATCTGGGGCCAACCCAGGTAGCTCCTGAATAGTGGACAGTCAACCCCCAGAATCTATGCAGCAACATCCAAGCCCCTGGAGAAATATGGATTGGGGTCAGACAACCCCCTCTTCACTTCCTGCAAGCGCACGCACAAAGGAGCCTTTACGGGCTTCTTGCAAGAAGCCTGCCAAGGTGCATGAAGAAAGGGAGCCCTCCACCACCTAGGCATGAAGGTAGGGCAGCCAACAAATGACAGGCCATCTTGATCATTACTTCAAACATGAAGAGTTGCCATTTCGAGTATCTGGTCCCCCTTAGTACATTATAGTGGCTGTTAAAACATCCCAGGGCAATGCAGCCAAAATGGGTAAAAGAATTAACTACCACCACCAGCCTGTTCAGAGGATGCCTAGTAAGTAACATAAATGCTATTTAGAGCCAACAGAAGGGGGCACAGTGTCCCCATAGCACTGCATGGAAGACGGCTTGCTCTGCATACCATAAAATATAAAAGCCATAGAAGGGAGATGACCACCCCTGCACTTGTGGGTCTAGGGACTCACGAGTGATCCCGAAACTTTATTATAAAGGGACCCATAAAGCGCAGTACATAAGGTGGGGGTGTGCCCATAGGAAAGCATGGAACCAAAACTAAGAGGAGAGAGGTCTTCTCACATTACAACCTTTATAAGATGTGTCCAGTGGTCCCAGAACAAATGTAAATGCAGGTGAACGAAAGTCTCACTCACCTTCCAAGGTCAATTAAAACCGCTCCAGTGAGTCCAGCAGTAGTGCTGGGAAGCGCTCAGGACAGAGAAGGGAAGATTTGCAAAAAGTAAAGGCCCCTAGCACCATTCATTTAATACATACTTAACATGGTCTAAACCCACATTACCTCGTCTGGTATGTATTGTGCGAGCAAATGAGTAGAAATTGGTAGTGAACTGACTTATATTTTGAGTGTATGAAAGGGACTGTTTTACATTTTTTTCAGTGTTATATAGTTCCATATTTACCATGGTTTCGGACATGTGTTTTGTAGTCTATTGGCGTCTTTGCCCACTACTCACTGGGCAGCCCACCAACTGTTGAGCCTACTGGTCTGTGGTACTCTTTTACACTGTTTGTTTGGTTTTGGTGGGCTTGGTTAGGTCCCTTCCATCCTGATATGAAGCCCTATGGCAGTGTGTAAAGGGAGATCCTTGCCATGTGATTGAGCCTGGTTTTGTCTTGTGTGATGGAGAACTGCTTTTTTAAGGCTCATATTAGCTTTCAACCTTAATTCCTCTGAAACCCCATATTTGTATGCATCCACAAAGTGTACAATGGATGGTGAAGCCTTAGAGAGGAAAGAGCTCACTGTGGCCAATAGTTGATGAGTGGTTTAGGGGATAGTCTTAGCCATCTGACTTTTACTCACTTCTTCAAAGTGGGATATGATGCAGTTGCCGTTTGTAGATCCAGGATATTACAACTTTCTGAGATTTTTTTTCCTGGTTTCGGTCTGAAATTGGGTATGTGGAAATATGTGAAATGGACTGTGACCTTACCAATGAATATCTTTGTTGTTCCCTTCACAGACTCTCATTAAAAATTGAGCCTGGGACCAGCACTCCACGCTCTGCAGCCTCCAAAGAAGACTTAGTAGGTAAATGCTAAACCTTGCTTTCAAGTATCAAAATAGGACGTCACCAGCAGGGCAATGCTTATGGTTACCCAGAAATCTCCCTTCATTAACAACGATGAGGCTTTTTATACTTTGACGATTGGATTTTACATTATGCAAGAAATCATTGCCAGCAACATCGGGGATTCTTGAATAAACTAAAATATAAGGCATTGATGAAAGAAACATGTTTATCATTCATGACATTTGATTGCTACCAAAAAGTTTATTTTTGATTGTGTGTGTGTGTTAGCAGGTTATTGTGTAAACATTCTGGTCTCCCCATAGGACCATGTTGGTCAGGGGAACACCATTACAAAACTTGGCAGAGACCTCAGGACGTCCTCAAAGCAAGAACCAAACTAGTTACCAAACATATCTTCCTATCTAAAACATGGGAGAGGTTGTGCATCGAAAAGTACTCTTCTAAAAACAAGGGATTCTGAAAACCTGTGTACTACCTTTGGAAATTGTGGGCCCTGCGGCAGTCCCTCTTTCGTCTATCTTGGGTTCTCACCCTAGCCCAGGGGAACACAACCCCAGGCCAGTGCTACCGAAAGTCAACCCCTACTGTCTAAGATCTTGTTTTATATGTCTTCCTAATACACTGGCTATCTCGGATCCCTCGGGGACATACTAGCTGTTATTATCTAGATGTTGCTATTCAAAGAGTATTTGGGATTGTGCCTTGCAATCTTCCTCTCTACTCTCACTACTAAGCCCTTCCACTTCTCCCCTCTGCTACGCTCCCCTTCCCCTACTTCTTCCACTCAGCCACCATCCTTTCACCCTGTGTTCAAATGCTTTATGCATACTACTTATCCTAACGTTTCTGTACATTTGCCACAAAAACATGCACTCTTACTGCAGTATGCCTACACATACTAAACCAATACTTCAACCTTTGAAATATCCTCTGCAATCCTCTGCTTCCTACTTCTTCCTGCTCCTTTCTTGGACTGCGTCCTTCTCCTCTGACCTCGTCCGGATAACTCACTGTTAGGTGGAATGTCCTTCTTTGTTGTTCCTGTGCTTCTGAGGGTTGCAGTTAAGCAGGTACTTGTATCCCGTCCCAGGCCTACATTGGGGTGGACAACCCATTGTGCTCTTTACCAAATAAATCTTCTGCTACTTAACTGTAAACCTCAAGAACTCTTCATAGACTCTGCCTTGTTTGCTCCTTACCTGCTTTTTTCCCTTTGCTCTTGAACACTGGCCCTCCAGTGCGCCCCTCCCCCTTTGACTCTGAGTCTCAACTAGAAGAGGGGGCTGGGCTTCCTAAGATTGGTTAAGCAGGGGTTAACCAAAGTATACAAGTTGGTCTAGTTGGGAGTTGGGAGGTTTACATACCTGTTTGAGAAGTTTCTACCACTTTTGTGTTACTATAGAAGTGTTCTAAAGTATCTTGTATCCTTTAGATATTGCATCTATATTCTGTGTTTTATACTGCTGTGTAATAGTGCTCACCCTACTTAAAATTGACAAGCTTTAGTGCATATAAAATGAAAGACTTTTTTTTTTAACAACTTTTTGGTTTTTCAAAGATAAATACAAACATTCATGATATTCCCTCCCCCTAACATCCCAACAATGGATACGGTGTAGCAGGTTCTTACAATTAAGTGTCCTGGATCGCACCTTCTTCCAATTCAGCATGTGTATTTAAATAACAGAAATGCTGCGCAGCAGTCTCGGCTTAAAGTACATTTGTTCCCTATCATTTGTAAAGTCATGCAGTGGCATCCAAATGTTCAAGTATTTTGTGTAGGAGCCGTGGGCTAAGGCGGTAGTCTTTTCCATGACCGTTACCCCCCATAGTCTCACCCACCACATGGCCACTATCGGGTCCTGTTTGTTCTTCTAAGTATGAGCCAGGGTTATTCAAGCCGCACTTAGCATGTGGGTAATGAGGTGAGCTTTTGGGCCAGATTTAGCATAACATCCCTCCACCGCCTCCCCCAGCAGGACCACCATCGGGTCAAATGGTAGTTGTGTCCCAGTTATCTCTTTGATGTGCCTGAGGATTTCTTTCCAGTATGTTTTGGCAAGCAGGCAAGACCACCACATGTGTATTAGGTCACCTGGTTGTCCGCAACCTCTCCATCAGGCCATGGGGTAATCTGGGTTAATGGAGTGCATGCTTGCAGGCGTCATGTACCATCTTAAACACATTTTGTATGCAGCTTCTTTGATGGAGGTGCATTTGGAACTTTTCACGGCTCTTTGCCAAATTTGGCTCCAAGTATCGCTAGAGATCGATTTCCCAATATCCGCCTCCCACCGCTGCATGTAGAGAAGTGATTCTTCGGGGTCTATTGCTCCCATTAAGCTATACAGTTTCGACACCCCCTTCTTGGGTTGGCCCTCTTTTATCGTGAGATCTAGACCTACTGGCTCTTGGGTTGCCTCTTCTCGAAACTTTCTATTAGAGATCCAATGCGTTAGTTGGATATAGTGAAACTTTTCGGTCTCAAGTATATTAAATGTAGTCTTGCATCTCTCAAAGGTTAATGGTGTGTCCTCCTCGTAGAAGTCTCCCATTACAAGTGCTGTCTCATTCCCGCCCCATTGTGCCCAAATGTCTGCCCCCCCTTCCGGAAGTGAAGTCTGGATTATGGGCCACTGCTGTCAGGGGGTCCCCTTCCGGAAGTGAAGTCTGGATTATGGGCCACTGGTGTCAGGGGGGTCCCCTTCCGATTCTCACACCTCTGGTTCGTACCGCTTTGTCCCAGTACCATAAGGAGACTTTGGTGGCTTCAAGTAAAGCACCTTCTTTATTTCTGTCATATTCGGGAAGGAAGGGGAGATTATCTAGTGGGGTTCCAGTTGCTTCTTTTTCAAGAACCGTCCAACTCATCTGGGTGTTTCTGGGTGACAACTGTATCATTGGAGCCATCTGTGCTGCCCATAAGTATCTGCGGATTTCGGGGACTCCTGGCCCTCCCAGGAATTGAGGTCTGAACAGGACCTTTTTCGGGACTCGTGGTTTTTTCCTTTTCCAAATAAATGTCGTCATCTCCCTTTGACGTTTTTGGATTGCTGGGGTTGGGATACGTAATGGTAGGGCTCTTACTATGCAAAGGAACCTGGGGGGAAGGGTCATCTTTACCACCGTTATTCTTGCCAGCCATGACAACTCCTGTGCCTCCCAGTGTTTTAGGTCTTCTGCTAGTTCTTCAGCAGATCTGGGATGTTAGCGCAGTTTCCCATATTTGGGGGTCAGTTGTATTCCCAAATATTTCACTGCTTTTCGTTCACACTTCAGCGGGTAACTATTCGCCCATTCTGTCACCAGCTCTGCGCACTCGGTGACATTGAGTGCGCAGGACTTGTTATAATTCATTTGGAATCCGGAGACCTTCGCAAACTTCGTTAAGAAATCTAATGGTTTGGGTAGCGAGTGTGTTGTATCTTTGAGGAACAGGAGGATATCATCCGCGTAAAGCGCTATTTTTTGTGGACCCCCCAGCGCCCGCTTTTACTCCTTGGATCTCTGGATCGTCACGGGTCTTTTGTGCCAGCAGCTCCATGGCCATGGCAAATATTAAAAGGTGACTCGTGTGGATGGGTGAGCGAAGTTGGCCATTACCATGCGTATGAAAATCGGGCTACACCCGAACCTCTCCAGGGTCAACTGTAGGTACCCCCAATGCAGGCTATCGAATGCCCGGGAGGCATCTAGAGCTAAAACAGAGAATCGCTGTCTTGTTGTACGGCCCCATTCGATTGTGTTTATAGCTCTACAGATATTATCGTGAGTATTTTGCCCCTGAATGAAGCCTGCTTGGTCGGTGTGGATTATCCTGGGCAGCACCTCCGCTAATCTACGGGCCATGATTGTCTAGTAGATTTTTGCATCTCTGTTTAGTAAGGAAATGGGGCGATAGCTCGCGCATTCATTGGGGTCTATGTTCGGTTTTAGTAATAATATTGTGGTCACCTGGCTCATGGCTCTAGAGATCCTGCCAGTGTCGCGGATGTAATTAAACAGTTTCGTTAGAGGGCCTATTAGGGTGGTTCTGAATGTTTTATAGTATGCGTTACTGAGCCCATCTGGGCCAGGGGTTTTGTTCGTTTTCAATGCTTTTATTACTTCTCCCACTTCTTCTTCCGATATGGGGGCCTCTAAAATGTGTCTATCTGAGTCGCTAATTTGTGGTAAGGTCATCTGGTTGAGGAAGGCGGTTTGATTATCTCTCACCAAGTCCTCCCTTTTTGAGTTCTTAGTGTAGTAGGAATGGAGCACATCCTCTACTGGGAGGGAGAACCCCCCCATACCAGGTCACCCTCCACATCCCAGAGTTGAATTATGCGGTTCTGGTTCTTCCGTTGCTTCAGTTTAGCCGCAAGGAAACGTTTTGCTTTATCCCCCCTTTGTATAGTAGAATTGTTTGGTTCATACTAGGATAAGCACAGCTTCATCCGCCAGGTGAGTTTCTAAGGCTGCTCTAGCTTTTTTCAATGCCCTCCATGATCTCTGCGAACCTTTGGTTTTTTTTCTGTTTCGGCCTCTGCCAATCGGGATTCCATGTCCCGCCTCACCCTTTCTTTATTTTTGATATGGTTTGTTGTATGTGCTATAAATTCCCCTCTTACTACAGCTTTGCTTGCGTCCCATATAATATCCCACTGAACCCCAGGGGTGACATTTTCCTGGAAATAATTCTTTAGGGAACGTTCAATGTCTGCTCTGAGGGCTAGGTCTTTCAGAATTATTTCATTTAGGCGCCATGGTTTACGGAGCCGATATTGTGGACTCTGAGGTTCCAGCTTTAAGAGGACTGGGTTGTGATCCGACAGGCACCTCACTCCAATCTCTAATCCCGTAATTTGTAGGATCAGTGAGTCCGAGATCAGCACCATGTCAATCCGGGAGTGGCTTTAGTGTACCGCAGAGTAGTGAGCGTAAGCTTTTTCTTGTGGTTTAAAGAAGCGCCATGATTCGATCAGTTTTAATTCCCTGATGAATTTAGCTAAAGCCTGTCTGAACATATTATCATGGGAGGTGGCAGGGAGAGTTTTGTCCATCTCAGCGTCCATCACCCTGTTATAATCTCCCCCCATTAATATCTACCCCCTCCCCCATTGCACAATGATCGGGAGGATCTCCATTAAGAAGTGGTCTTGACCTTCGTTAGGGGCATAGATTGACACAAGCGTTACCTGTTGTCCCATCAATTTCCCTCCCACCAAAAAGTGGCGGCCTTCCAGGTTGCTCTTCAAAAATGGTCTTTCAAAGATGATCCCTTTAGCTATCAGGATGCCCACTCCTCGTTTTTTGGTTCCACTAGTGGTGAAAAATTGTGCGGGGAACGCATTATGCCTCAATCTGTGTTCATCCTCCTTGAGTAGATACGTCTCTTGCATCCAAACCACTGAGGCCTGCATGTCTCTCAACCTGGCCAACATCGATTTGCGTTTAATTGGGGGAGTTGAACCCCTGGACGTTTAGTGTAACAAATGTCAATTCAGCCATAATTAAGTCCTGCACTCCTGCTTCTTTTAGTATCTAGGGCTCTCTCCTTTTTTTTGGAGTATACTTTGGATACAATGCGACACCGACATCCTTAACTCCCAAACTAACATTTCTTTTACGAACATCTTTGGTGGAATTACCACAACAAGTTACCAGGTGTTAGGGAGAATTCTCTTATAAGGCTAATTTCCCAAACCTAGTGAGTCCCCCAGCAGCTTTGCTGGATTTTTGGGGTTTGTTTTTTTCTCCTGCTAAGAGTGAGACTCTTTTCCTCCCACTCTTAGGCATGATTTGAGGTATGTCTCTGACTTTTTGTGTGCTTATGGGCTATGGGGTTTTCTTTTTACTCCATTTGGTATCATCTGTTTTTGGTATGTGTGTTACACAGCACCCTCCGTGCAGTAACACAGGGGTGTCATAGTGACCCCCAAACATAGACTCCATACCCTGGGACTGACTACTGTCTCCCAGGGCATGTAAAGTCAACATTGACTTAACTAGTCCTAAATTGTGAACAGAACCAGTACAAACCATCATATTGTGGAAGTACTGGAAGGGCTTAATTATATTCCCCCCCTTGGTTTGTTTTCAAGTCTGCACTGTCCAGTCCCCCCTTGTCGAGTTTCTGGCTGGTTACAGTGGTTACCACGCAAAATATTCCACCAGAATATTTCCTATGGGATTTTCCCATTGATTTTAAACGCACCACTTTTTGGTGCAATGTTAAAGATACCGCTGGTTTATTTATTTAATATTAAATCCACGGTTGGGTCTTTTTGCCAGAACTCTTTTCTAAAATGGCGTTCGTGTCCGTCTCTGTAACTCTGACCAAGGTCGAGCCCTTTGTTCCACTTTTTGGTGGGCTTCTCCACAGAAGCCCCCCAAATGGTGCCACTCTGTCTGGATTCCACAGGATGTGTGGGGAGGGGAATTGGCACTCTGGACTGCGTTGCCTTAGCAACCCAGGTCGCACTCTATTCTGATTGGCCCAGTGGTGAGCCGGATTGGCCCAGTGGTGAGCCGCCCGGCTCACCACTTAGCATGTTTGAGTGACAGCTAGGCTGTTGAATGGGGGTTTTTCTGCATAAAAGCAGGGCTTTTGGGACTGGAACTTCAGAAGTCGCCACAGGAACTAAGAATCGGAAGAGGGAAGAAGCTGAGCCATCTACAACGACGACACCACCGGTGGAGCCCTGCTGCAACAACCTCACAAAGACGTCTCTTTTGGTCGACTCGCCCGTGCCAAGCACCCCTGCGACAGGATAGCCAAGCTTCACCACTTTGACCGCGAATAAAAGGAACGCACCTTTTACCGACGAACTCCGCGGCTGGTATCTTCCCTGGGCAGTGCAACGACTACAAGGTTCCTCCTCGACGAGATCTTCTCTTCCCCTGGTCGAAACCACGACTTGCATCCACTGCCAGGAACAACTGCCGCTCTCTTTAAGGTACTGTGTTCCACCTGGCCTCCTTTTTTTTCGGATTGCTAGAGGTGACACTTACATCCTTGGCTTGCCAACTGGGTTGGCTCCAGACCTTCTAACTTTACTTCTCGAATCACCCCATCCTCTTTTGAACACTCTGCAGAGACTTTTAGTGCATTTTAAACCGTGTGATCCTGGGCACATTTCGCTTTGCTCCATTTAAAGTAGGCCTGGCCTATGAACTTTAGCTCTACAGTGTATACTGCCTTCACTGACTTGCTTTGGACTTAGAATAGTGTTGGGAACTGTTTTATTTTTATGCTCTGCATTTTTCTCTCCCTTTAACCTAATTATTGGAGTGCCATCTAAGTTACACGCTCACCTCTGTTTTGACAAAAAGTGGGGTTTTAACTAAGATTTGTCTAATAATTACTAGGGGAGGTGTAAATACTTTTCTGATTATGGTTTGAACTTGCTTTGACTTATAGTGCTAGTGCATTTTCTAAAGTGTGTGTTAAATAAATATTTATATACTTTTGATACAAATCTCTGGTCAGTGTTTGCTTGTTCCACTGAGTTTTTGGCCCTATTGTGTATACTCTATATACTGCCTTACTCTTCTTGAGAGAAGTCTGACTGCTCAGCCACAGCTACCAGGTAAATCTGGGTGGTTCAGACTGCTACCAATTGGGTTTACTGCTTACTCCTGTAGTCTTAATCTTTTTGCAGTGTTCCCCAAGGGAACTGCACAGGATTCTGCCTAGCACCAGGTGTAAGTGTCCCTGGCAGATTGGGGTCTGGTCCGCCCCCTTCCCCCTCCCCCTACCACTTTTACTTTGGTTCTTGTGTGTTTCTGGTTTTGACGTGTCCTTCACGGGCTCAGTCTTCATCTCCCGTTTCCGTCTTTGCGCCCCATTTTGTTGGTGCTCCCTGCACGTTGAAGCTCCATATCTGATGTTTTAGAAGTAACACTTGAGGCTAAAGCTTGCACTTTCATATAGGTTCTATAGCGTTGATATCTTTATTGCGGCCTTTTGGGCAGGGGCGTGCTGGCTTCCATTGTTCTTTTCCAGGTGAGTCTGTTTTCTTTTTATCTCTGGGTGGGGAGCTATTCACACCAGCATCACGCCTATCCTCTTTATCCCCCATAAGGCTTTCCATTTCTTCCTCCTTGATGATCATGTAACGTTGACCTTCCCATTCAAATCGAAGACCAGTAGGATATGCCCAGCGGTAGCGGACTCCTTTAGCCTGCAGCCAGTTTGTCACCACCCTCAAGCTGCTTTATCTTGAGAAGGGTTGCTTGCGCCAGGTCTTGGTATATTTGGATAGTTGCTGATCTGAATTGTATGGGTTATTTCTTCCTTGCGGCGCGCATGATGTTTTTTCCTTTGCTTGAAATAGGTGTACCCTTGTAAGGACATCTGGGGCTAAGTTTTTGTTAATTTGGTACGTCGAGTAGACCCTGTGTGTACGATCTAGAACTATGTCTTTATCCTCTCCAGTACTCAGGATATGTTGGAATAGGTCCTTTACATATTGTTGTAGTTCCGGGTCTGTCACAGATTTGGGAAGCCCTCGGATCCGGATGTTATTCCTTCTGGACCTATTTTCAGCATCTTCTTGCCTATCTTGGACCCGTTCCATCTGCTGTTCAAGCTCTTGCACTCTTCTACTTATTTCCTCCTGTTCATGCCCTTGTTCGGCCATTGCGGTTTCCACCTCATCTATCCTTTGCTCGGCTGCCATGACCCCTTTGTTGAGATCAGTTATAGATTTAGCCAAGTCTGCAGCGCTTTCTTTAATGTCCTTCAGTTCTTAAAGCAGCGCCAGGAGGTCGGATTTCCGAATCAGCGGGTCCGTTGTGTCTTCCGAAGGGGCGAGGTGCACCTGAGCTGTGGCTTGGATCTGGCCCCGCTTTTGTGTCTCCGCCGCCTGCAACATCGCTTTGATGTCCCCCGGTGCTCCTCCCTTGGCTTTAGTAGATTGTTTAGACATAGTTGAGTATGCGAGGGGGAGGGCCGGGGCGTGCCAGGCTGGGCTTGCTACTGCTCTGTTTATGAAAGCTTGCTGTATTGCTCAAGCTGCACCACCCTATTATGGGGCCTTGTAAGAATTGCAGGACCCGCCAGGAAATTGTCCCTCTTGCCGCCTCTCCGGGTGTGATAAATCGCGCTTGCAAGGGCGTTACACCTATGGGTAGCTCGGTGAGCAAGCGTGATCAGCGTTGGAACCACCTCTGCTATAGGGCTGCAAGGTCAACAATTCCACAGTTGTGGGATAGCACGCGTGGAGGCTCCCCTCAGCATTGTGGGCAGGATCTGTTGCTCTGCCGTAGGATCCTGGCGTCTTTAATGGGTGCTAGGTGTTATAAGGATGTACGAGAGCTCCTCTGAAAGTATGCTCCATCAGAACACAGTAATTGAGGCTGTATTTCTTTCTTTGACCCGTTTCTTACTCCGTGCCTCTCCCTCCTGCGCCCCGTCTTTGCCACAAATTGCGTTATGTCGCGGCTGCTTCTTCCTCCCCTCACGGCCGGTGAGACATATGCTTAGTTGGGGTGCAGGTACGCCTCCCATTCCGGTGATTTAGCGGGGCGGGGGGAAGGGTTAGTGTGCCCACGGTTGATGCGCGTTATTATGCAGCAGCCACCGGCGGGGGCCTCTGTTCCCCCTTTCACCTCTCAGGCCCCGCACGGGTCCCAGGAAGGCTCAGGACGCTGGTCGGGCGGGCTCAACCGGTGATCTGGGAGCCCTCCAGCTCCGCACCCAGCCCTTGCTGCTCTCCGGGTGCGTCGGTCTTCTTCCCGAGGGGGCCTGGTGATTCCGCTGGCCGCAGACTGGGCCATATGCTCCGCTACGGGGTGTTTGCTGGACCGCTGCACTGGGTCTTCTGTGGGTGGTTGTGCATACCCGCCCTCCGCATAGTGCGACTTGCTGATCTAGGAGGTTCAGAGCGGGATTCCACAGTGCTTCGACGTAACCGCGCCGGGCTGCGGCTTTATTTTCACTCCACATTAACGGGGCTCAGAGTGTTCCTCCACATTTAGGCTCGAGGGCTGCCGGTACCCGTATGCAGGGAGAAGCGAGGCCAACCATCCTCCACCAACGGGTGCTCGTCGAATTTAAATGCCGGGCCGCCATCTTGGCGGGAGGATTGGGCCGTCCAGCTTAAACGCCTCGATCTTGCATACGGTGGCACTCTGTCGCTTCTCCTTTTCCCTAGCAATGCTTTATGTATTCCGCCACCTTAGTCTCTTCTTACAGCCGAAAACTGATACTTTTACGGGGGGATAGGTGTCATAACGAGAAAGGGGATATATAGCCTACCTCGGAGCCATCCACATGGGTCCTCGGCTGGTCATGCCCCCCGAAATACTTATTTTTATGTAACTTCTAGTGTGTAAGTGTGTCCTTGAACTAAGGGTATGTTCCGAGTACTGTGTGACTCCTTACAGCCCTCCTAGACTAAGCCTGGCTGCTCACCATAGCTACCAAACCATTTGGGTAGTTCAGTCTAAACTTAAGGTGTGGCCCCCTGTTCATCCAAGGTGGGCTTTCAAATTTTTTATCACAGAGAGTACTTTTGTAAAACCTTTTAACACTCACAAACTGTGTTTCCTGTTCCTCCTTGAAATATCTCTTCTTTGCGATTGGTCATCTCTCCTTGGCCATTCCATGCTGCTCTCTCTGCTCCCCGGGATATACATGTGCATCTGAAAGCTTGGAAAAGGGGTCTAAGCTGTGGCCCCAGGTGTCACGCGGGCTCACTGCATGCTGTCAAGTTCAGTGCACCAAGTTCATGGCAACAGTTTGTGGTTTGTTCTTGTTCTACCATCTCCTTGACGCTATAGGTAAGGGATTGAGTATGTCCATGGTAGTAAGAGGTTACGGCCACAGCCGTGACTCCTCCAGCACTCGTTGCCAGTCTCGGTTGACTGCCCTCTGTACGGGGAATGTGCTTCACCTCGGGATCTCTCTCCCACTTGTGGTTAGCAGTGCTATGTTGGATCTCGGTAGGGGGATAGCGCGCTGGTGCTGCATCTCTTTTCTGCTGATATGCTGTGGTCAAGTTTTTGGAGAAATGTGGCTTCCTGGTGTGGTTTCTTAGTATCCCGAGGCATGGGGGACACTGCTGCTAGTTCCTTTGGGTGATCTGGGTAGACAGGACCTCTTACCTGGCCGGAGGTTCCTCAAAAGGGAAAATAAATACTGGCAACCATTTTGGTATAGAAGCATGGCTGGAAATAAGGGTCTTCACATTAACATGCTGCTCATTGGGGAACCGGAATGGGAGTCTGGTTGATTACTTAGCCCCAAGGATTAGGGCTGGCTATGAATCCCACCTTATCTCTGCTACACTTAGGGATGGACTCCTTTCCCTTCTTGACAAGGCCAGATTGCTGGCCTTGTCACACAGGGATTAAAGTAAGTGTTGTGGAAAAGGGATCAAAAGAATGCACAGGCGTCAGTATTGTTCAGCATCTTTACTATTCAAAATATGATGCGCTAGTGTAACATCTATAGTGGTCTAGATTTTCCAGCCAAAACACATTAATGACTGCTATTCTAAAAGGTGTCGAGATCTGGTTGCTCAAGGTGGTATAAATGGCCTATCCAAGGGAACCACAATGCTTCCAGTATTCCCTAATCTAATGAAATCCATGGAATAAAGCATTTGGTTTGTTTCTTTGCTCAACTTTGTTATGGTTTCCAGCTTGCTTCTTGATTCACATACCAGCATTACATCTCCAGCTTGCTTTACTGGACATCTGATTTCTTTCTGTTCTCACTCTCTAGCCATGGTTTGCCCTACTTGACTAACCAAGATAATTGTTTTACTCACTCTTATCAGCAAGTATTTCTTTATGCTGGTTTAATTTTGGACTGTGTTTTTGTTTTGTAACCCACCAGCTATTAGACACAATGCCGGACCATGCCCTTCTATATTCTGTCTTTGGACTCTTGTCTCTGTGACTGGTTCCTGCCAGTTTCTAAAATATAGACCTTTGCAGGCTCATGGCTTTCTCTCCTTTTTTTAGTCTAGCCTCTGCCAAGGTGTGTGGTATAGCTCTTATCAGGCTTTTTTGATTCTATTTTTCCATTGTTAATTTTTGCCAATTTCTGTGATATGCCCCTCTGCAACTCTGTGCCTTCTATTCTATGTCTCTGGCCTCTGCTAGAATCCGAAATGTAGCCTTCAGCAGACTCTGGTATCTCTCGATTTCTGCTCTCTACCAGGTCTGCCAGGTGACCTCCATTAGTCTCTGCGGTACTTCTCCTTTTCTGGCACCTGCAGGAGTTTGAGATACAACCCTCAACAATCTTTGCCCTTTCTATCCTTTATTTTCTGGCCTCTAGGGGCTGTGATGGAGCCCTTCCTATGATTTTAGCTCTCCAAGTCTTTCTGTGGTTACTCTCAGTGCATGGGTCACGTTTAGACTCACTTTCTCTGCTTCTGCTGTCTTAAGGCTGGTAGACTATTTTGTGACTCTTCCTCCAGGGCTGTGTATAATTTTATAGTTGGTTGAATATCCTGGTTCAGATTACTCCATATTGGCGTGGTCTCCTGCTCTCACAAACCACAGTCCGGGATGAGTTATTCCCTGTTCGGCTGTGGCAGGTGCTTTCCCTTGTGGCCAATTACTACACTGCTGTTCGTAATTTGGCTCCATTAAAGTGTCTTAAGGTTGCACTGGCATTTGTAAGCCTGGCACAAGTATTTGGGCATACATATGGCCTGCAGCAAGAGCTGTACATGTGAGGAAATGTGGCTAGGGAATGTCAGTGCAGGAAGAAAGGGAGTATGCTTTTTAATTCTTCTCAAGTGATCGAAGCCCACACAGCCTTAAGCCCTTCTCTTCCTGAAAGGGATGTCCTGGGGCACATGAAGGTACTCTAGGGGTCCTCTGTGAACCTCCTCCAGGAAGCACTTCACACGGTGCGTGGGCAACCAGGGTACCCATAGCCCTCGCAGTGCCAAAATAAGTCTAGACAATGTGACTTAGTCAGTGTCCTGTTTTTGTCTCTAAAATTAATACATTTGATTGTTCTTTCGATCTGGCTCACTTCCTAGTGAACAAGCACAATCTTTCTGCAATGGTAACATTGAAATGTTCAGGGCTATCAAGGTGCACCAGAGAAATGTTAGTTGCTCAAAGTAAAGGCAGACAAGGCCAAAGCTGCAAACCGGTGTTATTGGTTGCATGGAATATTGGTGAAAGACTTGGCAGATGGTTATGATTATTTGTATTTGCAGTGGAGAGGTAATTAAAATCAAATCAATTCTGGTTTTCTAAGTCAAAGAATAACTCCTTTTTGTAATTGTAATTCCTATGAACAAAACACTGGTAGTACACATGAGTGTTTTTCTTATAACCTAAATGCAGAGATTTAATGTGATCTTGTCTTACATGGATCTAATCCTACCATCCCAGGAAACATTTGACCTTTTTGATTTTACTGAATTCTTTTTATCTTTTTTTCGGTCAAATTAAATTAAATATATGGGGAGGGGTAAGGGGATAGGTTAAGGTGAGCAGGGGGAGTGGGAGAGGGAGGTTGCAGAGCATCTCCCCCTGCATTTTCGACCAAAAATAATTAGGTAAAATTGGAAAAGGTCAAATATTTTCAACCAAGTAGACCTAAACCGGGAAGGGCCCTTGCAATAATTCTACATATACAACATCGTGAATTACATAATCATTCTCATATTGATTACTTTATTTCATAGAAAATCATTAAGTTCAATACTAATTACAGCGTTAAAAAAACCCACAAATGTGTTCACAGAGGTCCCTGGGGGTTAGTCAAATATGTGGCACTAACATTACATATCATTTAAAAATAAATGTGTAATTCTTCTTCCATGTTCTCCTCTATTAGGCCCTGAAGTGGGA
This sequence comes from Ambystoma mexicanum, assembly GCF_040938575.1. Classification (NCBI taxonomy): domain Eukaryota; kingdom Metazoa; phylum Chordata; class Amphibia; order Caudata; family Ambystomatidae; genus Ambystoma; species Ambystoma mexicanum. The sequence continues at coordinate 620,151,943 of NC_090922.1, forward strand.
TCCTCTCCGCAGAGTGGACGCAAGAGTGTCGCGGCAGAAGGAATCTTGGTGCCACCAACGCCCCCTTCTCCTCGGAACCTGATACCACACGGTCACAGAAAGTGTCACAGCCTTGGATACAAGTCAGCTTTAATTTGGAAGCATATCCGTTATTTTGTTTAACCTCTGTGTTCGTTTTGTGGGATGGTGAAAGGGGAGCAGTGGCTCCGAGCAGGTCCTTGGAACATTAGGGCTTGGTGCTTTAGCTACTGTTGCTGTATCCTAGCAGAGCCACCAGCAAAAAGCGATTTTTATGGGCATATGGTGTATTTTGGGAGATGAGGTATGGGCATTTGCTTATTTTTAGCATTGTTTGTCTGTGGGATTGCACTTCTGATGTCCCAGGTATGGTTATAGGTCACTTGGGAATTCCATTGATAATCCTAAATGTTGTTTAAAAGCACTAGTTGTCAAAGGGCCCTTGATATTGGAGTTTAAGGGAGTGGACATTTCATGTTACTGGTCTTTGTCTATCCCACAGCTGCCCTTCATATGCCCTCACAGCACTGTAGGCTTGAGACTAGGGAGTTATTTGGCCTAACTCCGGGGAACCATGCACAATCAAGCCTTGCTTTTAATAAATGTATTGTAAATTCTGAGATTGGTGTGCATTTGTGTCCACAGCTTCATCCATAAAATGAACACTGCAGAGTTCAAGAGTGCCACCTTCCCCAATGCAGGGCCTCGGCACTTGCTGGACGACAGTGTCATGGAACCACATGCCCCATCCCGGGGTCAGGCAGAGAGCTCAACCCTTTCCAGTGGGATCTCTATAGGTAAGCGTGATTGTCCATTGGTAAGCTTGAAAGCAAAGTAAAATCTTGTATAAACTGCTCAACCCAAACAGTATTACAGTATTACTGCACTGGATAAATCGCGCACAAGGGCATTGTTTTACTGGAGATGTCTAGTCTGGTTTGATGGATAAGACTCATAATTTTTAATAGTTTTCTCCCTTTCTCCTTGTGGAAGACTATTGGCCTACCTTTTAGCTTGACAAATATTTTGCTTTAATTATGCCAAATGTGAATTTTTATTTACTAGTTGTCTAGAATTAGTTTTGTGCAAAGCGGTACATGTCTAGAGAATCACCTCAAGACATGCATATCATGTTGCTCAAATCCATCTGATTTCTAATTTTGGTAATTTGCATGATAAGCCATTAATGTATGAAGTTATGCTGCTTATCGGAGGGCCCTAGAGAGCTGACCAAGATGGCTGCTCCCCCTTGAGCTCCCGGAATCCTCTTTCGATACGCACCTGTAGGGACCGTACCGACACCGAATCCCCACAGTTAATCTACTGAAGGGCAGGTGGTCTCCCCGACAAAGTTCACACCGAGGGAAAGGACTCCACAACATGGGGGACAAGCTGAACCGTGCCACATGTGTACGTGGCCGTCTCCAAGGCAGGGGTGAGAGGCAGCCAGAAAATGACAGGCAGCAACGCAGCTCCAGAACACACCACTGGGCAGGCAGCGTCCGGGTGGAGGCCCGACACGAAGGCAGACGCTCGCCCCAGTCCCTGGCACAGAGAATACAGCGCGGCAAGCCACCATACCTGCCGGACCACAAGGAGCAACTCCTGTGATAGAGCCAAACAAGCAGAGGGGTCACGCTGAGGCAACACTGTGGCAGATGCCAGCGGCCCCCAGCTATCCTCCCATAACCGGACCAGAGCTGCGACCTCCGTCAATTTTGAATACCCCAGTTGGGTAAAGTGGCAACACCCACCCCCCCCCCAGGCCCGCAAGTTCCAGACTGAGGCGCCCCCGGGCACAGACGACCACAACGCCGTAGTCCGCCTTCCAACGGCAGCCCGGGTGTGGCAGCAGCCCGCCCACTGACGTCGGAGCAGGGCAAGAAGAGAAGGCCCTCCTTTGCTGGACTCCCTGCGCCTGAGGCATGCCCGCGATGACACCCCATCTGAGGAGCACTTACGGACTTGGCAGGCCCTGGCTGCTGTACCATCGCTGTTGCCTGGGGCCCCCCGCGAGTCCCCAAGCTGAACGGACTGCACCAACGGCAGCGGTCAGCGCCGACAACACAATGTGTTAACCGCATCTCACAGCAGCGGCATACAGGGTCCCATCTCACCAGCCCCCTCACAACCACATCAACGGGTGGCACGGTACTCATATTACTGGAACTCAGACTGGGCGCAACCGTTGCGAGAACCCCGCTTTGCCCAGACCTGGTGGCGAGGCACGGGACTTTCGTATATCCCCCTTGGAAACGCTGGGAGGCCTGACACACCCTGGAGCCCGTTGTGCTGCTGGAGGGGACCGCATGCAACAGCAGTCTAAATCTACACGTGATAGCCGCACCTGGGCCCAGCGCAACGAAATCCCCATGCGCCCTTCCTCACAGGCCCCCAACCGTCCTCTGCAGCAGGCACGCGCATGTTTGCGGAGGTCAGTGCCCCTGACCAATGGAGGAGGCTCGGGCGTGGAGAAACCAAGGCCCACCTAGACCACGCCGCGCCCACAAGACACAAGGAGCAACAGCGGAAACCCCTCCCCACCTTGCCTAAAGAACACGAGGCGCAAACGCACACTGGGCCCTGTGCCGCCTGAGGGGGTGGGGCTGCGGAACACAAATACCCCCCCACCCCCCGAAGAGAAGAGGAAACATCCTTGGTCCACACGTGGCCGGCGAGCAAATTGCAACAACAAGACGGAGTGGCAAACATGATCGGATCTCCCGTTGGTGAGCAATCTCTAGCCCGCCCACAGAACCATATATGCAATACCAACCAGGCTCTTAGTCCACTGTCCTCTGGTCTCAAACTCGGACGGAGCACGTCCCCCCCCCCAGCACCCCCACCCAAGTCTGCGTCCTCCTGGGATCAGTTACAGCGTCACTACACATGGGGAAACCGGACAAGTCGCAGAAGAAACTCCATTTTAGATTCAGGACCATACCCAAGACCCCCAAGCAACAGACATCACCTGCACCCGCAGAGACAGAGATGGAACCAAATGACAACGCTGTCCAAACCCCAGGTCCAGATTTTCGCGAGATCCTACTGGATCTTAAAGCCGGCATTGGCAGCCTATACTCGAAACTGGACACCCTATCCTCGAAAGTCGATCAACTACAGCATCCTCTCGATAAGCACGGCAATAGGCTTGACACTACAGAACAGATGGTGTCAGACCTGGAAGACGGCAGCATGGCAGTGAACACGCTTGAAACTCAGATGAAAACGGTGATGGCCAAGAATCAGGACTTAATGGGGAGGAATCGCTGCAACATCAGACTAGTGGGAGTTCGGGAGAAACAAACTCTGCAGAAAATGAAAGACTTTGTTGAAACTGTCTGCAAGGAGCTCTTTAGTGCAGACGCCCAATCTCACCTCTTTGTGGTGGAAAGGGCTCATCGTGTTCCTGCTACTCGCTCAAACCCAGGTGTGCTTCCAAGACCCATCATCGCACGGCTTCTCAACTACAAAGACTGTGACACAATCCTGCGACTTGCCAGAGAGAAGTGGGAACTGCACTACGACGGCGACAAAATACAAATGTTCCCGGCAGTGCAAACATCCCATAGGTCCTTTACTGGAGTGAAGAGACACCTCAGAGAAAACCAAATTCAATATTCAATGCTTTTCCCCACCAGGCTACGTGTGCAACACGCAGGGAAAACACAATTCTTCCCCTCCCCCGAAGCACTTAGCAGCTATCTGGACGATGTGGGCTGCCATCCGTGTTGCAACAGCCCGAGGCCGGTTGGAGGCGACCGCATCAGGAGAGACCCGACCTGAAACTCTGAGGTATGTGGGGTCCTAGCGCAACACAGTTCCCTACACCTCTCAGCAACCGTAAGGGTCAACTCCATCAAGAAGAGGGGGGGGGGCGGTATTTGTATTTATTTATTTATAATGCGCAACCCGCAGGCCCGGAGGCATCAGGGCGCAACTTATACAAGGTTACAAAAGTATATATACAATAATAGCGATGCATGAATTTACAAAGGAATAACATTACACAATATGGACAGGACATTAGGTACAAATCAAACAGTAGAGCCGGAGCCGCTAGGTACTAACCGGGGTCGGCAGGTCAGAGTAAGTGGAACAGGGGCGCTGTGCGGGACTTAAAGCTGGCCGAAAAGCCAGGATCTGGTATTGGCTTTGAAAGTGTAGAAAGACTCTTCTGCTCTGATTGTAGCAGGGAGGGAGTTCCAGAGCTTGGACGCTAGGACCGGGAAGCTTGAACCCCCTGCTTTTTGCAGTTTAAATCTAGGAATGGCTAGACAGTGGGACTGGGCAGTTCTTAGTGGACGGGAGGTCACGTGTCGCGATAGTCGACTGCCGAGGTAGAGGGGGGCCTTATTAGCCAGGCATTTGTGCGTAATGGCGACTGCTTTGAGTGAGATTCTTTGCTTGACAGGTAACCACTTTAACTTTGTTCTAGTTTCTGTGATATGGTGGTTACGAGGGATGTTTAAGGCGGCTCGGATGGCATTGTTTTGGGTAGTTTGGAGTTTATTTAGGTTCTCTTGGCTGGTGCCTAGGTAGAGGGCACTGCAGTAGTCGATTTTAGCCATGATGAGGGTTCTCGCTAGTGTGACACTGTTGGAAGTAGTGAGGAAAGGTCTGCAGGCTGCAATGAGTTTGCATGTGTATGCAGACGCAGATTTGACAGCATTCGTTTGTCGGGTTAATGATAAAGTAGCGTCTAGGTAGAACCCTAAAGTTTTAGTGTCTTTAGAGACTCGAATGTTATTGCCGTCTATGGTGAATGACTGATATGACGGTTCTAGTCTGCTTAGGCCTTGTGCAGTGCCCAAGATCAGAAGCTCCGTTTTGTCGTCGTTTAGGCAAAGCTGGTGTTGGGCCATCCAAGCTTGGATGACCAGATAGACATCATTGAGGGCCTTGGTATCAGCTAGATAATCACCAGTGATGGGGATGAGTATTTGGGTGTCATCCGCATAATTAGTGTAGGAGACACCCAGATAGTCGAGCACATCAAAGAGTGGTTTTGTGAAGATGTTATAGAGTGTAGGTGACACACAAGAGCCCTGAGGTACGCCACAGTGAATAGGGGAAGGGTCGGCGGCTGCGGATGGGGCAAAGACTCTCATGGATCTGTTGCTCAGAAAGGATTTGATCCAGGCTGCAGCCGAGGATGAGAAGTTAGCAGCGGAGTGGAGGTGCTTGCAAAGGATTTGGTGGTTGACCAGATCAAAAGCAGGCAAAAGGTCGAGAAGTAATAGCATGGCTAGCTTGCCCTGATCCTTTAGGTCCTCGATTTGGGTTTTGAGGTCTATTAACGCAGTCTCCGTCCCGTGTCTGGGGCTGAATCCAGATTGTCGTAGACCTAGCATGTTATTGGATTCCAGATAATTTTGAATCTGAAGGTATGCAGCACGGTCTAAGATCTTAAGCAGAAATGGTACTGTTGTGATAGGTCGGAAATTGGTAGGAATACTTGGGTCGAGGGATGGTTTTTTGAGCAGAGGGATCACCCAAGCATCCTTCAGGTTATCCGGGACAATACCGGTTTTGAAGAACGAGTTAATGAAGGCCATGATGAATGAGGCCAGCTCATGCGCCGAGTCCTTAATAATAGGGGCTGGGCAAGGATCACCTTGGCAGTTGGAGGGTTTAATTCTGAGAATTATGTTTTCTACCTCAACGACGGTGAGCGGTGAGAATGTAAATTGTGTGGTGTTAGCAGCGTCTGGAGTGGGGGCCTTGGCAGGGAAAAGAGCGCGGTTGTCATGCTCCAGGCTGTCCTGCTTATCTTTAATTTTCGCTTGTAGCTTGCTCTGCCTGTCCCAATACGGTACTGTCCTGACTAAACCACACAAGCATGCCCTGCAGGCACAACTACCACTTCATCCAAATGGGAGTCAGCGACCTTGGATGGCACTAGCGCCCGAGCTCAGCACTGTTCTACAGTTTCTGGGGGAGGGTACATTTGACGGATGAGTTGGGGGTTTCCTGCGAGGGTGGGACAGAGAAGGGAAGTTCATAGTTGTAAGGAAAGCACCGACCACAGCCTGGCCGGCCCCTGACGGACTCCCCGCTGCACCTCGACATACAAGAGTAATGGGCATGGATCCAATTTTCTGCATCTGAGTCAATGGAAAAACACCCGGCATATGCATGAAACAACCCTCGACAATTCAAACTAGCAATATGGAACATTAGAGGGGGTAACAACCCAGCCAAAACACCCCAGTACCTTAAAAGGCACAAAGTTGAGGTTGTCTTTTATATAGGAGACCCACCTGCTCCCCTCTTCCGGGGGCCGCTGGGCCACCACATGGGGGTGCCACAGATATTACTCCTCCTTCTGGTCTTACGCCATGGGGCTGGCCATCATGATCAACAGAAGCGCGAAGTGTCAGCGGCTCGCGATGATGAGGGAAGGGCATTATTAGTCCACAGGATACTAGAAGACACCAAAGTAGTTCTGGTGAACACACATGGCCCAAATAACGATGGCACCACCACCTTTGATTGGGTAATGATGCACCTAGCAGAAGCTGACACAGCCACAATCGTATGGAGCTGCGACCTAAACACCACACTAGACCCCAAATGGGATAAATACCACACAACATAAAACAAAACCACCAACACTAGTCTTCAAGTTCTCGAAATTTGCTAGACCTACAATCTAGCAGACAGTTGGCGGCTTAGTCACAAAGAATCCTGAGAATTCACTCCTGGGTTCTCAGGACGGGCTCGTGTTTGGATTATCTCCTGGTCTCTCAGGCAGGGGGCTTCCAATTGGGACAATGCTCAATCCTCCCAAGAACCCTCTCCGACCACTCCCCAGTTACCCTGGAATGTATCACAGCAAACAACTCGAGAGGTGGCATTGCTTGGAGATTCTAACCAGGGGCACTTCAAGACCCAGTGTTCGCCCAAGAGCTCCCGGAGGAGATCACCTCCTTCCTTTCAGTTAATCAAGGATCCATCGCATCACACAGAGCCCTGTGGGAGTCCCTAAAATGTTACATTAGAGGGATATGCATAGCTAAAGAGAACGGGATACTGAAAATTATTAGGAGAGATTTGGTGGGAAGCGAGACCTGGCTAAAAACTAGAACGCAATTACACCACCTCAAATGACCCCAACACACTAGGCCACATTTAAGAAGAGCTAGACAAGTTCAGGAGCAACGCGGATCGGAGAGCCAAATTCCTGATGCAATGCCACCAAATTGGCCAATACGGCAAAGGCCAAAAGCCAGGGGCCCTTCTAGCAAAACTGTTATCTGCGGATAGATGGCCCCCACGAGTCGACTGCGTCAGAAACCCACAGGGGAAGCATATCCACACTGAGGCCGAGGTGGTGGCAGCATTTCGCGCCTTTTACCTCGACCTGTACAGCTCAAAATCCCCAAATGACCCAGTAGCCCTCCAGGCGTACCTGAACGACACCAAGCTGTACTGGGCAGAGGGGGACATGAGAGATTTGCTAAATAGACCAATCACTTCCGAAGAAATCCTAGCGGTGATAAAAGTATTACCCTGGACAAAATCACCTGGCCCAGGCGGCCTGACCGGGGAATTTTATAAATCACACAGCCCGACCCTTTCTCCCATACTGCTGTCAGTCTGCGAGGAAGCCCTGACGAACGGGAGTCTGCACCCCACACTACGCGAGGCCAGTCTCATCCTCCTTCACAAAGCAGGGAAACCCCCAGAGGACTGCGACTCATATAGACCAATATCATTAATAAATGTGGACAATAAAATCCTCGCCAAACTCCTAACCAACCGGTTGCTCCCACTAATGCCGGGACTGGTGCTAGCCGACCATGCCGGCTTCGTGCCAGGACGCAATACGACATTTGTTATACGCTGACTCTTCGGCATCATTGAAGCACTAGACCCCTCGACGCAGCCAGTAGCGATCCTACTCGACACATTTGGCATTTGACTGTCAAATGGCCGTACGTCTTTGCAGTGCTAGAGAAACTGGGTCTTGGAAAATACTTCCTCAACCTAATCTACTTCCTGCCCCTTGTCAGTCCTGTTTGCATTAGCAATGGAACCCCTGGCTGACAACCTTAGGGCCAAACTCATAGATAAAGGCCTCACCATTGGGCCTCACACACTGATCGTGTCTCTCTACGCCGATGATGTTGCCCTCCTGGTCAGCGACCCAGCATCAAATATAAATCCAGTGATGAGGGAGGTGTTTGGGTTCGGTGCCTTCTCGGGTTTATAGATTAACCAGAACAAATCAGTCGTGTTCCCACTAACCCCCGATACAGTCGTGTTCAAAGACAACTTTGTGTTAAGGTGGGAGACTTCAGGGGTCAGATTCTTGAGGCTAATGATGTCCAGAAACCGCGAAGACCTATTTCGCCACAACTACAGAAGGGTGATGGAGATGCTCAGGGACCAAATAGCTAGGGGAGTCACCTCCCGCTCACACTATGGCGCGGTTGTCGATTGTCAAAATGGTCATATTACCCAAGCTTCTATACCTATTCGTCAACATATCACTGCTCGTGACACGGAGCTTCTTTCACCGTCTGCGCAGCTTTATTCTTGAACTCTTTTGGGCGGGCAAACCAGCGAGAGTAGCCCAAACAATTTTTGTCCAGCCAAAGACGGTCTGGGGCTTCCCGATCTTGAACAATACTACTGGGCTGCCCAGGCACAATTTGTGAGTTTCTGGTATGCCACCCAGTCCATTAGTCCAGATCGAAAGGGCCCTACTGACCTCCAACCTCTTAGGAGCTGCCATCAAAGGGAAAATTCAAGTATCAACCAAGACCCTGAACATAGTGCACACCACATACGAGATTTGGAACAAGATTGCAAAAATGTTGCTGTCAGTTTTCACCCCTCCTCCCGGCACGGTTCATCCCAGGCATGCCACTCATGGCTGAGAAAACCTACCTCCAATGGCCAGACAAGCTGAAAATTGAAACACTGAGCGATTGGTTTGTAGACGGGCACTTTTTGACCCCTCAGCAGGCTCGGGAATGGGTTGCGGACTCCCCCTTAGACATCTTCATTTACTTCAGACTTAGACACACTCTTGGATCCCTGCTCCCCTCATTTCCAGCGCAGCCACCCACTTGGCAGCTCTTACACGGAGTCATTTTAGCACAGGGCGAGGGCAGACTGGTATCCAAAATTTACAAAGAACTACTGGCCACCCCCACAGATCAACCCAAGTCCCCCAAACTGAGATGGGAAAACACTCTGGCTGACTCAATCACTGAAAAGGACTGGATATTTATACTGCAACAGACTCAAAAGGTGTCCCTGAACAAACAATACAAACCTATTCACTTTAATTTCCTCCATCAAGTATACCACACTCCAGCTAGACTCCACAAACATTGTCAGATGATGACGGCCGCATGTGAGAGATGTGGCATTGCTCCAGCAGGCTTCCTCCATTTGGCTTAGGAGTGCCCGTCAGTCGGCCGGTACTGGGTTGAGGTGCTGACCAAAATCTCAGCAATAACGGCAGAACAACTTACACTGCCCGCTGGTGACGATGCTGGGTTGCACCAGAGATTTAAAGCCAGCAATTAGGAAACTGACCGGACTACTGCTGGTACTGGCACACCGGCGAGTGGCGATGTCCTGGGGAAGATGGCAACCTCCCAGAACACAGAGGTGGCTGCAGGATTTCATGTACTGCCATGACTTGGACATAAGCTTCATCATAACACTGCCACAACACGCTCGACCACCAGACATATGGGGGCCCTACATCAACTACCTGTTGATGCTACTGGACTGAACCCTGTTACACGATCCACCTTATCACCGAATTACTTGGTCAAAATTCCACTTCACACATTGACCATCTGAGAAAGTCGACACAAATGCCAACATGCCAAATACTCTTTGTATGGAAACGGGGTGGGTGGGGAGGGGGGAGATGGTGTCCGGATCGGAGGGCGACTGGTGCAGTTTCCTTGTATTCAATTTCTTTGTTTGGAAAAAGACCAAAAATGTGTAGGTTGATTGTCATTATAAAAACACTGTTACTGTTTGTGTATGATGATGAAATATTGTGAGTGATGTATGTTGTCATTGATAGTTAAAAGGTGGGTTATCATAGAAACGAAAAGATAGACAGAGATAAGATGTTGATAGCATGCAGGTGTTCTAGAGCAGCTGAGAAGGTGAACGTGTCTGAATATTTAGTAGAAGCACTGTATGGGACATTGAGGTTGTTGCATAATTTGGCAATACTGGCGATTATTTGTTTAAAATATTGGAAATGAATTCAAGGATGATTGCTCATGACCCACCTCTTTCCTAATGCATGCCATCAATGCCATTGACCCTCAGTCATAGTCTTACTGACATTTCTGAGAGCTTTCATCAGCTGCAAAGTGAGATTATTTTGGAACCTGTTACTTAATAATAGACTCTATTCCAAGTCCGAGTGCATGCAACTTATTTTTGTTTCCCACATTTGTAATTTGACCACAATGCATTGTTTACCCCTTTTTATGTTGCAAGTCTTCAACCATTTCAGCCCAGTGCCACCTCTATCTTTCTTCCCCATATAATTCTACTACCTTTTTTATTTTCACCAAATCTACTCTTATTATTGTAACTAAGCTGTTATACTTGCGCTAAGATCTGCAGTAGGCCATATGCCTAATCAGTGGCAGAGACTTTCTTCTCAGAGCTTTGTGTTTGCTTTTAGGGAGCAGTGATGGATCTGAGCTTAGTGAAGAGACTTCCTGGCCAGCTTTTGAAAGGTAAGAAATTGCTACAGCTCTAAGCATGATCCTAGTTTGTTGCCCATTTTCAATGTTATTGCATTCACATTTCCTTTGTGTTGAATGCATTATTTTCTTTTGTTACTCAAAAAGATATTTGTGTGTAGTTATTTCTGTAGCATGATCCTTTCTGGCAAGAAACCGGTCTGTGTATTGAATGAGAAGTACTTGCAGGAAAGTGGAAAAAAGGTGGTGTGGGGGTGTATTGTGGAACTCAGTGAGTCAGCAGTTAGCCTTCACTTGGGTGATATTAAAAGAGTACAGTCTACAGGTCTTTCCACAGATGACTTGTGCTAATAAATTATTCCAGAATATCAGTATGTGTGTAGCAGGAGGCGGCCTGTTTTCTAGTTTTTTCCTTTTTGCTTTTCTTGGTGTTCAGTGTGCCATTGTCATGGCCTGGAGTGTTGTCCCTTAGAGTTGGTCTTTTTAATCTGTTTGCAAAATAGCATTGGTCCTTACATTGTACATTATTCACATTTGTTTCAACATGTTGCAAGCCTGTGATGGAGTGGACAGTAATTCCTTAGGGGTGGGAGCTATTGGATTGGCCCCTGTAATAAGGTGAATTGTTGCTTGATGATCAGCTTTCAGAGAGACCATGGTACATTTCGAGAACCTTGTGAGATATGGGCTGTCCTCACCCCATAGATCAAAGAGGGCATGACGGTTGTTTTGGAAGTCTGAGGCAGGGATGCAGGCTTGGTTTTGTCGGGTAGTGAAAAGTGTGTGGCAAGTCTTGGGGGTGAGTCCTACAAGCTTTGCACAATGATTTGGGGTGAGAATTATTTCAGCCATCAAGTGCCTGATTGTGCTTCTGAGGAGAATTAGCTCAATCTTCTGTGTTTCAATTTTAGGTATACTGTCACTATCCAGGCTGGATAGAGGGAGACAGTTTTTCAGACTAAGAATGTTGATATATAGTTCACCTTTTAGTAGAGTTGCTGGCATACTGATGGTTCTTATGGCTGGGAAACCTTATTAATCATTTAATAGCAGTTGAAACAAAAAATTGGTGTCACATTGCACAACCTGTCCAACCTATTTTGGCCCTTTTGCCCCTCAACAAGTGAGGTAGGCGATCTTCAGATTCTAACTGCACGTCATTCTTAAGTAGGCCCTCAAGTTAAACTCTCTAACTCCACGTTACTTTCTTGGTTTATAAAGAATTGTTTCAAATTTACAATTGAAAACAAAGTTACCAGATAAAACTTTAATTTTCACTTGTGTTCCCTGGGAGGGCGATCCAATTCTTGTTAGTCTTAAAGCTAAATGAGCCCCAGTGTTCAATTGCATCTGGGTACAGCTTTGCCTCTATGAGAAATGTTCCAAACAAGCAACAGAAGTCTCTTCTTAGGGCATCTGACACTTTGTTTGCTCTAAAGAATATTTTTGCTGAAAACAAGCATTAAAGCATCATTAATCCTTCATCACAAGCGTACATTTAAGGATTGCCAAATAAAAAAACTTGTGTGATGGTTAAATATGGGATCTTTGCATGCACCATCAGCAGTCATCCAAGAGCTCATCATCCACTCTATGCAAGAATAGAAGTTCATAAAAAAAATCATTTTAAAGAAAGGGTGAGACCTAAAGAGGGGTATAGAGGATGCAGAATAAGTGGTGAAAGACTTTGACTTAAGTAGTGCTGTATCAAAAACTATTTCTAGGCCCTCCCCCTCAACACACACCCCATCAGTGCAACCTCTGCCGGGGCTCTTTCTATTGGTGCATTCTGCCTAAGCAAAGTCAACGTTGACTAGAAAGACATCTACATGCTCTCTGGCAGATCTAAGTTTGCACGACTTCTGCTAACAGAGCTCCTATGAACAAAAGCCCCCTTTTTATGTTCAAGGCATCAGTGAAACCTCCACCAATTCAGTCTGTCAGCACAATCTCTGATGGTGCACCACTCTGTAATCAAGTTGTCAGTTTACAAAGTCGTAACAGTGACATTTCAACTTATCAGAATCACTCATTGATTAAGCCCCTGTTGGCGACAAACTCATTTACAGCGATATTGGTGATGTTGGTGCAGCTTTCCAGCAATTGAAAGACGGATCAGTATTCTTGAATGGAACGTTTGCCTGTACAGTATTTTAATGTTCTCACCAGTAATTCTATCTGGCCTTCTGCCTGAAGAGATCCTGGAGCAAAATCTTCACACACATTTTGAGGCCATGCAGAACCCCCGGGAATAGCGACTATTCAGTCTCAAAGATCCTCAGAAAGAGATAATCCCATGGAGAATTTCCGGTCCATCTACCTCTGTGGATCTGCCATTTCCAAATCAGTTACTGTTGCAGTGAATCCTGACATCTCTGCACCCTAAGTTATCAGTTCCACCTTAGTTGCAACCCCTACAACCACACACTGCTGCCACCCCCAAAACATTGCATTCCTAACTTCCACCAATCCTTGATGAGCCACAGATGTCTGGTGTACCAGTGGCTGCATCTCTGCCTCCATCGCCTCTCAAGGTGAAAGCTAAGAGTTCTTAACAGAAAAGAGAAGAGGAGCATTTGGGGACCCATACCAAAGGGAGATGACCGTTCACTACTTTAGAGCTGAGAAAGATATGCATTGGGTCAAGATAATAGAACAACCATATGCCCATAATGAGGCTGATGAATAGAAGGATGGGTTCTTACTTTGATGCCCCACAAGGGCCCATGTCTAAAAGCCCCCCAATGAAATTGTTACATTTCCTTACCTGATGAATATGGCAATCAATAAATGGGGTCTTTGTCACTTCAGCGAAGGAAGACTAGATCCTCTTGGATTTGTTAAATATGCACCATAAGGCAGCCTCATCCATTCTGATTTTAAAACATATCTGGAAAGAAGGTATTGTAAACATGAATACTTTCTTTTTCACTCCTCCTCTTAACAGTAAAGTGGAAATAACGTTTATACCTCCAGATGACACAACTAAATACCTTTGTGGTCTCTCTAATCCACAATCCGTTATCTCAGTTATTGCTAAAAGCCTTTCAACTAATCCATCTGTACAATGCTTGATTGACCCAAACAGAAAAGGTAGGAAGGCAAACTTATTTGCAAAAAGCGTGAGTGATGGAATTGGATGGCACCTCTACTCAAACAAAGGGAAAGGGAAGCTTTCGCCATCTTGAAGAAGAAGCAGCATCCAATCATGCCATAACTGTACTAGGCGATATTGTGGAAACTGGCTTTAAGCACATGGCAAATGTGGCAGCTCTTTACAAACAGGACTAGCTTAAGTATTCTACCTTCAAGCCAGGCAGAAATATTGTATATGTCATTTGTTGGAAAGTATCTCTTTGTCGAAATAGTTGAGACCCTCCATACCATCAAGGCTGATCCGGGGGTGTCCTACAATAGCTTGGGTTTATTTCCTTTTTTCTGTGCTAATTGAAGATCCAACACAAACCAGAAGTTGTTAGGCAGGTAACCATCAGGGCTACCAGTCGTACAGAAAAGGGCAACAAATATAATGATCTCCAAGGTGAAGGCTACATCCAAATCCAATGGTGAGCAATCTAACAAGCAGACATTCCAGGCCCCGCTTTTTGAACATGGTGGGGGAAAAACAATTTATTCTGAGAAACAGTGGGCACACAACAGACACATACTAAACCAGGTATATAAACTGGCGTTCATGGCAAAACCCCCAATGAGAACTTTTCAACCTGGCCATCCACAGTCAGATTTGCAATAAGAGGTACGCCTTCTCTCCAAAATGGCTACCTCTGCATAGCAGAATCTGTGTACTCGCAGTATTTCCGTGTGAAAAAGAAAACATTGAAAATGGCTGCCCACCTTTGACCTAATGTATTGGAATACATTCCTGAAGTCCAGGTTGCTCAAGATGGTCCTGCTGCAGAGCATCATTCCTCTGTTGCAGAAATGAGATTACTTGGCATCCATAGACTTGGAGAATCCATACTTCCACATGCCCATTCACTGTGATAACACAAAACATACCTCTGGGTCATGGCCCTCTGAGGATTTTCAATTCCGGTTGCTAGCCTTTGACCTCAAGTCAACCCTGTGGGCTTTCACAAAATGCCTCATGCCAATGGGCGCACACTTCAGGGGGCAAGTTTACAAAGTCTATCCCTATTTGCATAATTGGTTGATGTGAGACTTCTACAGACAGTTCCCAAGACCCTGAGGTATCAGTGTTAGAAGGATTACAGTAAATTGATCCTCTTGAGCTTATGCCATTGCTGGAATTGCAATATCCGGGTCCACAATTGGAGACCTATTTAAGACCATCTCGGCTCATGCTGGAAACAAATCACAAGAAAATCAGAAAACAAGCTAGATAACTCCTTCAGTAAGTCTCTACTGTGGTGAAAGGATAGTCGGTCTTGAGGGAGCAGAACCATTTTGCATAATCGTAGTTTCTGTGAGCAATGATTGGGCATTATGCAATTGGTTGCCTTTGCTCAGGGAGAAAAGTGGTCCTTTTTCTCAGAGTCAACACTATAATGTTCAACATCCCAAAGCAAGATGGGACCCATCACCATTTGAACACTACCACCTATTTTCCTCTCAGTGTTCAAAATGTTACTGCAAATTCCTATGGCAGGACCTTTATTAACTGCCACGAGAACAAGGCTCAACTTAGTTGCATCTTCCAGTGACTGGGAACCCTTCATATAGATCTCTTTGCCACTGTACAGAGCCAGGAATGGGAGTTCTGCACAAGAAGGAAGAGGGCTTGCTGGGAGCACGTTTTCAATAAGAGGGTCTTGAATATTTGGCTGCAACTTACTGAAGGGTTGAGATAAATCTTCAATTTTAGCCTTGCTGATGATCCCGATTGTATTGGCATGGGCAAGGTAACTGTGGTTCTCGGTCCTTCCCTCTGGCTTTGTCGCCACGACCCAGAATCACAGAACCTCAAGGTGTGGCTCCTGAATTCAGGCATGCAGGGCTGCTTCTGGACTGTTGTGTGATTTTCCATGCAGCTCATTCCTCTTCCTCAAATAAAATTTTACATGCGATTCCCAGAAAGACTTGCATCGGTTTTGCCGTCATCAAGCATTATATCCTTTCCTATTCATTGCAACTGTGCAGGCCGACATGCCTCGCAGTACATTTGGTAGCCATATGCAAATATTACACCACCTGACTGTACATCACTTATTAAGAAAAAATATTATTGGGAATTGTTAAGCAGTCTATTCTGCATTATCCCACTAGTGAGGACAATACCTACTTCTAGAAATTCAGTACCATTCTGTTGAGGCTAATGGGTCTCGTGAGGCTATGCATAGGGCAAAAATTAAATGTCTCCTTTTACGTGTCATGTCAACTTTACAAGACGTACAGGAGAGAATCTGGCATTTGCAGTCAACGAGCAATACCTGCCATTTTCAGAAAGGTGGTGGTTTTGAGAGCTTTAGATTTTCCCCCTTAATGATGCTGTTGTGCTTCCTACATTTTCGAGGAATCCTCAGCAGCTGATCGGAGACTTCACATGCTAGATGTTGATCGCTCTCTTAAATATTACATTGACAGAACTAAAGACTTAAGGAAGTCCACACAACTGTTTGTAACTTTTGGGTCAGTAAACCTATGGTAAGATAATTTTCCAGCAAGGATTGGCATAGTGGATTACAGCAACCATCCCCTTCTGTCACAAGAGGTCAATCTGCTCATGGCAGACATCACTGATGCCCATACATTAAGAGCAATGTCTTTTGTGGCTTCTGCGATGACAGTAAACCATATGAATTGCTTAGCATGGTTGGCTAGATGGGCAGTACTACATACCTTCACTGGATACTACTGCCTGAACATGGAAGCATGAAGAGAAGCAAGGTTAGACAAGGAGTACATCAGAACTTATTTAGATGAGGTAAGCGCCTCTGTCGCGCCTGCTCTTCATGATCAGGTACTCTATGCCTATGTAGAAATATTGCTTTACAATCTACTAAAAGCTTGTGAATCATCTGACATTTTTATTGCTGAAGAAGAAACTAGTTCTTTACCTGTACTCTAGTTCTAATGGACTCCTTCCTCCTACAGATTCTTTATCAAAGAAATATCCACCAGTCGTCATTCCTCTACGGACACTTTCAGCCACCAGGGAGTGCTCTGCATCAGCTCAGCATCCTTGACGAACATGACTCTAGATGTTACGACATGAGTAGTATTTATGTACATGGACCTAACTGTGCATTATGACCACAGTTGTTTTTTTCTGCATGCTCCGCATGATGCCTCTGTAATAGGCTGTTGTTCCGAGATGTTTAATTTGCCTGGTCATGTCTCTAGCTAAGGCTTGGGTCTAAAGCCCTGCAAGGACTGTGATAGGACCATGGCAATGTCTGACCCACGCAAGTGCTAACAAGTACCACACGATCAGAAGTGTGGATCCTGCTAAGTCATGCATCCAAAGTCCCTGATAGAAAGTGCTGCAAAGTTTTTCACCACTCTCCACAAGGATGGAAAGACTCCCTCAATATCCCCATCTTCTTCCTCTTAAAAGACCAGCCTCACTCAGTTGAGAAGACCAAGGAACTAAAAGATTCATACTCCAAGGAGGAGAGTGTGAAAAATGACCAGAAGGAGTGCTTGTAATGGTTTCCTACTTCCGATGGATTTCTCGTCTGATATTTTCCAGCTGTCTTCAGAAACATTTTTTCCCAACAGGGGCTGCAGCAAGACTCTGCGTTGGCCCCTCTGACCCATTAGGTGCTCCCGCCGGACTTGACACCTGAGCCACTATAAATGGATTAGCTGTGCACCATGACCTCATTTTCTTTTTTTTGCTCACTCTCTATGCTTCAAGAATGCAGCTAAAATCTTAGCTGTACTGTCATTCCTAACCTATTTGAAGGCATCAGGCTTCAGGCCCTGCACAGATTGTAGATGACTGATGTCTGTCTCTGCCCCTCCCCGAGCCCAGGATAAGTCTTTACTGCTTGAGGGAGGAACATGCCCCAAAGGACTGCATGTCATGTTAATCCATATACCCAAAGCCCTTCGGGAACGTGCAGCTAAATGTTTAACCTTACACCCCAAGCATGGCAAAAGGGACAGCATGAGACCTTGTTCGTAGTCCCCTGGGTGTGGTGTGTAGGACTGAAGACTGTTTCCAGACCCAGAGCAATAAGCAGCATCACAAGAGGTCCCAGTCCCCGAGTAGTTCCTCTAGACATGGTCCTTTGTCATCTTTGAAAAAGAGGTGCCATCACTCCAAGGGCTCCACTGAGGATTTCGGTCTGCAAGTACCCCTTATGAATGAGACTTCCAGCTTAAGATGTTCACTATCTTCGCCAAGGCACCAGTTCCTCCACCACATTTAGAGGAGCCGGCAGGGGACCCTTGTGAGACCATGACTGCATGTCTATGGGCTCAGCCCCAGCTTTCATAAATCCTGACTGAGCAAACAACACCAGCTCCCCGCACCACAGCACCATTGGTGCAGACTTTTCTCTCGAATATGTTTTGCTTCCAATTGGAACATTTTTGTCAAAGATCTGAGGTCTGCGACGAAGAGGGTGACACTGTACCTTTTGGCCTAGGAACCCCCTATGCTCTAGGGAAGTGAAGGGTTTTCCAGAGGAACTTTTATGACGAGAATGAGGATCTGCTAGAACTGCCCTTGTATCTTCAGGAAGCCAGTTACCTTGACATGTGAGATTGGCGGTCTTCGTGCACCGTCTCCAAGGAAGCCTCATGCTTCTGTGGATTAGTTGATGGCGAAAGTGGTTGACGAATGGCACTTGTCGATCCCTAGCAGACCAAAAGTTTAACTTGTGCTTTCGGTCGTTCTGGATGAGGGCCCACAGACCCAGACCTTGTTGCTCTTTAACCTGTCAGTGGAGGCCCCAGTGTTGAAAAACTGGGCAACGCCCACCTCAGTCCCGGATGTGGACCGAGACTTGACAGAGAAACATCCGGCGCCTTCGGATCCACCATTCCTTTCCACGCATGCCTCCCCAGAGAGCCTGGTGGTTCAGAGCATAACAGCCAATCTTAAGACATCCTCCTTTCCTCCCTTGCCCCCGGATAGAGAGAGCAAGACGTTGAAACTATGGGGATGCAAGGCGTTTGCCTCAGGTATTTTTGCCCTGAGGGCGGTAAATACTTTCTTTATGGCCTCTGGACTGTGGAAAGTCTGCTAGTGGGTGAAATGAAGGGCTTCACAGCCCTACGTCGGGATGGTAGGGAGATGTGCAGTTAACATTGCGTCTTGACAAAGCAGACTGCGTAGCATGAGACATGGCCACTAGAATGCCTGGCTGCGGACCTCTGGGTTCACATCAAATGTTGAGGCCAAGCTTCTAGACATGCATTTTGATGGGCAGAATTTGTTTAGCACAGAGGCAGATGAGTCTCTGCAGAATTTCCCATCTTCCAAAGCCACAATAAGGTTCCTCGGTCTGGTGGTCCAACAGCCCCTGTTCCCACTAATAGGGGAGAGGGTTTGGGCATTTTCCCTCTTATGTCCATCGGGCAGGAGCTAAGAGACCTCCGGCAAGCAGCCAGAATGTCCTTCCTAGGGAAGAAGCAGTGGACATCAGATAGGGCGGTTGTACTCCTGTGAAGGAGACTTCTGGCACCACACCATTGTGGGGGAGAATATTCCTGTGTGGCAAGGAATGGCATTGTACCTTATGCCGGGCTATTGCCTCCCTTTTTTCAACATCCGACTACCCCCTCCTTTCCTCCAGACCCTCTTCTGTTGGGTGAGGTCTGTCAGCTTCTGATGAAGGGTCCCATGGAATTGGTGCCCCACTCGGAATGAGACAGCCGTGGGTATTCTCTTTACTTTCTATCACTGAAGGAAGAAAGACTGTGTTTTTAATACCATTCTGTATCTATTGCTTTTAACTGTGTTCCTGCACAAGGACAAGTTTAAGAGGGTCACCTTGGCCCAGATGCTTCAAGCCCTTGATCTGCAGGACTGGTTGATGTCTCTGGAGTTTCAGGACACCTACTTCCATGTGTTCATTCATCTCAAGCAATAGGAAGTATCTGAGGTTTGTGGTGGGGTCCTCCCACCATCAATTCAAAGTCCTGCTCTTCTGCCTTTCTTTGGCAGCCAAGGTCTTCACCAAACTGCTGGCAGTGGTTGCAGCTTACCTGAGGAAGGAAAAGCATATGTCTTCCTCTGCCTGAATGACTGGCTCATTTGAGCTCTCGCTCTCTCTAGACCAGGTGTAGGGACACCTGTACCGTACCGCACATGCAGTCTTTTGCACGGTTTCGGCTAGTCCCTGAACTTCAAGAAGTCAAATGTTTTGCAGTCTGTCTGTCTGCTTTATCAATGTGGTACTGGACACTTAACTGGAGTCGCTTCAGTTGTTCCTTCGTTGTCGATGGTTGCAGTTCCAGGGCCGCATGTCAGACCTTTTTATGTGTTTCGGGCTGCGTGTCACAGAATCCTGTGTGGTGGTCCCTTAGAGATAACCTGAGAGGGTCGTTCTCCTGCAACAATGGCCACAACTGATTTATCACAGATGCATCCTTCAAGGTCTTGAGCGTGCACCTGGTAGACCTGAAGATGAGCAGACTTTGGTCAGCAAAGGTGGCCCGGGAACACATCATTTTATTAGAGCTGTGAATAATCAGGCTGGCCCTGGTTGCTTTTCTCCACTCTGTGAGGGGCAAGTGTGTACTTATCCTCACAAATGCAGTGGGCATGCTTTAACTCAACAAAGTAGTGTAGGGTCTTTACCTCTGTGCAGAGAAGTAATACAACAGTGTTTCTGGGCTCTGGAGAAGGGCATGTCTCTGACAGTGGCCAGTCTATCTGGGACGACGGAGAACGCCATAGCGGATAACTGAAGCAGGCAGTCTTTGGCCTCCAACAAGTGGGCGCTTGTCATACCTTCACCGTGTTTGTCCACAGGGGTAGGGTTTAAATGCTTTCTGGCAAACCGCACCAAAGGCTTCTCCCCTGACAAGATAGAGACAGAGGTGCACCCAGGGTCAATGATTCTGCCTCCATGGTCCTTACCTCCGCCCCAGTCTAAATGCACTTTAATTTGGACTTTGTCCATTCTATTCTAGTGGGGATGGGAGGCTGTCCTTTTAGTCCAACTTAGTGTATGGGCACCAGAGACTTTGCAGGTCAGTTCCCAGCGATATTGTCTTATTTGCCTCCACTGCCTCATCCCCCTTCTCTCTGTCCTCCTCTCATCTGAAGGAAATCTTAGTACCTGGTATTGGCCACCATCATACTTGTTCCTGCCTTGTAGAGAGGGAGGGGATGGTTTACCCGTTATTTTATGGTGCTGCAGGTCTGCGTCCTACAGCTTTTCAAATTGTACCTATTCAAGGACAAATTCAAGATGATCATCTTGTCCAGGCCCTTCCGTCTTTGGCCTTTCAGGACTCACTGTTGTCCCTGGAACTTCAGGATATCTACTTTCATGTACACATGTATCCCAAGGACAAAGGTACCTCAGGTTAATGTTTGACAACTGTAGGAAGTTTGAGCAAAGATGCAAGATGCCACCACTTTGAGTTATGTAGATTTTTATTGAATACTTGTGTTTCATGGTGTGGCTTTGAAAAATGCTGACAGGGTGGAGCTAGGTGATTCTCCCAGTACCTTATGATGCCGATTCAAATGAACAGAAGTCTTAAACCTAGACATAACCAGTGACTGTCCCGCCAGGAACACCCTAGTCCCGGGGTCTACAACCTGTGACTCTTCAGATGTTTCGGACTACAGCTCCCATCATCCATAGCCACATAGTCAATTGCAAGAAATCTTGGGAATTGTAGTTCAAAACATTTGGAGAAGCAAAGGTTGCAGACGCCTGCCCTAGTAGATCATGCATAGCTCCCCAATGTGATGGTCAGCATAAAGGTTCAACCCTACTCCTTTAGTCTCCAGACTAACCCTATACTTCCAAACGGAAACGTTCCAATTCTTGGCCTACAGAAAGTTCCACAAACCTATTCTATCAATGTCCAGTGCTAGCATACAAACAAATGCCAAAGTTGTTTCACCAGACAATCCCTTTAGGAAGTACTCGCAATTCTGACCTATTCATGCTTCTTGGCTTCCCCGGACCTCTCCGTGGTCTTTCTCTCTCCCAGACCCTCTCCAGTCTTTTGGCTGCATAGGGAGGAGGGTCTTCATGACTTCAGCTTCCTTTGGGGTTGAAATGGTAGTTTTCTTTCTCACCAACCTACACGTTTCTCTCCTGTGTATACAAAGGGCATTTCATCTCTCTCTGCAAGAGGCTTATCAAGCAGCCAATATGGTTACCCTCATGCCAGCAGGGGGACTCTCCTTGTTGGGCTCAGGCTTCTCTGAAAATGGCTGTCTTCATTACTTCCTAATTCTTCCAGGACAGAACCTGGCATTGTGTTCTGCCTCCTTCACAACGCTGATTGGTGTGGCCTGTTATCTGCTTTGCATCTGGCAGACCGTTTGCTAGCTAGTCTTGAGCATATATGCTATCTCGTCCCAGGTAGTGGTCGCCCTGTACCTCCATTGAGTGGCAATAACAAGGCTTGCTCCCAGCTTTGAGCCTTTCTGCTTCTGCTCCAACCTTTTTGGTGGGTGTTTCTGTAGACCTGGGATTGGTTTTACCCTTGGACGGCTGGTATTGGATCTCCTGAATGGCCCCTTCTCCATAGGCCTCTTAATCGGCTCTGGATAGAATTATTAATATCCTTGTCATATCGGGTTGGAGGAAAATTGGCTTCATTGCTCAATTCCATCTGTGTGTCTTTTAAATGCACACCCTGCCATCAGCGTCCTCTTGGAATTCACAATTTGTGCATTCCAGGTTCTATAGTGCTCTGCCTCTGTTTGCTGGGTGAAGGGGGGCATTGTTCCCGTCGCGTGGTCCACAGCAGACACAGGATGTGTAGTCTCCTTGTGGTGATTGAGATTCTAGCATTCACAAGGGGACCACATATTATGCATTTTGAAGCGAGTGATGAGCCTAGGGAACTCCAGTCCATCCACCCTCTGGGAAGCATATCTGGTAGCAGCTAGACCACCCCAGCCCTCCATGGTTTGGTCCCCTCATGACAAAGGATGAGGAGTGCCTTTAACTCTCCACAGAATTTCCACTACCAGTTTTGTGGTCCATCCCTTCGGCCCACCCTAAGCCCCTTTTCACCAAGCTGTTGGCTATGGTAGCTGCTCATCTCCAGAGTTCATGTGTTTCCCTACCTGGACGACTGGCTCATTCGAGTTTGCTCTGCGGAGATGTCCGCCCACCTGTAACACACTTCTCTGCTTCCGTGGGCTTTTCACTCATTTTCAAAAAGTCCCAGATCACACCTTCTCAGATACTCTTCTTCAATGGGGTGGTTGTGGACATTTGCTTGAGCAGGACATTTTTTTCTGAGGCCCTTGCTGTCAGCATAATTCCGAACATACAGCTTTTCCATTCCCAGAGCTGGGTCCCACACTCTAACTTTCTTCATCTTCTGGGGATTATGTGGCCTCCTACATCTTCCTGTTCAGGGTTGTGCATGAGATTCCTCCAGTGGTTGCTAAGCCCTCTAGCTGATTTTCAGGGCAAAATGATGGTTCTTATACATGCCTTGATCATGGGGTTGGCCGACAGGGACAACAAGGGGAGAACCTCTAAGCCAACTCTTGCTGCAGTTCACAGTAGTAATTGATGCCTCTCTGAGATGCCCACCTAGATGGCTTGACAGTGGGTGGTCTTTGCTCCCTTGCAGAGGCCAGTTAGTGCATAAACCTGCTGGAGTTGCAGGCCATCAAGCTGGCTCCCTGGTTGTTTTATTTTCGTCCATCGAAGGCATGCGTGTACTGATTCTGATCGACAAGACTGTGGCAATGCATTACCTCAGCAATAGCACTGTTGTGTGACCTCTGCTCCTGTGCAGCAAAGCAATGAGATTGTGGTTCTGGGCTCTGGAGAACAACTCCCTATCAGCAGCCTATCTGGATGGAATATATGTTGTTATGGAGGCCCTGAGCAGTCATTGGCCAGTCTCCCACAAACAGGAACTGTGTCTGGAAGTTTTGGATGAGATCTTTGCCACTTGCAGGACCTCTCAAGTTGACTGCTTTTACCTACAGTGTCAACCATTAGTTTGAATTGTTTCTCAGAGGGGACTTCATTGTAGTATGTAACTTTGAGCTCCTCTGTTCATTCCCTAGGATACCAGTCATTTTGCTGGTCCTCAAGAAATGGGTGGTTCCTGGCCCCATCATCCTGATCGCTGTAGACTGAGCCCGGAGGATGTTTTACCAGGAACCTCTGGGCATCTTTCTGTCCTCCCCGCTAGTGTGGGCCTGTTCGATGTTTGCAGTCCGAAGGCAGCATTCTCCATCCAAGCCTGAGCATGCTCATCCTTCGTTCTTTGCTGCTGAGAGGCTGAGGTTTAAGGCCTGTGACCTGTCTGAGGTCCTGAATGGGCTCCTTTCTGCCAGGAGGCAGGTTGCCAAGTGAGATCTATGCCGACAGGTGGCATAATTTATGTGCTTGGTTCCATGCTATTGCCATGGAATATTTAACGTATCCAACATGTGTTCTGTACTTGATTTCTTTGGCCCAGGCAGCACTTTCTCGAGGTGGGCGAGTGAATTTTCTGTCAAGCCTCCCCATCTTGTCTTCTCCAAAGAAAAGCAGCCCTTGTGGGAGACACTGCCCTTCCTCCCTAAGGGTAAGTCCAGACTTCACATTTCACCCCACCCCCAACCCTCACAACCCTCTGTCATTTCTTACATCCTTCTACAAAAGAGGAGAGGTTTACTTATATGGACCCAAAGAGAACTCTGATTTGCTATGTCT
The DNA here is from genome assembly GCF_040938575.1 of Ambystoma mexicanum. Classification (NCBI taxonomy): domain Eukaryota; kingdom Metazoa; phylum Chordata; class Amphibia; order Caudata; family Ambystomatidae; genus Ambystoma; species Ambystoma mexicanum. The sequence goes on from NC_090922.1 coordinate 620,176,457, forward strand.
CTAAAATGAGGGAAATCTGGAATGCTAGTGGTCTGGTTGTCTGGGCTGTTAAACAACTGCCCCTGTCTGGGGGGATTTGTGAATGCTACAATCTGGCCAACAAGGATGTGCCTGAGAATCATAGGGCCCATTCTATCAGAGTTCCATTAGCTACTTCTCCCTTTCAGAGAGTTGTCCCTATTAAGGACATTTGGCAGGCACCTACGTGTGCCCCTCTGCGCATATTCACCAAACCTTCCTGTCCGAATCCTTTGTTGGGTTAAGACACCCGCTTTGGTGTAGCGAACAAAACCTCACCACCCTCCAGGTTCTATACTGTTTTGTGAATCTTTCCAAGATAGTGAATCTGTGGGAGGAAGAAGTCCATTAGCAGAACAAATTATACTTTTAATGTTCTTTCCAATGGATTAGTCCTTTCACCGGTTCCTTGCCAGCCTACCAAACTTCCCCTCATTAAGAATGGCCCTGAACCTCCTCCAGTTCTGTGGTTCCTCAGCAGTGGAGTGCAAAGAAAGCTTGGCGTAAATGAGGTTATGGAGTTCAGTCATCTACATATATGCTACACATGATGTCACATCAGGATTCCTCCGGCTAACAATAGTACCAAAGTATGTTTCTTGGTGATTGCAAAAACTTCCAAAGCCATTCAAGCACTTGGAGGAAATTTCTAAGATGAGGAATATGTTCAGAAAGAACAATATTAAAAGTAAGTAATTCTCCAATGTTGGTACCTTGCTTAGATTCACATACAACCCATCCAACTCTCCTATTGAGTTTCAACTTGGACACATTGTGCTTACAGAATCTGCAGATGCCTTCCGTGGGCTTACTGTTTGCCCATCTCATTGGTCGAATGGCTCAAAATAAGGGGAATGGGCTAAGCCTTGTCATTTTTTTATTTTTAAATTTAACTGCTGTTGCATGATTGCAGAGGATGCCTAGGTTGGCAATGGGACATTTTCACAGCATGTAGTTCCATAAAACGTACCACCGCTGCAGTGCAAAAGTTCCACGTAGGCAACTAGTTTCATCTTGCTTTGAGTTTGGGGAAGAGTTCCCACAATGGTTTCATGTTGATTTTGAAAATGAGTGGGAAAGGAAAACTTGCAGAGGTTGCAGAGCTTGGATGCCGTGTTGCAGATCTGGGGAGATGTCCAGGTAGGAGGCAAACCAATGCAGATTTGAGTTTTGCAACTGTATGCAAGTGGCAAAGGTGTTGAAGAGAGGCTTTTGATCAATGTCGATGGTAGTTGAGTGGTTCAGGCAGGGATCCCCTTGTCCATGACGTGGATGCGATCATCAATCAACCATATGGAGTAGGTTTTGTTAAGAATCTTGGTCAGAAACAGGACTGGTTTCTGACCAGTACAAAGGTTGTGCTAATTGATATTTCTAATGGACTCTTTCCTCTCACAGATTCCTCATCTTTGATATCTATTTCCTGGCACAGCTGCTCTTCTGAAACTTTCCTGTCACCAGAGGGTGCAGCGAAACCCTCACGTCTGCTCCCTCTGACTCCTCTATCCACCCTGTTCCCGACATGACATATGGGCCAGTATATATAGAGGCACCTTGGCCTTAGTTCCTTTTTTCCATGCACTCTGCTCATTTACAATAACACCTTTTCTTTGAAGGTTTTTGCTTTGTGTTTTTTCTGCAAATACAACGAATGCAACAGACTTCAGGGTTCACACTCTGCGTTGAATGTGGGTGTGAAATGTTAATTCCGGATTCCCACCGAATTTGCCTTTACTGAATAGTGGCGTGGAGGGGGAACATGGCACGCAGGATGGCGCGTCCTGTCAGTCGATGCACCACAAGGTGCTCCAGGAACATGTTACAAAGTTGTTCACTTTCCTCTACAAGTAGAAGAGAGATAAGCAGACTCTTTCGAGGTTGCCTGGCATGGATCGTCACAACATAGAACGGACCCTGGTCCACAAGGACAAAAAGAAGCACCTTCTTCTCATCGAAAGAGGAGGCACCACTCTAGGGATAACCTGAAGTATCAAGCTCTAAAGGTGCCGTTCCCCACCCAATCCTCTACAATAGAGGGATGGGGTGCCTTCGGGCTTAAAATGCTTGAAATCTTGCCAAGGCTCTAGCTTTAACCTATGAACCGACTGCCCTGGAACTGTCCACTTCGGCCATGACACTGACTGAGTACACCACACTCAGATGAGCCGGCAGAGAGACAAATATCTTTCATGACCATGCGCAAGATGGACAAGGTCCCATCTCGTGGGCGCACCATTCCATCTTCCAACATTGGTCCTCCGGCCTCAGCGTTTCCCTCCAAGGTGCTGACAACGCTGGTGCTCCTTGAGAGTATGCCCAGCTCCCTAGGGGTGCATTCATGTCTCACTTGAAAGAAATCTTTGAGGAAGTGGTTCCTATTCCTTTTGGCCTGGAACCCTTCCAAACAAGGGAAGTTAGGGACTTTCCACAGAGTTCTATGGGGAACAAGGGGACTTGGTGAAACTTGTGGACGATTTGCAGAATGAAAGTGGACTGGCCACCTCTTCAGAAGCAGACATGCTCCTGGCTCCTACACCGAGCAAGCCTCAGGCAGCTTTTCAAACCTTATTACTAAGGTGGTGGATACCTTGGGTCTGTTGGCACCCTCAAACCCCAAGGTTCAATATGAGATGACCGACATTCTGGAGGAGGGCCACGAAGAAGAAAGCCCTTTTGCCTTCATTACAAATTGATCCCTTCTCCCCAAGAGGGATTCCTCCCACCCGAGAGGCTAGTGAGGCGAGCCTGCTGTGCAATACCCTCCCTAGGGGTAGAGGCAAGTGAGACCTCACCAGGAGATACTCCCCTTTGGAGAACCTAGCAACAACTTCCTCCCTACAACTTCCCTTCTTCCCCATTCCTACATCCCCTCCCCCTGTAATCGCATCTTCCTCCCCTACCCCGACCTCCCTTACTTCATCCCTCTTTCCTTCCCCTGACCTTTATCTCTTACACTGTAAATTGTTCTGTATACTGTTTTTGATGGTTTGTTTCATGTCTTGTAATTTTATGCTTCTATTATCTTATGTATTCTTGTTGAAATGTAAGGCGCTTTGGCGTAAAGCGCTATGTAAACTTAATAAATACAAATACAAACAATAGCTCTTCAGATGTATTTTAGAAAGATTTATGTGAAGAAAAGATCAATGTTATTGTCAACTGGAATCTATGAATAGTCCTTCAATTAAGGAATTCCCATTGAGATGAAGAAGAGGCCCTGTGGAGGAGGAGAGAAGCCATGCGAGACAGAGAAAGGAATACAACACTAAGCCGGGGAAGTCCCGCTGCTATTTAGTGTATGAAAGGGGAGGAGCCTGGAGCACTGGGAGAAAAACCCACGAGTTACACAATGGCTCGCACGCCAGCATAGAACAGAGACTGACCACTCGATACTCTGTACGATCAAGGGAACCGGAACCAGATCAAGACGCAAAACGTCTCACACCGACGCAAGAGGAGAACTGAAGCTGGACATGCAATGTCCCAAAAGTGAGATGACGAATCAGAAGAAAAGTGGTGTTGTGACCACAGGAGACTTGTGGTGTATATGCAGTCCTTTTAAATTGCACAAATACTTATCAAGAAGAATGGAACAAACCGGTAACAGAGACACCAGAGAACTGAAGCCCAGAGGCATGGAAGAGGAGACGTGAACAAAATATCCAAGGGCAACCTGACAAAGCAAAGAGAAGCAGCGAGGAGAACAGAAACCCCAGTGACTTTTTCCTAACGCTCGCAGGCAATGGGTAATACGGGAGACTCGGGAGGGGAACGGAAAAGCCTTATTGGAATGTTTATACTTGTCCCAGTAAGCAAAAAGGAATTCTACAAATATTAAAAGATAATGAAGCAAATGAGGAGCCTTGCAAGAGTGTTCATACTTGTCCCAGTATAAATAAAGACTATACTTCTAAGGACCAGTAAAGCCAATAGAGATCATTATTGGAATACTCATACTCTTCTCCCTTAATGGGATGATTGTATCAATTGGATGGTTAGAAGAGTGAATGGGAATCATTACTGTAATGCTCAGACTCGTCCCAGTGAAAGAAAGGAAAGCATTATACTTATACCTAGAAGACGGAATCTTCATGCTCGGTTTAATCATAAATTCAAGAAGAGATATCAAAAACCAAGGAAAGCATCAAAGGAAAGATTTGTAAATCCCTCAACCTTACCATGGGTAACGAGGGAAAATCCTAGTAATAAAGGAACTTACAAAGAGAACAGGCAAGAAGCTGGTAACTATAATACAGCAGAAAAGAAAGCCCATGAAAGTTTTGAATGAAATATGAGTTGATAAAATCAGTCACGAAAAACTATTTGAAAATATCCTATTGAACTGAAGGTGATGAGCACCTTAGTTTGTTAGGTAGGGACGCCTTATAGCATAGGGAGAGTTAGACTTATCTTTTTCTTTGAACTATTCAGTGAAATGAATGATCAGTCTGCGTCCTCCTTCTGACCCGCCACAGCTTTCAACCAGGGAGCAGAGGCACAGTTCCTGGAGCTTTGGTCTCTGTCGTGACTGCTGTCCAGGACTTGGCTAAAAAGCACAGGCCAGCGCCCTCAGATCCAAACTTCCTATCCGCCCATGCGTCACCAGAGAGTTTGGTTGTACAGGCGGCCAAAACCACCACCTTTCCTTCTTTGCCTCCTGATTGGGAGAGTAACTGACTGGATGCCTGGGGCATGAAAGTCTTTGGTTCTGCTTACTTGGTCCTGCGTTGCATCAGCAAATCCTGTGCACTGGCCAAGTTTGTTCTTCGGGCTTTGGTCCGTTATATTGGAGGCAACAGAACACTTCCCTGAGAGTGATATGAGAGATGGTGTTGAGGCTCTGCTCCATGATGGAAAAGAGACCTCTCACCAGATCCTCCAATTGGGCCTTTGTTCAGCAGACCGTGTAGCCAGAACAATGGCTACCAGCATGTTCTTGAGAAGGTACTATGTCTAAGGATGTCGGGTTTTGCCCCGGATGTCCAGGAGGAGCTTCTGTAAATGGTGTTTGACTGTAATAACCTGTTCAGTACCAAGGCCAATGAGTTACAACAGAGGTTTAAGTCCTCAAAGGCAACTGTGAAATTGCTGGGGATGGCTGTACAGCTAACTGCATGCCCCGTGGGCACGGATTTTGAACCCTAAACCTCCTAGCCCTTGGGAAAGCAGGTGCAGTGGTGCACCAACATGAGTTGGGGTAGAGGTGCCTTGAGAGGAGGTGTCACAACCTCCACCATGCCCTGTGTGGCCCCAGGCGCAAAATCTCTGAGTTGGACTTCCACCACCAGTCCTCTGTGGGGGTAGCTTATCCCGATTTTGCAAGGAATGGGGTATTGTCACTTGTGACACCTGGGCATTACAGGTCATTCACCGGTGGTACTTTCTCCCTTTCGCTCTTCGCCATCTGGACCACGAGCTGGACAGCTAATTCTTGCCCCCAGATCCTTTCCTGTTGGAGGAGGTCTGTCAGCTTCTAGCAAAGGGGGCCACAGACCCGCAACCCTGCTCGGAACGATGCAAGGGCTAGTACTCCATTTGGTGCCAAAGGAGGACGGGGGCATCCCTCCCATCCTAGATCTGCAGCCTTTGAATTGGTACTTACACAATGGTCACTCTTTGCCCAGATCCTGGAGGCCCAGGACCTGCAGGATTTCCAGGATGCATACTTTGATGTGCCAATACACAAGAAGCACAGGAAGTACCAGAGATCCAAAGTGGAAAATTGTTTTTTTTTAAAGTTTTTATTACATTTTTGAACAAACAAACAATAAAACCAAACAAACAGTGCATGTTCAACAGTTTCATTACACTTTTTAAATTCCCTAACCACTACTCCCACTACCCCACCCTCCTTGTGAGTCTATCACCTTGACTCGTCAGATTCCACACCCTGTGGTTCGGTCTCCTGCTCAACAGGTTCAGTCGGGTCTTCTAATGACCCAAACAATCCGGCTATCAGTGATTTCCAGGCCATCAGGGACTCATTCTCCTCCTCCCCCCCGTTGCTGCACGCCTCTTGCCATGCTATGGTTTCGGCTTCTGCCCATTTTTGCAAGTCTTTCCACCACACCTCTATCCTCAGCACATGGAATAACTTCCATCCCATGGCAATCCTTCTCTTTGCAAGCACATAAGCCAGGTCCCTTAGTTTGCTTACATGCCTGAGTTTCCGTGGTCTGGGGAACCCCCCCAGCAGGCAGTCCCAAACCGTGTCTACTACTATCTTGACCCCTCTTCCTTCTAGTTTCTCTTTTACACCCCTCCAGAACCTCTCTATGATCGGGCAAGACCAAAACATATGCACCATGTCTGCGTTCTCTTCGTCGCACTTGAGGCATGCTTGCTGACCTGCATTCTAGAACCTAGATATCCTCCCAGGCGTCATATAAACCCTGTGTGTTATGTAAAGCTGTATCTGTTTCAGTCTCGCGTTTCTAGACACCTTCTTATGATACCTTTGCACCCGTTGCCACATCCCATCTCCAATTTGGGCCACAACCTCCTTTTCCCAGTCCAATCTCAGCTGTGTGACCTCCTTCCCCAGTTTAGACATCAACATCTTGTACAGTCTGGAGACCTCATGGCCCCCCTCAGCTATATCATATATAACGTCTATGGTGGCGTCCAGTTCTTCTTCCAGCACAGTTTCGGGCCACATTCTCTTAATCCTCTGTACCATTCTGTGGTACGTGATGTACTGGCCTTCGTGCAACCCAGCCTCCTCCCGCAGCTCCTCAAAGGTAACACAAGAGCCCCCCTGCCAAATATCCCCCATCGTTGCCACCCCAGCCGGCTCCCAGTGGGTCCGGAGTATCAGTTGCAGCTGAGCGTCTGCCCCTGTCAATACCACCAATGGCATCTGCGGCAAGCATGGGGACGGGTTCCCCATCAATTGGCATGCCCTACGCCACACCTTCCACCCCAGCAGCATCATTTTAGGGCGCCCCACCATCTCCGCCCTGGGTGCCCACATAACTTCTTTCAAATAAAAGGGTGCACAATCCTGCCCGAACAGCCCAAATTCGGAGGTCTCTTCATCAGATAGCTATTTGGCAACATATTACAACTGGCTTGCCACATAGTACGCCTCATAATTGGGCAGCTTTATACCCCCTTTGTCATGGAAGTTCTGGAGCTTCCATAACGCCACTCTGTTTCGCGTGCCATGCCACAGAAAGTCCCTACACATGCTATTCAGTTTGGCAAAAAACCCTTTAGGAATCGGATACGGAATATTCCCGAAGTAATGTAGGAGCCGTGGCAGGACCACCATCTTTAGCATCGCTCCCCGCCCCATCATCGCCAAAGGCAGCTTCGCCCAAAACCGCATGCAGTTCTCAATTTTTTGGATTGCCACCTCTGTATTACACCTATGCTCCTCCCCCACGGTGTGATATATATATCTATCCCCAGGTACCGAAAAGTACTAACCGCCCACGGTACCTGTAAGACTAGTAACCTCTCTGCTGGAACCCCTGTATACCCCCCCAATGGGAACAGACTAGACTTCTGGGGGTTCACCGCTATGCCTGACAGCACGGCGTATCTCCCAAGCACTTCCAAAATGTACTGGAGGTTCTCCTCCGGATACCGCACATACAGCAACATGTCGTCCGCAAATAGGGAGACCAAATGCCGCTCCACGTTCACCTCGATGCCTATGGTGTCATATTGCTGCCTCAAATAGATCGCGAGAGGCTCCAGGGCCAAAATGTAGAGCATAGGGGACCACAGGCATCCTTGTCTAGTACCCCTACTAAGCTGCCACCTCTCTGATATCACAGATCCCGTCTTTACTCTGGCCAGCGGTTCACTATAAAAAATCTCCGCCCACCTTACATAGCCAGGCCCTAACCCATAGTGTTTCAGGGCCGCCAGCAGCCACGGCCACTTGACTGAGTCGAAGGCCTTGATCGCATCCAGGGACACGATTGCCATTTCCTCCTCACTTCCGCTGCCAAACTCAATGATCCTCTGAAGTCGCCTATGATTGTTGGTGATGTTTCTATGGGGGACATAGCCCGTTTGATCCGGATGTATTAATTTACCAATGACCTTTTTCAGTCTATTCGCCAAGACCGCAGTTAATATCTTGCCGTCTTGGTTCAACATTGACACAGGTCTGAAGGAACCAGAGCTGCGCCCTGGTTTATTTGGTTTAGGGAGAGGTACTATAACAGCCTCTCTCAGTGACTCCGGCAGGCGGCCCGTCTCGAACGCCTCATTTATCATCTCTAGCAGCGGGGGGAGGACCTCTTCTATATATACCTTGTAAAATTCGCTTGGGAGCCCGTCTGTCCCCGGGGTCTTACTAGTGGGCAACTGCCTCACCACCTCCCCCAGTTCTTCCAGGGTAATCGGGGAGTCCAATTCCTCTCTTTCCTCCTCACTTATCTTGGGCAGCCCCATATCCTCAAGCGTTTCTTCTATCATTGCCTGGCTACTATCCCCGTCTTCACCGTATAACACTTTATAATAATCCACAAACGCTTGATTAACCCCCTCTTGGGTGTCCTCTACGCTACCATCTTCCCTCTCTATAGTTCTGATTGTGGCTCTGGGGGTCTCACTCTTATATAACCACGCCAAAAGTCTCCCCGGTTTGTCACCTCCTGCATGCTGTCTCTCCATGTACCTTTTATAGTTAAGGTTGCACAACCTCTCCCAGTAATCTGCACATTTTTGCTGCAGCTTAAGTATCAAATCTAGTTTCTCCGCTGTATCGTCGCCGGCTTTTAAGGCCTCTTCCAATTTTGCTTCCGTCTCCCTCAGTTCTGTTGAAACCCCACCCTGTAGGCCCTAGGATTTCGCCATGGCCACCCCCCTCATAACTTTAAAGGCCTCCCATAGTGTCCCCGCCGAGTCCACACTCCCAGTATTGGTTTCAAAATAATGTACTATCTCCTCCCGTAAATCTTCTCTAAAGAAGTGGTCTCTCAATGCCTCCGCTCGTAGGCGCCATATCGGGATCCTCGCCCTCGGGGGGCAGTATTGCCACGCAAGAATCAGGGGCGAGTGGTCTGAGAGGACCCTGGCCCTGTACTCTATGTGCGCAATCTCCGCTATCATTTCTGGTGATGCGAAGACATAGTCCAGCCTTGTTGATAACTGCTGTGGGGCAGAATAATGCGAATATTGCCTTTCACCAGGGTGCCACACTCTCCATGCATCTTCCAACCCAAAGTCATCAAACAGTGTCTGTAGCACCCTGGCTGCAGGGGCCGGTCTATCCACCCTCGGGTTCAATACACAGTTGAAGTCCCCTCCCCAAATCACTGCGCTTCCCACACACACACACACACTCAGGTTCGCACTCAGTGTCCTAATGTACGCCGCCGTGTTCTGGTTCGGGGCGTACGTGTTAACAATACTTATCTCCCTATTCTCTACCAATCCCCTCAGCATAACCATCCTCCCCTCTGTTTCAGCCACCACTTGCAACCGCTGAAACGGGACATGTGGCACCACCCATATAAGTACTCCTCTTGCGTAGGCCGAGTACGAAGAGCCCACCAACACCCCCTTCCACTTTCCCTCAATCGTGTCCATCTTCTCACGTGTAAGGTGGGTTTCCTGTAGCAATGCAATATCTATTTTCTGCCTGCGCAGATACAGCATAACCTTGTTCCTTTTTAAATAGCTATTAAGGCCCCGCACATTCCATGTGAGTATTTTAAGGTCCCCCATGGCCTGGTATGATCCCATTCCCTCCCCCCCAGGTGCAGTGTAACTTGAGTTCCATTCCAATCTATATAGGCTCGCATCCCCTTCTAAAACCCCGTTAACCAAAAACACACCAAACTTCCCACTCCCTCTCCCCATCCCCGCCTCCCAACCCTTCCCCAACACTCTCCCCCCCAACTGTTGCCCAGCTCCATCCCTGGATCTCAGGCTCCCCCGCATCTAGCTCTTTCCGGCTTTCGCCTGTATTCGAAGCTCCGCAGGGTGAGGCCGCCCTAGTGGCCAACCTACTCTAACTACAACTACAATTCGGGGGGTAGGGTGCTACCGCCCTACCGCTCCAGTAGCACATCAAACAACTACACATTGCTATACAGTTTAAATATATGTAACCGCCACTATATTCAAGTCCATGAAGTCTCTCACAATCTGCAATATGTTATCGAATATCAGCCTCCTACAGTCAGGCCCATCATTCTCAGCCTTCGCTCGCCGCCATAGCAAAATGCATACCATGTCTGAGTCACTTATCACGTCCATTTTGTGTCTCCTCCGTGTCTTGATCCGGGCAGCCCTGCAGATCCAACCACGTTGTCGCTTCTTCGGGAGTGTCAAAAAAGTGCATTTTGCCCTTATACACGACCTTCAATTTCGCAGCGTACAGCAGCATATATTTTATCCCAGCCGCCCGCAGCCTCCTTTTGATGGTTACATAGCTGTACTGCTGCCTCTGGACCAGCATAGTGTAATCCGGGTATGCCGTGATAGTGCTCGAGGCCCTCTCCATTGTTCCGCCTTTCCGAAAATACTCCAATAGTTTTTCCCGGTCTTTATAGTTCAGTATCTTGGCAATTATCGCTCGTAGAGGGGCCACCGGTCTCAGCTTCCGCATGAGGGCTCTATGTGCAGGCTCGACCACAAATCCTTGCGAGAGTGTACCGACCCCGATTCCTTGTAGGAGTAAGTTCTCGATATAATCAGTCGGGTCCTGGCCCTCCTTGCCTTCCGGCAGACCCACCACACAAATGTTGTTTCTCCTCGCTCTCCCTTCTGCTTCTTCTGCTCGAGACTCCAAGTTGGCCACCTGTTGCTTGAGGACATGGATCTCTTTTGTATTGTTGGCACCAGTGTCCGTATTAGATTTCACCGCGCCCTCCAGGCTTCTTGTGCGTTCCGCCAGTCCCCTGACATCCTGTCTCAGCAGAGAGACTTCGATGCCCACTGCTTCAATTTTAGCCTCCAGGGAAGTGCGTAGGTCCATCATTGCAACCCCCCAAGATTCCTTCAGCTCTGTAATGGCTTCCAAAATCTGACGATTATCAGCCGCTGTTGCGCCCTCAGCCTGTGCCATCGGGCCTTTGGTTGAGGTGGCCGCAGGAGACAGTTGTGCTTTCGCAAAAATGTCCATCGTGGGTTGTTTGGTCTTAATCTTGCCCACGGCCCCTCGCGCTGCCATTTTCTGGTTACCGTTGGGTCTCCCTATCACGATTCAGCGACTAAGTGTCTCCCCAGCCGCTATTTCCGATCTTTAGCGACTGTCGCGGAGGTCTCCAGGCAGTCGCAACCTCCACCTCCTCTCGCCGCTGCTAGTTCAATGCCGAGCGAGCGCTTCTCGTGCTGGTCGTGGTGCGGCCTGCATTTTCACACCTCTGCTGCCCTGGGCCCCTGCCGTCCGGGCCAGCGCCCAAGCTTTCACAACTCAAGACCTACGGCCCCCGGGGGCTTTTGTATTCCACCTTCACCTCGCCAATGTCGTTCTTTCCCAGTGGCCGCCACCGCCTCTATTCGTCCTCTTCGGATACCCTGGTTTCGTTTCTTTTGTTGTCGGCCATCTTGTGTGACAATGGACCGAGCGGCCGCCGTCGTTCGTCGAGCAATTCCTCCAGACTCCCGGTTACGATTTTTCTCAATTTTTATACAATGAGCGAAGCATCCATTCCCATGCGTATGTGATTGATTCTGGAACCAGTGGCGCACTTTTAAAGGTAGTTTGTACGGATCATCTGTCAGATCCTCCAGAGCTCCATGGGAAGCACATCCTACTCCATGGCTGCTCAAGGCACGCCCCCTCCAAAGTGGAAAATTGTTGATACCAATTCAAAGTCCTGCCTTTCTTCGGGAACCCAGTTTCTTAACCAAGCTGCTGGTGCTGGCGGTTCACCTCGGAAGGTAAGACTTCCTTGTGTTTCCTTATCCGGAAGGCTAGCTCGTCTTAGCCTCGTCCCCAGACCAGGTGTCAACACACTGTACCGGATGTGCAGCCTATTGCACAGCTTGGGCTTCAACCTGCACTTCAGAAAATATCATGTTTCAATGTCCTAGTCCCTCTGATTCATCGGGGTGGTCTTGGACACTCGCTTGGGCTAAGCCTTCCCGCCCAAGGACAGAGTACTGAACATCTCCAAGATGGTTCATGTCTTTCAATCACAGAAAAAGGTTTCTGCCTGAGCTTTTCTGTGCTTGCTGGGTCTCAAGGCCTGTTGCTTTCTTGTAGTGCCAAAGGCCTGTTTGTGTATGAGATTGCTTCAGTGAATTCTGAGTTGCCTGCGGTCTCAGTTTCAGGGACGAACATCTAATATTAATCACGTTTTGGTGCAGGTTAACAGAGACATGGAGTGGTGGTCCCACAGAAAAAACTTACTGCGAGGGGCCATTGTTTGGACAACTCTGACCCAAACTGAGCCTAGTCACAGATGCGTATTCGATAGTCTGGAGCACTCGCCTCCAAAACCTCTTAGTGAGTAACCTCTGGTGCCTATCAGATTGCCAGAGCATGTTTGTAAAGATTTTCTTTTTGCAAGTGGGATTTGTGCGTAAGCTGGTCCCATTCCACATCCTCTGGCCCCTGAAAGTCTGTTGCTGCATGGATGTAATGACCAATGGTTGTTCAGGATTGGACAACCCTGGACTGTTTGAAAGCTGCAGATCCTTCCAATTGGTGGGCTCCCAGCCTCAATCTTGGATAAAAGGTGGGGCTCCTGCAGCTATTCGTTAGATCTTCCTTGGAATCAAGACATCTACAAAGAGGAGCAGTCTGCTGTCAACTAGAGGATGAATCCACATCGACAGTGGTTGGCCCGGTGAATCTCTGCTCCTCTGGCTGATCTCAGAAGACCCTCATTGGTGCTTCGACCAGTGGGAACAACCAGTCTTGACCCCCTGCTTGAGGATCCGTGCGTTGGAAGCCTTCAAAATTGTCTCTAGAGCACCCGGTGGACTAACCAGCTCCCTTTTGGGCTACCATGCTGCAACTATCGTCATTTCAAGCAGAGCCTTGGGACTTGCAAGCTCTTCAGCTTGTTGCCATTCCTTGCATTATCAGTCATGGCATGACAAGGGAAACTGTGCCTGGACTGCTTCTGTGTTCACTGCTTGACCGTGGTGACCTCCACTGGAACAATCGCTCGACAATCCCATGAGGTGTCCTGAAGGGTCAGCACTGCTGGAATCTGCATCTTTTTTCCTTCTGTGGTCATCTTCAAGAAGTTGTCTGGAACCGTCTGCTGAGAAACGCGACCAGCGCCCGACCCAAAAAGTGACCTTGGCTAACTGCGCCTCCTCGGCTTCCCTCTCCCAAACCAAGGACAGAAGATTGTGTCCCCAATTAATTCCTTAAGACCTGTCCTGTCATCTGAAAGAATCAGAATCAGGGGGTCAGTGAACATACTGGTTTTTGTGTCCCCCACCCCACTTCTCTAATAGGTTAACATTGTGTGTAGAGCCTTTGGTTGTTGAACCTGGACTACGGATACTTTCCTAGGACATGGGAATAGAGTGGGGGTACTTACCTAACTTGAAGTAAATACCTTACTTTAAAGAACTTTCAAAGCACCGCCACAGCCCACTGCATCAGTTCTGAAATACTTTCCCTGAAGAAACCATAGTTGGAACTTGTGACTTTTTGGGGCGCAAGGCCCCATACATCTTAGGGCTGGACTTCATAAGACAGAGGGAACTGGGTGCGTGCTTAGTCTTTCCCCAACATCTTAATGCTCACTGGTTGAATACTGGTGATTAATGCATGTGCAATCTTATTTCAAAGGGTGAATGTAAGTGTGTGTCTGTGTCTGTGTGTGTGTCTGTCTGTGTGTGTGTCTGTCTGTGTGTGTGTGTGTGTGTGTGTGTGTGTGTGTGTGTGTATATATATTTCTGAGGCTTGTTGAATCTGCTTAGATCACATGCTGTGCATAGTCTGACATCTAGTGGAAGCTGCGGAGTATTACAGTTTGTTTTTCGAAACTCAAAAATGGGTGTCGACACAGGGTTTGCCAGTAATACTATCCCTAGTGTAATGTCCACTGCACCCAAGATCCCTCGCGCGTCTAAGACCCTCAGATTGTTTTTTTCCGCCATACTGGTCAGAAGCATTCCGCGGAGTTCCCTGGCCTTAGCCATACTTTTGCTAAAATATTGTTATATTTGCCTATTTCTCCACCCCAATGTCGAGTCACTGAACATCCACACTCGACGCCGGCATGGAGAAAGAATCGACCGTCGAGAGCTGCACAACGGATTTGGACCTCGGAAGGCCTCTGGCCTCGGCCCGGGCCTAGGAAGGCCTCTGGCCTCGGCCCTGCAAGTAGGGAGAGTGGGGGGTGGACATACTCTACACTCTTTTGGTATATAGGTACATTCTTATATATTCCTACACTTATTAGCCCGCTGCCACAAGGTGCGTATGGAGGGTACCCTTTTCCAATTTTGCCCCAAGTGCAACCGCAAGTACCCTTGGGTTGATAGGCACGCCACGTGCAATCTCTGCTTACCGAGGGACCACCCCGAGGCTAACTGCAGAGCGTGTAGTAGGTTCAAACCGAAAACACTCGAGGACCGTTCGATCAAGCGTTGGGCCCACCACGCCAGGCGTCAATAGGCCATGGCAGCGGAGGGCGGCTTCAGCGATGGCAGCGCCCCCTTGCTTACGGACGGCGAGGGCAACGTGGCGTCAATTGACAGCCAAGCACAAGTCCCCGACCTCAGAAGGTCGTCCGGCAGGGCGGCTATGGGGAAGACCCCCGGCGACACAAGCGCTCCCCACAGCACTTCCACAAAACACATGAAGTCCAACCGAGACTCAACGCGCACGCCGAGTACTCTGAAAGAGGCACATACAGAATGGTCCGATTCGGTGTCCTCTGGGCGTTCTCGATCTAGATCGCCGCATGACTCCAGGCAACCATCCACTGTTGCCAGAAGTGCCTCGCTCCCCAAAGTAACGGAGGTTTGATCGTCGGAAGACGAAACCGACCTCTATCCCCAGTCCGCACTCCAGGAGTCGGCGTCAACAGGCCGCCCAACGGCTGCTCCCGAGTCCCAACCTCCACTATACAGAGATAGGGGCACTACCCCCGAACCTCGGCGCCAGGCGTCGAAAGACTCCGGAGGGGCGAAAAAACAGGGTAAACACTATTCCACACACGGGGAAGGTGAAAAACAGAGGAAGCAGTCTCAGCCTACTTCCACACCTCAAAAACTTTCTACCCCACTTAAACAGATGGACAAGTCTCGGTCTTCTGTTGTCCCAAAGACCCCTGTTCAAACCAGTAGGTCTAGTCTAGATAAGACAGGGAAAGGCCTTCAATAAATAATCATTCCCAGTTCAAGAGAGTGGTCTACTGATGACATAGACAGTCATATCAAGGATGTCATCATTGGCAGATTTCTCCGCCAAAAACCCTGAACACTTTCTCTCTTTTACCCCCGACGGGTCAACTCCCTCAGGCTCTTAGGATCCTATAACCCCAAGTAAGAAGTCCCGGGTTGAAGCTCCTACTTCAGACCCCTTCAGTATACAGCCCTATTCTCAATATCAGGGAGATCCATCACTTTATGAGGATCCAGATTTGGGCATGTTGGAAGAACGAACTGGGACAGGCTACTATGGGGATGACGAGGACCAAGAGGAGGAGGAGGAGGAGGAGGAGGAGGAGGAGGAGGACAACCCAGAAACCTACAGGCTAGATTCCCCGGTAGATAAAGAACCCCCGGTTAGCGACTCCCCTGTAGATAACCAGCCTCTTTTGAATGAAGTGCTGTCCAGAGCGGCAGAACACTTCTACATTGACACCCAGGGTGCTCAGGAAGAGAGGGATTTTGCCGAGGAGTTAGTGGGAGAAAGGAGACCTGTTGCTTAGGCCATCCCTATCCTTAAGTCTATACAAAGGAGGATAGACCCTTCCCTTGTTAATCCCTATCTCACTACGGCGGTAAACCCCAGAGTTGAGAAGCTTTTCAGGGCAGCCCAAAAAGACCCACTGTACATAAGAGAGCATCTGAAACCGGACTCCCTGGTAGTTACTAACACCCATAAGAGGGCGGGAACACCCTTGTCATCGTCGAAGCTCCTCCCGACAAGGAGAGCAAGAAGATTTATGGCTTGGGCAGGAAAGTAGCCTCCACTTCCGCCTACCAGGCAAGGATTGCCAACGCCACCACCCTGCTGGCGAGTTACAACTGCCACCAGTGGGAAGAAGTCGCGGCACTCATAGATTCCGCCCCAGAATCCTTAAAAAGCCAATTGGCTCGAGTTTCGGCGGAAGGAAAAGCCGTGTCCGGTTGCATATTAAAAGCAACCTTTAATGCCGCGGATAACGCCGGCAGATTGATAGCAGAAGGTACTGTTATCAAAAGGCATGCTTGGTTGCGACAGTCTGGGTTCAAAGCCGAAACCCAGGCTTCATTGATAGACAAACCGGTGGAGCCGGATCTATTGTTTGGAAAGGCGGTCGAGGACGCGCTGAAAAATGCCAAGGACGAGTATGAGACACTCAAATCCCTAGGCCAACTAACCAATAAACCCCCTAACCAGAGAGGGAATGGCAATTTTCGTCGCCCACGTGGACAAAATTCCCAGAGAGGGTCTAACTATTCCCAGGGGCAGGGTACACAATGGAACAACAGCCAGCAGTCTACCCAGGGTTATGGCAGGGGTAATGAGGGCAAGGGTAGAGGCAGCCCCAGTAGAGGCGGCGGCACACCTCCACCAAAACAGTGATGTTCCGTTCAGGGTCCCTTCTCACACATCCCCAGTAGGGGGACGCATTTCCAACTTCTCCCAAGCTTGGGAAGGGATCACTTCAGACAGATGGGCGCTGTCCACAGTGTCTGCAGGATACTGCATAGAACTTTTAGAGCGTCCCCAAAACCACCCTCCACGACAAAGAATACATTCTTTGGATCACCAGAAGATCCTCCCCGAGGAGATCGTCAATCTTCTAGCAAAGGACGCGATAGAACTCGTCCCGGGACACCAGTTAAACAAGGGTATTTATTCAACTTACTTCCTTGTGCCAAAAAAGATTTGACAATGCGCCAAGTATTGGATTTACGGCCTTCAAACAAGTATGTCAAGCCCCAAAAGTTTCGCATGACTACTCTCCAGGAGGTAATCCCCCTCCTAAAAAGGGGGGATTACATGGCAACATTGAACATGAAAGATGCCTATTTTCATATTTCCATGTTCCCAGTGCACAGAAAGTACTTGCGCTTCAAAGTGTACAGTCGGCACTACCAGTTCAAGGTACTGCCCTTCGGGATAGCCTCGGCTCCAAGGGTATTCACCAAGGTACTGGCAGTGGCGGCAGCACACCTACGCAGGGAGGCAATCCCGGTGTACCCTTACCTGGACGACTGGCTCATCACGGGGGAGACCCCAGTAGTTTGCAGAACAAACCTTCAAAGGATGATCGACTTCCTCTTCGAATTAGGCTTTCCAATAAACGAGAAGAAGTCAAGTCTGATGCCAAGCACCTCCAAACAGTTCCTAGGAGCTATCCTAGACACACAAGAGGGGTTGACCTTTCCATCAGAGGAAAGAATTCGAAATATACTGCTGCAAATTCCGCAATATCAGACTGGTCGCCAGATAACGGTACGCAAAGCAATGCGTTTGCTGGGCATGATGGCGTCATGTATTTACCTGGTCCCCCACGCGTGCCTGCGCATGCGTCCCATGCAGGAATGGTTGGCGAAACAGTGGTCTCAGGCAAGTGGTCAGTGGGACGATCTAGTGGTCGTTTCGCCAACACTGGTACAAAGCCTTCACTGGTGGACAAGAGAAAATCTGTCCAAGGGGAAACCCTTTTACGATCCCGAGATACAGGCGGTAGTCACAACCGATGCATGCCTGACAGGGTGGGGAGCTCACCATCTCCACCACACAGCTCAGGGTCTCTGGTCTCACTCAGTGGCCAAGAGTCATATGAACCTGCTAGAGCTTCTGGCAGTATTCAGAGTGCTTCAAGCGTTGGAGCCCTACCTGCTGAATCTGTCAGTGCAGATCCGGACAGACAGCACTACAGCCATGTTTTACATAAACAAGCAGGGAGTGACTCGTTCGCCAAATCTGTCCAAGCTTGCCCAGAAAATCTGGATATGGGCACTCAGACGGAAGATCTTCCTGTCATTATAACATGTTCCAGGGGATCTCAATTCTCTGGCGGATGCTTTGAGAAGAGATCCCCTCCCAGAAGAACACGAATGGTGTCTACACAGAGAAATTGTAGAAGATCTCTTCTCTCAGTGGGGTTTCCCCACTAGAGACCTATTCGCCACAAGCGAAAACAGACGGTGCCAGGATTTGCATCCAGGTTCCCCCATCCAGACTCCCAGGGGAAAGCCCTCTGGATGAACTGGTCAGGGATGTTTGCGTACGCTTTTCCACCAACACCTCTCATCAGGAAGGTGGTCAACAAGATGAACAGAGGGTCAATGACGCTCGTCCTAGTTGCTCCCATGTGGGCGAGACAACCGTGGTTTCCACACCTACGCAGACTAGCGGTGTGCGAACCCATCAAACTCCCGGGCTGGTACAACCTACTGTCCCAGCACCAAGGTCAAACAGTGCATCGTCAACCCAACTCAATGAACCTAGCAGCATGGCTCCTGAGGTCATAGAGTTCGGACATCTCAGATTATCTCAGAGGTGTATGGACATCCTAAGGGAATCTAGGAAGCCAAACACGAGGCACTGCTACTTTCACAAATGGAAACTATTTGTTATCTGGTGCCAGAATAAGCAAGTCAACCCAGTTGATTACACTCCTTCCACAATTGTCACATACATGCTCCACCTGATGGATGCAGGACTGGTATTTAATTCACTGAAGGTACACCTGGCAGCGCTGTCAGCATACACCACATCCCATAACAAGGTGTTGTGGTGGAAGATACCAGTGGTTAAAGCTTTCATGGAAGGAGTAAAGAGACTTCACCCTCCTATTTCAAACCCACCACCAGGATGGGACCTTAACGTGGTGCTATCTTAACTCATGGGCCCCCCATTTGAACCCATGCATAAAAGCAGTCGCAAACACCCGATTTATAAGACGGCCTTCTTAGTAGCAATAACATCTATAAGAAGAGTCAGTGAAATTCAGGCTCTGTCACTGCAGGATCCATTCTTTACAGTTCATAAAGATAAACTGGTTTTACGTACACACCCTAGGGTTCTCACCTAAGTTTATTTCTAAATTCCACGTGAACCAGTCCATCGAGCTTCCGGCTTTCTTCCAAGACCCACAAAGCTCGGCTGAGGTGAAACTACACACCCTAGATGTGCGTAGGGCGGTCCTCTACTATGTAAACAAGACCAGACCGCTAAGGAAAAAAGATCAGCTGTTTGTCTCTGTAGCTACAGGCAGAGAGGGAGATCGCGTCTCTAAAGGTGCCATCTCTAAGTGGATTGTTAACTGTATCCAGCTGTGATACTCTTTCTGAAAAAACTCTGCCTTTCACACCAAGAGCCCACTCTACTAGAGGCATTGGGGCCACTCTGGCTTTCATTGCAAATGTGTACCCCTTGACACCATTTGCAAAGCAGCTACTTGGAGCTCTATTCACACTTTTACTCAGCACTACTGCATTGACACCCATTCCAAGACAGATACTCAAGTGGGACAAGCGGTTTTAAGACATTTATTTGCTCATGACCCTTCTCACATGCCACCTCCTTCTTCTAACACTGCTCGCTAATCTATGCACAGCATGTGATCTAAGCAGATTCAACAAGCCTCAGAAGAGATACATTACTCACCGTAATCGTATTTCTGATGCTTGTATCTGCTTAGATTCACATGCGACCCACCCTTCCTCCCCTCTGAGAGAAGGCGCATGGATGCTTGTAGTCTTATCTATCTATCTGCTTGGATTATCTGTACTCGCGCTACTCCTCATGCTACCTCATGTCAGAAAAAATACAACCTGAGGGTCCTAGACACGTGAGGGATCATGGGTACTGTGGACGTCACACTAGGGTTAGTATTACTGGCACGCCCTGTGTCGATGCCCATTTTCGAGTTTCGAAAAACAAACTGTAATACTCTGCAGCTTCCACTAGATGTCGGCCTATGCACAGCATGTGAATCTAAGCAGATACAAGCATCAGAAATACTATTACGGTGAGTAGTGTATCTTATATATATATATATATCTGTATTTATTTATTTCTGGAGCTTGTGGATCTGCTTAGATCACATTCTCTGCATAGTCTGACATCCAGTGGTAGTCGCAGAGTATTACAAGATTTGTTTTCGAAACTCGAAAAATAGACGTCGACAGGGCGTCTTAGTAATACTATCCCTAGTGCGACGTATACTGTACCTATGGTCCTTCACGCGTCGAGGTCCCTCAGATTGTTTTTTTCCTCTATCGAAGTCTGTTGCAAATACAGAGCTCTCTTACAGTCTGATGCCTTTAATTAGTTGGTCGTTTTTCCAATTTTCAAAGAGGAAATAAAAGGGGAGGGGGAAGGGGCAAAAGCTCACCTGGGAGAGGCTGCATCCCTCCCAAACAATGACGCACTGCTTCAGGTTCCCTCCCCTGCCACTCCAGTAGGAAGCCGATTTGTCACACTTCACCCACGCATGGGAGGGGTCAACATCGGAGTGGGTGTTGTCCACCGTGGTAGGCAGGTATTGTATCGAGTTGTTGCAAAAACCACCCTACCGCCCGCCAACACAAAGGAAGATGTCAACAGAAGAAAATTGCATACTGTTGGAAGAACTAAAGATACTGTTGATGAAGGACACCATTGAGAACGTCCCAATAAACGGGGGTGTTTATTGAACATACTTTCTGGTGCCAAAGAAAGACCTTTCCATGTGCACAGTACTAGATCTGCGCCCTGTGAACAATTATGTCAAACCCCAACAGTTTCTCATGAGCACGCTCCAAGAGGTAATCCCACGCCTAAAACGGGGGGGACTCATGGCAACATTGGATATGAAAGATGCATACTTTCATATTTCAATGCTCCCTGTGCACAGGAAATATCTGTGTTTCAAGATAGCAGGAGTTAACTACCAGTTCAAGGTGTTGCTTTCCAAAAAGTGCACGGACAATCGTATATCAGTACATTGAATGAAAAACCTTGAGCACAGGTAAGCAATGATTCACACATACACACTCAGTTAGATGATAAGTTGGCTCTTATACGGCTATTTATTCACAAAAGGCATAAATGAAGAAACTGCAACAGAAATAAATCAAATAAAAGACAGTAATCTAAAGAAAATACATCACCATTGGCGCAACTTTAACGAAATCCCCATCTTGCCAGAAACGGCTGGAAAAGCCTGAAAACAGCCTGGCACAGAGATCACAGCAGCCAACTGGACCGGAGCAAAGCATCCCCCCTCCAACTGAGGCTTTGTCTGACTTTCTCAGAGTCCTGCATTTTAAACCCTCTGCAATGGCGGGGTGGCATTTTCTCTAAACTTCTGACCTTTTACCTTTCTCAAAACAGCAAAGAAAACAACTCTGTAACTCACCCTCAACATTGACAGTGTCCATAGCAATCTTATCAGGTACCGCCCTACAGGTCTCAGTCTTTTCGCGCGCTCTCCTTGGATGAGCTATGCAAACCAATAATGAATGACGTTGAAAAAATGTTTTCCAGTCAAATGATGCTGAAAATTTGTCTACAGTTCACGCCAAGTGCAACTTTGACTGAGGCATGGAGCGAATGTCCATTATGGCTCCGATTGCACCAGAATGCACTGTGCACCAGTGCCATATTTTAGCTCAAAGCTTTACAGTACCCACTTTCGCCATCGCCTCAGCACCAAGGTTATTCACAAAGGTACTAGCAGTAGTGGCAAAAGTCCACCCAGTATACCCTTATCTGGCCGACTGGCTAATTACTGGGGAATTGCCTCAAATTTCCAAACAAAATATTCAAGACAATAGACCTTCTTTTCAACCTGGGTTTTTCCATCAATGAAAAGAAATCAAGCCTAGTCACCAGCCAAATAAAACAATTTCTAGAGGCTGTTCTAAAGACAAAGGACTAGCTGGCTTTCCCCTCAAACGAGAGAGAACAAAACATGCTGTTGCAAGGACCTCAGTACAAGGTCAGTCGCCAGGTAACTACGCAAAGCTATGCGCTTGCTCGGGATGATGACTTCATGCATTCACTTGGTTCCACACGCACGTCTGCGTATACGCCCAATGCAGGAATGGTTAGCAAAACAATGGTCTCAGGCAAGCGGTCAGTGGGATGATCTAGTGGTTGTTTCGCTAACCTTTCATTAAACCGCCTCTTCTCTGGTGGTCCAGGGACAACCTGCTAAAAGGGAAAGCCCTTCTGCGTTCACCAGCACAAGCGATCCTAACTACAGATGCCACACTCGCCAGATGGGCGAGGCTCACTTCCTCCAGCCCACGGCCAGTGGAAACGTGCTACAGCCCAAAGACATATCAACTTCCTGGAACTATTAGCAGTCCTCAAGGCTCTTCAAAACTTCCAGCAACATCGTACAGATTAAGCAGTGCAGGTCCTCACAGACGGCACCACTGCCATGTTCTACCTAAATAAGCAAGGAGGCGCACACTCTCAAAGTCTGTCCAAGCTGTCCCAAATAATATGGAAGTGGGCACTCAAGCGGAACATGTTCCTAACATCTCAGTATGTTCCAGGGGAGCTCAATTCTCTAGCAGACACTCTAAGCAGATACCCTATACCAGAAGAACACGAGTGGCAACTGGACAGATATCCAAGACAAAATATTCTCACAATGTTATGTTATGTTAGCGTTATTTATAGAGCACATGTTCACCCGGGGGTATCTTGGCACTGAGAGGAGGGAAGCTACAAGAAGAGGAAACCCATTCAAGAAACAATATACCTAGAAGAGTTAGGTCTTCAGAGCCTTCCGAAAGACGAGGTGATTGGACAGTGACTTCAGATATAATGGGAGACTGTTCCATAACTGAGATGCAGTGACAGAGAAAGCCCAACTAGCCAGACGTGAACAGCGATAAAGGGGCACTGATAGCAGACCTGCTGAAGCTGAGCGCAATGGATGCTTAGGAGTATACGGCTCAAAGATACTCTGCCCCTTGGCCAAATAGAGCCCGGTGAACAATGCACAACAACTTAAATTGAACACGCTGTGCCACCGGAAGCCAATGGAGAGAGCGGAGTACCCGGGCTATATGAAACCCATATGGAGTGCCCGTTGCCAGCCTGGCTGCCAGGTTCTGAAGGCGCTGCAGTCTACCTGTCAGTCCCTTGGGCTGAGCGAGGTAGAGAGAGCTAAGAGCCATTGCTGCAACTACAGATGGACGCAGCAGGGGAGGGATCAGATGGTGCACTTTCCTAAGAATTTTCAACTGGAAATGCCCCTGCTGACATACTGCAGCGACTTGAGAGCCTAAAGACAGATTGGCTGACATAACGCCAAGATTCTTTACCTTAGCGGAAGGAGCCGGGTAGAGGGCCCAGAGAAGAAGTCCAGGAAGAGGAAATCCACAGTGAAGAATTGGGAGGAGAACCTACCACCAATACCGCTGTCTTGTCCCCATTCAATTTCAGCCAATTTTGGCCCATCCACTGTCCCACGGCTGTCGGGCTCTTGTGCAGACATACCGACACCTCAGCCTAATCCAGATCTAGACATATCAGAAGCTGGGTATCGTCAGCGTACGAATAGCACCTGATGCCGTTTGAGCGGATGAGGCAGATCAGCAAAAAGATGTAATGGGGTCACCCCTATTAGTATTGTTTGCCACAAGCCTAAACGCACAATGCCCAAACTTTGTGTCCAGGTTTCCCCAACCAGGATCCAAAGGGAACGCCCTTTGGGTGAGGTTTTCCCATCCAGGGTCCAAAGGGAACGCCCTGTGGATGAACTGGTCAGGGAAATGTGCTTACGCTCCAACCACGCCCCCTCCACCACCATCCCCGACACCACTCGTGAGCAAAATATTGCACAAGATGCACCAGGAACAAGTAACTCTAATCCTGGTTTCTCCTATGTGGGTGAGACAACTTTGGTTTCCACATCTGCTCAAAGTGGCGATGTGCAACCCAATGAAACTCCCGTGCCCGTACAACATGCTAACACAATACAAGGGAGCAGCTCTCCACCCGCGCCCTCAATCTATGAACTTGGTACCCTGGCTCCTGGTGCATGTCACAAATACTAAACCCAACAGAATGTTCGCCAGCCAACATTCTACACTACATGCATTACCTACTAGACTCCGACCAAGTATTCAACTTCATCAAAGTGCATCTGGTGGCCCTGTCAGATGGTTCTAGGTTAAAGTTTCGAATGCAAAGGATCAAATGACCCAAAGGGTCGAATCAAAAGGACCGAAAACCAAAGGGTCGAATTTTTAATTTTAATTGTTTAATTTTTAAATTTTTTTGGGGGGGGGGCCCTACCCTCCCCCAACTCCCTTTTTTGTGGTAAAAACCACTTTTTTTTCCAAAATATGGAAACCCTAAGAAAAAATATTGATCCTTTTGTTTTAGTTCAAATTGGCTCTCACCTTTGGAATTCGGTACATTAACTGGACACCCTGTCAGATTACACCACTTCACAGAACAAGGTGTCCTGGTGGAAAGTTCCTGTCATTAAGGCATTCATGAAGGGGTAAAGAGGCTATAACCCCAATTTCCAACCTTCCCCCGGGTTGGGATCTCAATGTTGTGCTCTCCAAGTCCATGGGTCCACCTCTTGAACCTATGCACAAGGCCATCCTAAAACATCTGACTTGCAAGACTGCATTCCTAGTAGCTACCACCTCTATACTACAGGCTTTGTCTGTACAAGACCCTTTTTTCATAATACACAAGGACAAGGTTGTCCTCAGAACGCATCCTAGGTTCTCACCCAAGTTCGTTTCAAAGTTCTATGTTAATCCATAGAACTCCCTACCTTCTTTCAAAATCCGTCTAATTCAGCAGAAAGAAGCCTCTATACACTTGATGTACAGAGGGCGGTCTTGTACTATGTGAACAAACTAAAACTCAAAGGAAAACAGGGCGATCTCATATCATAGAACGCCATCTCCAGATGGATAGCCAAGTGCATACAGCTCTGCTATTCCCCGTCCAAGAAAGTCTTACCTTTCACCCCCAGGGTCCACTCTACCAAAGCTACAGGAGCTACCTTAGCTTCCATTGTAAACGTCCCTGTAGACGCCATTTGCAAAGCTGCTACTTGGAGTTCCAGCCATACGTTGACAAAGCATTATTGCATTGACACACACTCTAAAACAGATTCACACGTGAAGCGGTCTTAAAATATCTCTTTGCCGCTGTACCTTCACTTCCCACCTCCTTCTCCAGATACTGCTCGCTAATCTATGCAGAGCATGCGATCTAAGCAGATCCACAAGCTCCAGAAAGGATAAATTACTCACCGTAATCGTATTTCTGGTTCTTGTATCTGCTTAGGTTCACATGCACCCACCTTCCTCCCCTTCTGAAGTAGAAGGCGCATAGATGTTTTCTGTTATCACTGTTTCTGCTTTATCACACCTGTACCTGCGCTACACTTCATGCAACCTCATGTCAGAAACAATCAGTTTGAGGGACCTCGACACATAATGGACCATGGGTACAGTACAGGTCACACTGGGGATAGTATTACTAACATGCCCTGTCGACGTCCGTTTTCGAGTTTTGAAAAACAAATCTTGTAATATTCTGCGACTACCACTAGATGTCGGACTATGCAGAGCATGTGAATCCAAGCAGATACAAGCACCAGAAATATGATTACGGTGAGTGATATGTCATATATATGACAGGGCCTGCATTAGCAGCCCTGTAATTTTGGTTAAGTTGCTCAACTCGTAGAGCACTTATTGTGCGGCTTATTTTATTTTTAACGCATTCTATTGGCATTTGTATTAGATGCATACAAATACAAGAAAACTAACTAAAACATTAAACATAAACAACAACAGTCTTCATGCAAAACAGTTCATCTTTCTCAGGTGGGCATGCTTGCAAATAGGGGTTCCGATATCTCGGGAAGTGGCAGGGATCTCGGTCAAGAGGATCGCCATTTCTAGGCGAGTGCGAGGGATCAGTTATGGCAAAGCAGTGGGGTATATCAAGGGGGTTTATGGTCTGCACTGAAGTGTATATCTCTCAAGAGGGCCTTCCAAGAGTCTAGAGTGCCGCTCGCAATGTCTCCACTAGAGATGATTCAATCTTGCCAGGCTCTGGTTTCGGCTGCAGTCCATCTCTCTAGTTCTTTCATCCAGCGTTCATCTCTCGGGCCTCCTGGTGTCTTCCATGCCATGGCTATAGTTCTTTTTGCAAGTATACATGCAATGTCCATCAACTTGACAACATGTTTATATTTGCTTGGTCTGGGGTAAGCCCCTAATAAGCATTCCCCGGGTGTCCATTCATATCTGCTTATTCCGGCATGTGTGCAGGTCTGTTTAACTTTGGACCACAGCGCCGTTGTCCTGGTGCAAGTCCAGAACATGTGGATCAGATCAGCTTTGTCGTCCCCACACCATGGGCATGCCGGGGAGGCCTGTTTGTTGAAGGAGGCCATCCTGTGTGGGGTCATATACGTCCAATATAGTACGTTTAGCTGTATCTGACCAAATCTGGAGTTTCTCGACACCTTCTTGGGATATAGTAACGTTCTTTCCCATTACTTGTCTGTAAGCGTAGTTTCAAGGTCTGTTTCCCATTTCGCCTTCAGTGCCACACTTTTGGGGTTGGGTTTGTCTTTGAGCCTCTTATAGAGTCGAGAGACCGGTTTCCAGCCATCCGTAAGGTCGTGCATCTCTTGTAACAGTGGGTCTGGGGTGGGTTCCTCCGTCCAGCTGCACCAGTTCTTCCTGGCGGTTTGTTTGAGCCGATGATACCAGAGAAATTGGCCGCTTAGTAGCCCTTCATTAGCCTGCAGGGACTCAAAGTCCCTGAATTCGCCCTCCTCAAACATATCTCCCCATGTATAAATTCCGGCGCCCTCCCACCTCCTAGCTGTGGAGAGATCCGATTCTGTTTTGCACACATCAACCAGAATGGGGTTGTCTGGAGAGTAAGGATGTTTCACTTGCCTGATGTAGCAGGTTCTGGTCCAAATCTGCCTACCAAGTTCGATGATCAAGTGGGCCTCTGGGGATTGTCGTAGATGGTTCCAAAGAGTTTCCCTGGGGAATGGAGGGAGATTGTCGCAATAGCCCCAGCTCGGCTGACGGATCGTCTGAGAGCCACTTCGTCACGTGGCTAAGCTGTGCCGCAAGATAATACAACTGGAGGACTGGGAGTTGTATTCCCCCTTCCTTGTGTGGGAGGGATAGGGTAGCCAAAGTCAATTTATACCTGGTAGGTCCCCATAGGAAGTCCTTGATAAGTGCCTCTAATTTCTTAAAGAAGGGCGGTCTGACGTAGTGGCATATGTTGACAATGAAGTATAGAAATTGAGGGAGGACTATCATCTTAACGATTGCTGCTCTGCCTACCATTGCAAGTGGGAGTCTAGACCAAAATTTCATGGATCTGCGAAGGCCGGTTAATGCTACTTCCGTGTTGTGCTCGTGTGTGAGCATCGGGGTGTGACTCACATTCATTCCTAGGTACCGAAACGTGTCAAGTTGCTACTTTATCCCAATGTCCGGAAGATCGGCTTCTTCTAGGCCTCTCAGGCTAGCCAAGGGGAAGGCAGAGGATTTCAGTCTACTGAATTTGATCCCAGAGTATTTTGCATAGTTATCTAGTACATCTAATTGTGATTGGTGCATTGACCTGGGGGTCTTTCAAGTATAAAAGGACATCATCTGCGTATAATGATATTAGGTTATTTTTGTTGCCCACCTTGATGCCAGCGTCAAAGAACTGTTTCCTAAAATATATGGCAATCGGCTCCAGGCCCAATATGTATAGCATGGGCGATAGTGGGCACCCTTGTCTGGTGCCCCTTTGTATTTTCCAGGATTCAGACACTATTCTGCCGGTCCTTACTCTCGCCACAGGAGAATTATAGAGTACTGTGATCCATCTGACAAAGCCTTCGCCGAACCCGAATCCTCTCAGCACCTCGACGAGCCACTCCCAGAAGATGGAATCAAAGGCCTTAATGGCATCAAGTGATAGTACTGCTTGGTCTTCTTCTCTCTCATAGGTTTCGGCCATAATGTGTTGAAGCCTTCTCAGGTTGGCTGTGGTATTGTGTCCTGGAACAAAACCGTTCTGGTCTTCGTGGATTAGGGACCCTACCACCCTAGCGAGTCTGCTGGCCAGTATAGTGGTGAGAATCTTGCTGTCATAATTTAACATGGCCAGAGGGCGATAAGAGTCACAGTCAGTGGGTGGTTTGTTTGGTTTCAGCATAGGAATGATTGTCTCTTTCATAGTGTTAGGTAAAACCCCGTTTTCGTAGGCCTCTTGGTAGACCCCGTGGAGGATTGGGGCGAGGGTGGATTCATATTTTTTGTAAAATTCAGGCGGGAGGCCGTCGTTTCCGGGAGCCTTACAGGTGGCCAGCGATCTGATTGCTCCTGTCATGTCTTCTGCTGTGAATTCCATCTCCAGTGCCTCTCTGTCCGCTGGATATTTTGGGGAGGCCTATCTCTTCCAGTGTTTCTTTAATTTCATCTCTGTCTATTTGCGTGTCATGGGAGTACAATTTAGAGTAGAATTTGGCAAACGCTTCATTAATTCCTAGTTGTGTCTTGTGACGCATCCCGTTTTTGCCCAGTATCTCCGTTGGGAGGTGCCTGGGGCGTTCACACTTGAACAGCCAGGCCAGCAGTCTGCCGGGTTTGTCGGACTCCTTGTGAGACCTGGTAGTGTATGTTGCGAAGTCAAACTTCTCTAGTCTGTCCCAGGAAGATTGGCATTTCTCGCAGGCTTCCTTCAACTTCCTTTCGATCTCTGGAGTAATGCTTGAGGTGGATTCTAGACGAGAGATCTCTTCTTCTTGTGCTTCGGGTTCCGTCCTCAATTGCCTGCGAGTACCACCAGCTTTTGATATTATTTCACCTCTAGCCACCACCTTCATGGCTTCCCACAATGAGCTCCAGGTAGATACTGAGCCTTTATTAATGTTGATGTATTCTTCTAGTTTTTCAGCGAGGTCCTCCCTGAACTCTGGGTCAGCGAGGGCCGCAGTAGGCATCCTCCACATGGGGATTGGTGGTCTAGGCCCCGTAAATTGCCATTGCATGATCAGTGGGGAGTGGTCAGAGATTGATCTTCCTAAATATGCCGTAGTTTCTGCCAATGGTATTTGTTCTCTGTCGATGAGCAGATAATTGATTCCTGTGTGGACCTTGTGCGGGGCTGAATAATAGGAATAGATCTTTTCAACGGGATGCTGTTCCCTCCAAATATCCACCAAGTTGAGTTGTTCCAGCGTTTCCGTCAGGGCGCATGTTGCGGGGTTACTTGGATGGGGGGGGTGGTACTGACCTGTCCATAGAGCCATCCATGACACAGTTGAAGTCCTCCCCCCATATAAAGGTCCTATTTCGGTGGTGTGCCATCCGTGCGAATATTGCTCTGAGGTGTGATGGTATTCCATGTTGCGGAAAGTACGAATTGACTAAGCAAATTGGAGTCTGCTCGATAGTGCCCCACATTACATACCTTCCTTCTTTATCGGACTCAAATCCTTGTAATTGGAAGGGTACATTCAGGTTCACCCATGTGAACACTCCCCTTGAGTATTTAGAGTAGGTGGGGGATCATCTCCCGGTCCCAGACCATCGATCTGTTAATTTGGACATGGTGTCTTCCGTAAGATGTGTCTCTTGCAACATCGCAATCGAAACCTTTTTCCTGCGGAGATGAGACTGTATTCGGTTCCGTCTCAGGTATGAGCTCATCCCTCTCACATTTTCCACGTCATCACTTTGAGTTGTGACGCCATCGGATCAATATTTCGAGCCCGGCTGGCAGCTCCTCATACGGAGCCCGGAGTAATGCCAATCTGAAGTTATGAGACTGCAGACGGGAGTAACCGGGTTCTTCACCCCCCGAGTCATAGCATGCACCCATCCTGTGCTTCTTCGGCAGTAGTGGTATGAAGACTGTATAACTAACAAAACTGTTAACAAAAGTCGAACTGGTGCGCCCAGCGACTACATCTTCGTTGTGGTGCTCGGGCGCTCTCGAGCCATCTAAACCCATCCGGGTATCGGGCGCGAGCTGGGTCAGGCAGGTGACTGGCCCGACCTGGGTTGTTTGCGGGGGATAGGGCTGGTGTCTGGCGGAGAGGCCGAACGAGGGCCGTTTCTATATAGCTAACTGTTAGTTGGATTACCTTCTGAGGTCCGGCTGCTTGTGCTTACTGTGGCCGTTTATGGCAGCGTGTGTCGATGGTCTGAGAGCCTCAATCCTCCATCTGGGGAGCATCTTTACCATCTGCAAGGTTGTTATCTTCTAGCCACATGTTGGCGGCCGTTGGGTTTTCTAGGAATATGGCACGCCCATTGAAGATGACTTTCAAGCGTGATGGGTAGAACAGCCTGTATTTCAGGTTTAGTTGTCGAAGTCTTGCTTTTATTGGGACGAAAGAGTTCCTCTCCCTCTGCACTTTCTGAGTGTAATCAGGGTAAATGATTATTTTAGAGTCGCCATGTTCGATGGGGCCCTCTTCCCTGGAGTGCCTTAAGACGATTTCACTATCTTGAAAGTTTAGTATTTTAGCGATTATTAGTCGGGGAAATGAGCAAGGTGGGGGCCGCTTCTGGAGGGACCTGTGGGCCCTTTCGACTGCGAATCCCTGCAACAGTTTCCCAGCCCCAATCTCCTGTTGTAGCAAGGATTCTACGTAGGCTGTAGTGTTTGGGCCTTCACTTCCTTCTGGTACTCCTAGGATCCTAATATTGCTCCGTCTAGCCCGACCTTCGGCCTCCTCAGACCTCTCCTCTAGGATAGCCACTTTCTTCTCTAAGTCTGCAACCTTGGACTTCAAGGCTGCTGTGGCCCCGGCCGTTTCTTCTATTGAAGTCTCGGTGTTTGTCACCCTCTCGGTTAAGTTGCGGGCGTCCTGACGCATGAGTTGAATGTCCATTTTAAATTTGTCAATCTTAGAGTCTATGTGTGTCCTTAATGAAGCAATAGCTTCCAATATTTGGGAGTGGTTATCTGTGGTTTCCCCCTCTCTCATCTGGGTAATCTCTGGGGGTACAAGAGCGAGCCTGTATAGGAGTTTGTGTCTTGGCGGATACAAATGAATCCATGGTGGCTGCTTTCGCTTTGTTCCTGGCGGCCATATTGGAGTCTCAGTGATGCTGCCCCTGGGACAATTTAGATGAGTTACCGGTGGGGGTATCAGCCGTCTCCCCGTTTATAGGGCAATGAGTGGTGTTCCCAAGGTGTCAGAAGCCAATGACTCAGAATCTGCAGGGGGGGTATGGGTGCCCTCACTGGTGCTTATATAGTCTCCCGCACCCAGTCATGCAGCTTTTTGTGCAGCCGCTATATCTGTGATGTCGCCGTCGCTGCCCTTACCTCTAAGCGTCCGACTCGCCGGGGCAGGGAGATCTGGGGGCGAGGAATGCAGGCTGGGGCCGCCGTAGTCGCTCGCTTGCTGCTGAGGTTCTCGCTGTCCTGCGCCCCGGGGCGGTGCTGGGGAGGAACCTCCAGTGGTCGTGTGCGCCCTCGGCGGGCCGCCCTCGGCAACGGTTGAGCCCGCGTAGTGTACCCGGGGGGCGGTTCACAGGTCCTGCTGTGGCAGGCCTCGCCCAGCAGTGAGAAGCAGGGTGAGGGCTCTCCAGTCTCACTCCGGCGGCTCCCATCGATGTTCCGCAGGCGACCGTGCTCCGACGTGTTATCTCTGCTCGGTCCGGCTTCCTTAAACCCCCGATGTAGTCTGACGTCGTCTTCCTTCTCGGAGGCTCCACTAAGTGGTGCGGGACGCCATCTTGGATGCGTATGGGAGTGGGGGGGGGGGAGTATGATTCGAGGGCCATTTCGCCGACCAGAGGGTCCGATTTCCCGGCTGGTCAAGCAGATCGTGTCGGGCTCGGCTTCTCCCACCTCAGCATCAGCTTATCGTGGTCGGAGGCACTTTTTATGCCGGCAAGAAGGATCGAGAAACGGCGTCTCGGCCGGAGCTCGGCTATTCCGCCTCTGTACGCCATCGGCTCCAGGCCACGCCCCCCTATTGTGCGGCTTATAACTTTGCTCCCCCTGGACGAATCTTCACTTAACTATATGACCTCCTTGGAACGAGCAAAGTTTGGTGCGGTTTTGTCAAGGGGGCTCCAAGAATTGTGGAAATCCTCATAGATGCAATGGAAAATAAATTGTGCTCCCGCCTAGAGCACAAACCGCTGGATGGATTTTCACCAATTTGTACCAGGAGCGGCAGCTTGGTCCCAAAATCGTGCTTTTGTAAATTTGTTGTAAATCCATCCAAGAGTTTCTTTAATAATTGGCAAAAAGTAGGTGCAAAAAAAGGGTGATATCTGGGTCTAATATGCGGACTCACTTCCCTATTCGGTCTGCAGACACCCCCCTGGACCAACCGGGGTCCGACGTGATGTCTGCGGACATCGGACACACCCACTGATTGGAAACGGGTGTCATGTTGAATCCGCAGACAGCCGCTAGTGTCTACAGCACGGTGGGAAAATAGTCTGGAAAACAAATTCAGGGTTATAAGGTAGTTAAAAGAAGGGATCGGCAAGGGTGGAATAAATATATGGAGCTGTTTTTCTAGTTGAAAAAAGTGGGTGCGGGTGTCCCCCAGTCCGTGGGCATCACGGTAGTCCGCGAAGAGCGTTGAGAACGATAAGTTTTGAAAACACATTTGGGGTTATTTGATGGCTGAAAGAGTAGGCGAGTGGATTGAAGATAATATGGAGCTGTTTTTATAGGTGAATAGAGGTGTGCAGGTGCCGCTGAGTCTGTGGTCACTTCTTATTGTCTGCTGACATTAAATGAATGGCAGGAGGTTCTCAGTGAGTTTTGTAATTTGAAGGTGTATTGTATGTACTTGTTTTATGGTTTAAATCTATTCTGGTAGTTGTGGCCTGTCATGCCCCAAACATTCTGGCCACTGGCAACACCTAGTATAGTAATGTGTATAGTAATTATAGGTAATGTAGGTGGAGTGTACAGTATTTGTAATATGGTGGAGTGGTATAATTAAAGTGTATAAGGTATTTATGATTATAGTACAATTGAGGATGTCTCGTCCGCCTTTCACACAGTGAACCATTCTATCTTTATTAATCGGTTGCATGATGCCTTTAGCATCATGGACTGGGCACTGGACTGGTTGATCTTTATTTTCCTTGCAAACCGCCCTTCCCAGCTTCTACTGGGCGGTTTGTATTCCACCACATCCCTGTGTACCTGCAGAGTACCCCCGGGTTTTATCCTATCATTATGCCGATTACATATCTATTTTGTCCCGCTGGCTCACCTGATGTCGGTCTTTTCTTATTTCCAGTGTTGTTAATGACGCACAGCTTTCCTTAAACTTCCCTGAACTAATTTGTTCTCCTCTGTTTTTTTATCCCCGATTGTCTGACCGCCATTGAGGCATTGTGTGTGGTTAACAATCTCTGCCTCAATGCCATTAAGACGAAGAGGTTTCTTATTATGACACACGTACCTTGTTTTTCTCCTACCCTGTGGCTGCTGTCTTGGGACCCTTTACTCTCACTATTCGGTGAGGCCAAAAACGATGTGTTTATCTTTAAGTGTTTTCACTCCTTTACTCCTTACATTTTGGAGCTTGTAAAGAAAGCCCATGGTTTGATCTTCAACTCTTTACAGGCATTGTAATGTTGCTTACCTTCCCCCAGAAGCTCATTGTCTGTAGAGCCCCCTGGTGATGTGTAGGCTGGACAATTGCAACAGCCTCTTCCTTAACCTCCCCATTTGTTGTGTATACCCCCTTCGGCTAATCTAGAATAGAGCTGCATGACTTATCCTTGGCCTGAAGCTCAGGGATGGTATCACTGCAGCCCGAAAATGTGCGCATTGGCTCTTGCTAATTGCAAGGACTATATGTCCAACTTTGTTACCCTAATTACTGTCCTGCTACAGGCCCCCGCTGCTACAACTCCAAAGCTCTGCTAGTCAAATGCTTTTTGAAACTGAGAGCGGGAGGCATGTTTTTGTCTTCGGCCGGTGGCGCCCTATCTTCCTGCTCTTTTTATACCTGAGCTGAACTTTAAGTTCCAAAAACATCTGAAAACCCTGTTTTTGTGTTCCTGTTTTACTTAATCCCTTGCCTGATAACTCATACCACTGCCACTGGTGGTTTGGTCCCTCATAAACCTCACATGTTCCAGGCCCTATATCTAGTCGACACCAGTACACCTCTGCACCCTTTAGCACCTCCCTTGCGGGTGTACTGCTTGGCGGCTGTGTACCACACCCTTGGGACACCTATGCTCCAGCAGGTAGTTAGTGGCCTCCCACTTTGGCATGTCTTTGCACTTTCCTTCTGGGCTTCTATGAGCACTTGGTAATCCCTACTCCTCTTTCCATTGATGCACTTTTTTTTTACTGCACAATGCATATGTGCATTTATAGCAGCAGTGTATACAATTTCTCTGGATAAGCAAGGGAAATGCATATGGAAAAGATGTGTACAACATTCTTAAGTGGCAGTTGGTGTGTGGAAGTTTAATATGCTAATAGGATTATCTGTAGAGTTTATTTGAACTAATTGGTGGATATATGTGTGACTAATTAATGGAGGCAATGTGAGTGTGCTACAACCATAGCCGTAAGAAGGGTGAAAGGGCTGTCTGGTGCAATGGTGTGCATGTGTA
This sequence comes from Ambystoma mexicanum, assembly GCF_040938575.1. Lineage (NCBI taxonomy): Eukaryota > Metazoa > Chordata > Amphibia > Caudata > Ambystomatidae > Ambystoma > Ambystoma mexicanum. Next base: position 620,211,158 of record NC_090922.1, read on the forward strand.
ATCCTTTTAATAAAGCATGGGCTAGAGAGGGGACTGCAGAGTCCGTTGATAGTCATGACGGGCCATGGCTTATGGTCCTTATTGTATGCTAGAGAAATGTATTTGGGACAGAAAATTACTTCCATGTTTTGTTCTTTTTCAATTGTATACAATTGTCCATTATTTCCATTAGCATAGTAGAAAATACTAATGGGAATGTTGGGGAATCTTATTGAGTTTTAGGAAGTAAGGTGGGGAGGGAAATGAGGGAAGGGACAGCAAGCACAGATGTGGAGGGAAGGTGAACAGGGGAAGATATTGGGCATGCATTAAATCTAAGGCAGGGGGCAGTGTTCCTCATGCTCATTTATTACAGCCTCGAAAGCACTTTGCAAGGGGAAGCAGTTTCAGAGTGGTGTGTTGCAGTATATACAAAGTTAAGTTGTCTTTGAAAGATAAGGATCAACAGTCTCTTAAATAGCTTGCAAGGTAGCTGGTGGGATCTTGTACCCCACAGGAGTAGCCTGTGTGGTGGCAGTATTGTTTGAGGAAGATGAGGTAGAGGAAGACTGCCTACTGCTTTCTGAGAAAGGAACAGTCTTTCCAAGAGCATCCCGGTGGTTGGATTTGGTGTGGCGGCACATAGAGGTGGTTCCATAGGAGTACTGCTCAGGTTATCTGCGACTGAGTACAACGTTGCACAGAGTGCATTTTAACTAGGCAGCTTTAACCTTGGGTACACCCCCAACGGTGGTAAAGAACTGCCACACCCATGATTCTCTCTGGGTGCTAGAGGTAGGCATTTCCTCTACCTCATCTTCCTGGTCCTCTTGATTGCTTTCTGAATTATTGCGCTTCTTCTGTTGTCTAGGCCCTCCAGTTGGTGGTGGCTCCTGGGGAGGAGGGATGCCAATAGCTGATGCCATTTTTGAAGATAAATAGCAGTTCTGCTAATATTCTTCCAAGCATGTGCTGTGTCCTAGATTGCAAATTGATAATCAGTAATAATAGGTATAGGAGCTGTGCAAGGGTACATTTTCAGTTTGAAACTTCATTGATCAGATGTAAATGCAGTTTCAAACTGTTTGCGAAGCACTGCCTGTTGCTAAAGTGCAGACACATTCGCGGTCACGTGACACTGTCCGGAAAGTCTGAGATGAAGTCACACGTTTGCGAACGTCGACAAACACAAAAACAGAGGTAAAAATTACAAAATGATTATAGATGTGTTCAAAATGTTGCTTGGAGGTGGGGAGTGCCACAGTTTTAAGTTGAAACTTTCTACATCGGCCGAAAATGTGGCTATATCGGGCGTAGGTATAATGTTAGGAATTTGTAGCAAATTGGGGTGCACTGCTAAAAACACATCAAATTCAGTTAACATTTTTTGTTAAAGGGACGTTATGGTAAAACCGAAGAAAAAAAAATTGCCAGTTTTGGTAAGCTAGGCAGCCATAACCATGCATTGCTAAGACTAACACACAGGACATCAAAGATGACATCACAAATGTCCGTTATGGTTGCTTAGCTTACCATAACTGGCACATTTCTGGGGTTTTCGGTTTTACTTGTAACCATAACGTCCCTTTAACAAAGTGTTTTCACTGAATATATATATATATATATATATATATATTACATATTACATGGCCCACGTGTCATGAATCGCAGGGAGCGCCCCTTTTGGGCCTCATGGTCCCTGTCACAATGGGCTTAAACACATTAATACCTCCAATATGGCCGTCCAACGCATTCCCTTCTCGCTCCATGCGTTGGACGTAACCTTTCTCTATTTCTAGACCAAGCCTTCCGCGGCTTCGCGCGTCTCAATGCTATTGCGAAGTAGCGACCAGGCGTGTGCTCCGTAGCTCGCGGTTCTTCTCCTTTCCACTCCGCTTTCCCTTCCTTGCACCCCCCCCCCTTCTTCCTCCAGGATTCGAGTTCTAGCGAACTTACCTTGCCTCCTGGATTCCTGGATTCGGCCTCCTGGAAAACAGAACGCATTCTGGATTCGGCAGAGACACGGGCCGCCTTCTTCAAAACCCGTTCCATCCGAAAGAAGGCAGCATCCAAGGACGCCGGTAAAGAACGGATTCAGGTGAGAAGGGGGGGAACTCCTTGACACCGCAGTAGCGGCAGTGTAGTTATGGTTAAGTTGCTCAACCCATAGGAAGACCACTTTTTTGGCGTCTTATAACTTTGCTTGCTGTGAATGAATTCAGATAAAACTGACAAAGTATGAGGCTCGCAGAAAGTTGGGTGAGGTTTTGTGGAGAGGGGGTCAAAGTTGTAGGGGGGGGTCCCAATTTTTTTTTTTTTTTCATAGACTGAAAGAGCAAAAACTTTGCGCACGGCTACAGGCCAAACGACTGTATGGATTTTAACCAATTTGGGGCTTGGTTCCGAAAGCGTGCTTTTGTGTGTTCGGTGGAAATCTGACCAGTACTTTTGTTGCAAACTGAAATGTAGGTCTAAAAAAATTAGTGATATCCGACTCTGCTCCGCGGTCCCATTACCTGTTCGCCCCGCAGACAAAAGTCTCATATGCTTGCAGTATGCCGTGATGTCGACGAACATTGGACGCAGCTGGTGGTTGCCTGGAGGGAAGCGTGCTGTGCATCAAAGTATTTGGGAAACGCTGCCATGGTGTATTGGAGGACAGTGCGGTGCCGAAAGGGCACAGCAAACATATTTTACGCCAATCGGTGGTGGGTAGAAGGGATGGAAAAGGCAGGGGAGTGAGAAGTGGTTCATGGGATATATCTCATTAGGTGGAAGAAGACAGTGGTGTGCCTGCAGTATCCGTACGAACAGTGCCAATTTGCGGGTACTTCCACAGGCGACTACCTTGTTTGGTGAATGCAGGCAGCCTTTGTTACGCCACAATAACTTGTGCAGCGACCTCTTTCCGTGGTGACTGGTGGCAGGTGAATTGCAAAAGGGGAGTGCATTGCACATGACATAAACATTGTAACATAGCGTGTACTATGTTGTGTTGCGCGTGGTAAGCCGGTAGCCCCTTCCATGCATGGCTGGTTGTGCTCTGGTTGCAAGTAGGTTTGACATTTTTTCCTTGTGTGTGGTTTGTCAGCATTGCATACATTGTTGGTTCCATAGGTGTGGTGATTGCTAGCACATTCTACAGTGTTTACTCCATGCCTGGAGCTGATGGAGCGAACACTACTGCAGTCTGTCAAGTGGGTGCAATGTTCAAATAGTGTGTGCATAGAAGTGGATAGGGTTGAACTGCATATTGTATAGGCTTGGGTAGTGTCTATTGCACAGAGTGCTGACTACTGAACTGCACTGTGAAGTATTGGTTTTGTGCACTGAATAGAATGCTGGGAGCAGGGCCACTGTTGTGAACAGTTTTTCTGTTCGGTTGGCAGTAACACCATAGTATGTGAATGAAAGTGGGTAGGGGTGCAGGAGATTGTTATGTTTGTAGATTCTGCTAACTGTAGCATGTTTCCATGCAGAGCTGTATTACGGTGCAGAGGTTGGGGTAGGAGTGCCTGTGGTACGTGTGTGGATTGTGATACTGGGTCACATGTTGGCATGCATGGCTGCATTACATTGCGGTGGGTGTGGGCAAGGTCTAGACTATTGGGTGCATGGCGAAAGGACGTAGGCCATGCACCCAAGAGCCAAGGCCTTGACCACACACACTGCAACAATACAGTTTTGACTCTGCATCTCTCAGAGGGTGGTGACCTTTAAAGAATGGTTGTGGAGCACATTTTAGACTTGATAGAGCACCAGGAGCGAGCGGACATGCGTATATTGTTGGTTCCATGGGTGTGGTCATTGTGAAAACATCCTACAATTTGTGTGCCCACTGGGTGCAGTTTTGGAATACTGTCAGTATAGAAGAGGGTAGGTTTGAAGTGGATCTTATATGTGCTTGTATACTGCAGTGTGTCAACTGGGTGCAATATTCAAATAGTGTGTTCATAGAGGTGGATAGGGTTGAACTGCATATTTTATAGGCTTGGGTAGTGTCCATTGCGCGGAATGCTGACTACTGTACTGCACTATGAAGTATTGGTTTGTGTACTCAATAGAGTGCTGGGAGCAGGGCCACTTTTGTGAACAATTGTTTTGGGTCAGTTGGCAGTAACACCATAGTATGTGAATGAAAGTGCGTAGGGCTGTGTTATGTTTGTAGATTCTGCTAACTGTAGCATGTTTCCATGCATAGCTATATTATGGTGCAGAGGTTGGGTAGGAGTGCTCGTGGCTGTGGTATGTATGTATGTGTGTGGATTGTGGTACTTGTTGTTATTTCATTCATGGGTTGCCCCACACTGTGGTGATGATCCTTCCTACCAAGTGAGGATTCAATATATCTATTTAACCAAAAGAAGGGACACATATAAAAATCAATAAGAGAACATGTTAACCTCAGTACTCAGAAACACTAACACAGCCACTTAGCAAATATGGGCTGTGTATAATATGATTAATACCATGTACAAACCATTTAGTAAAATCTCATTTTTAATTAATTTACTTATTCATTGCACAAGTATCAAAAAACATTAAAAACACATATACACCACATAAAAGTATACAATGTTAAAAGTAGTCTTTCCACTACACAGAATCAAGTTTACAAATGCTTGACAAGTGTTTCTGAGTACTGAGGTCAACATGTTCTGTTAGTGACTTTTATGTGTCCCTTCTTTTTGTGGTACTTGGTCACATGTTGGCATGCATGGCTGCATTACGTTGTGGTGGGTGTGGCCAAGGCCTAGACTATTGGGTGCAAGGCCAAAGGCCGTAGGCCATAGCCCATTCACCCAAGAGCCAAGGCCTTGACCACACCCACCGCAGCAATGCAGTTTTGACTCTGCATCTCTCAGAGGGTGGTGACCTTTAAAGAATGGTTGTGGAGCACATTTTTTAGACTTGATAGAGCACCATAAGTGAGCTACAATGCGGACATTGTTGGTTCCATGGGTGTGGTCATTGTTGGAACATCCTCCAGTTTAAGGTGTATGGTTGGAGATGGTGCAGTCACAAGTCCTGCTGTGTGCCCACTGGGTGCAGTGTTGGAATACTGTCAGTATAGAAGAGGATAGGGCTGAAGTGGATCTTCTACGTACTTGGATTGCTGGGAGCAGGCCCAATGTTATGAAGATTTTGTGGTTTGGTTGGCAGTGACACAATACTTTGTGAATGGAGGTGGGTAGGGGTGCCGGAGGCTGTGGTATGTTTGTGAATTCTGGTAACTGTTAGATGTTTCCATGCATCGCTGTTATGATGCAGGGGTTGGGTAGAAGTGCTGCTGGCTATGTAACTTTTGTGGATTGTGTTATCTGGCCATATGTTCACTTGCATGGCTCCAATATGTTATGTTGGGTGTGGGCAAGGCCTCGATTATTGTGTGCATCTCCAAAGTTGTTGATGGGTGCCGCTCTGGATAATTTTGGATGCTGAAATCGTGGATTCTTTTGCAGAACTTTCTGCTGGTGGTGCTTTGGAAGCACATGCGATGTGCACTCAGAGAGTTTAACGGCAAATATGGAGTGCTGTACAGAAATGATAGTGTTGGATGCAGAGGTTTTGGATGTGATTGGTGCATGCGTTTGTGAATATTTCACAGTAACCAATGAGGGAGTACTGGAAAAAGAACCGTGGTCAGGGAAGGACTGTCCCTGCTTTACTGGGGTGCAGTCCTCGCTGTAGCTGGGAAAGCGCACATGCCACATCCTGCCATTCTGAGCATGGTTGGCATGAAAATGGAACTATGGGGGATTAGCCAATGAGGTGTTCAGGGTGTGGTTCACAGGAAGGGGCGGTACTATTTTTTCCCAATACTTCGTGTAATGAAGTTGGTAGAGATGGCGAGACGCACAGTGCTGATCGTGGGTGATGCCTTTGTGCAAGATCTGCACAGGTATGCCGTGCAAAGAGGCGTTGCTGCTAATTTCGTGTTGGAAGGAGTGGACGCTTTGTGGGGTAGTCTGAGTGCAGTTTCGACGGGATAGTTCACCTTTGCAGGTATGTGGCCTCTGTCACAACTGTCAATGTTGTCGTGGTGCATTATGGAGGTCTACATTTGGGTTACATGTCAGCTCCGTCACCTGAAGAGGTTGATGAATGCAGTGATGCAGATTTTTCCCACCGCCAAAGTCGTTTTCTCATGAATACCACCAAGAGGAGTATGAGACCATGCTGGTGTAATTTGTTCCCAGCCAGAACTCAGAAGGTGTCTTATAAACAGAAGCGTGTGTGAATGTATGTGCACTGATGAGATATTCTCCACCCACTATGAGATCATGAAGTTGCAAAATATGCACTGCTTCCATGCCAATGACAGTTGCTTGACCTCCATTGGCAATTCTATTTTCTGTTACACCTTGCAACAAGCGTTGACCAGAATTTGGTAAAAATGTAAGGAGAAGCAAACAAAGTCATACAAAGAGAAAAAACAAAAAAGGTTGTTGGCAAGCACGTTAAAAAAAACACGGAGAAGAAAATATATATTTTCTGAGCCACGACTAAAGACACAATCCCCTAGCCTGGTAGAAATGTCTTTCCCCACCCCTTTTTTAGCACGATAACTCTGTGGTACTTTCAAGATTACACGTGTCATATCCGGGCAGGCATCCTGTTTGTATGCGTGCACTGTATGTACTTGTTTAAAGTGGCTAAAATACATTAGGTGCTGCTTTTGTGCAATATTGTAGGAAATGGGTTACTGCAGAAAATAAATCTGAAGTGTGCAGTGTAAGTTGCAGGTATCCTGTTATGCATGCAATGTGTGTATGATATGGCATTTATAACGCACCTGTACAAGTGTATCAATGCGCATTGAGGCAAGGGAGGGGGAACAGAGGGGGGACGGACAACAATCCTACATTCCAGGTGTCACTCAGATCGCTCAAGTGCATGGGTAGGGGGAGGAGGAAATGCAGTACATGGGAAGAAGAATAAATAACAATTGGTAAAAATACGGGCCGCTGGTTGCAAGTGCAAGGAAGAGTGCAGACATCAGATAGTGGTGGGACTGTTAGGGATACAGTAAACAGTCCCCAAGTGCGCGGGTTGCCAGAAAGGCAGTGCAGGGATGCGACTTCCAGGGGGGAGGTGGCCTAGGCCCGAGATTAGAGGGTGGCCAGGTAACCAGTGCAGAATCATTTTCAGCCAGGAAGTCAGCAGGGAAGCGGAGGAGAAAAAGCAGAAGCAAAGAGAAAGGTTTTGAGGTGCTTCCGGAACCAGACATGGTTCTCCTCAAGTTTCAGGGAGGCTGTTCCAGAGGGAGGTCCCAGCCGAAGAAAGAGATCTACCACCAACTGGTTGCTTAGAGAAGCGGCTGACACTGAGGAAGTTGGAGGCAGATGAGCGAAGAGCTCAAGCAGGGAGATATTTAGGAAGCGAGAGTTGAAGGTATTATGGGCCGAGAAGGGATTGCGGCTAATGCAGAGGGTTTTGAGCGTAATCGTCGCAGCCACTGGGATCCAATACAGAGATTTCAGTCCCGGAGAGATACGATCCCTGGGCTTGAGGCCAAGCACAATTTACGCAGTCCTGTTCTGGATGAGTTGCAGAGGACGGAGAGTAGAAGCAGGCAGATTTAGAAAGAGGCTGTTGCAATAGTCCTGCCTAGAGAGAACTACAGCTGTGGAGACCGTGAGCTTCTGGGAACTTGGTTTAGGTTGGTAAGATACAATACTGGTTTTGGTGCAATATTTTTACGATTTATGTAGGAGATGGGTTCGTGCGGAAAGAAAATCTTAGCATTGTCGGAAGGAAAGAAGAGAGTTCCTGTTTGTATGTTACAATGGGTGATATGGTAAATGAAAACGTTGAAAGCTTATACCGTCGAAGTGCCACTTGCTCAGAGGCACTTATAACAGAGTTGTAAACCTACTGCAGAAACATTATTCATACCTCTACTTTATGGTGATGGGTGACAATGCGGATGTATGTGGATGCAGAAATCTTACATAGTTTTACTGAACTTTCTTCTGGACATGTGTTCGAATGACACAACACTTGCAGTCTGAATGTGTAACGTACATATGAAGTGTTGTACAGAACTGTTAGTGTTAGATGCGGGCGTCTTGGATGGGATTGGTGGATGCGTGTGCAACTATTTCACAGTACCCAATGAGGTAGTGCTGGACAAAAAAAATGAGAAAAGGGAAGGAGGACTGCTCCTGCTTTACTGGGGTGCGGCCTTCGCGGGACTTTGGGAAGCGCACATGCCACATTCTGCGCTTCTCACTATGCTGGCCAATGGAAATGGCACTGTGGGGATTATCTAATCGGGTACTGAGGGTGTTGTTCTACTGTTTTTCATTACTCTGCGTAGTGAGGTGGGCCGACATGGAGAAACACATTGTGTTGGTTTTGGGTGATGCCTTTGTGATAGATCTGCACAAGTATGCCCAAGAAAGACACTTTGATGGCGATTTCGGTTTGGAAGGAGTGGACACATTGTGGTGCGCTGTCCATGTTGGCAGTTTCGGCGATATGTTTGCACTTTGCAGACAAGTGGCCAGTTTCGCTACTGTTCATGTACTCGTTGTGCATTATGGCGGTATGCATTTGGGTTACATGGCTTGTTCACGTTTGTTCCATCAACTGAAGAGGTTAATGAATACAGTGAAGTGGCTTTTTCCTACTGCCCAGGTGGTTTTTTCAGCCATACCACCAAGAAGAGTATGGGACTATCCTATTTTATGTTGTTCCCAGCTGGAGGCTGGAAGGGGTCTCATCATTTTTTTTTTTTTGTCCGCACGTGGCATGTTCTTCTGCAACAATGACATCATTCATTTTCGAAATGCAGAGTTTTTCCATGCAAATGGCATTTCTTTGTCCAGCATTGGTGATGCTCTTTTGTTTGCCCATCTATAGGAGGCATTGAAAAGTTTACTGTGAGGAGGAGAAGAAAACAGAAAACCCAATAAAAACTGAAAATAAAGGAGTTTCTCTAGAAGCACCTAAAAAAAAGAAAGAAAAAAAATGCTCTTTTCAGAGCCGCCCCTAAAGACAAAATCCCCTACCCTGGTTGCTATTTATTCCCCCATGCTTGCACACAGCATGAAAGCCACATCTGGAGCTTTTGAGGATGGCGGGCATGGAAATAGGACTGTGGAGGCTAAGGGATTGCGCAATAATGTTTCTGGGTGTGGTGTGTACGCAGAGGACTGTTGTACAGAACTGAAAGTGTTACATGGAGAGCTCTTCAATGTGATTGGTGGATGCATGTGTAACAATTTAACAGTACCCAATGAGGGCGTGCTGGAAAGAAGATAGTGGAAAGGGAAGGAGGACTGTTTCTGCTTTATTAGGGCACGGCCCTCGCCTTACTTGGGAAGCGCATGTGCCACATACTACCGTCTTCAGCATGCTGCCCACGGGAATGGGACAGTGGGGACTATAGATACTGAGGTTGTGGGATCACAGGAAGAGGCATTAATATGTTTCTTCATTACTGTGCATAGTGAGCCGGGCTTTAGGTGGTTGCCATTACTTGCAAAGGTAATGTAGTGGAGCAGATTTGGTCCGACATCAATTACAGCTCAAAGCTATGTGTCCCCCTACTCTGTTCTGAAAAGTGACAAACAAATTTTGGAGCACCTCTGGGGTGTGGCCTTTTGTAGTGCTGCTGTGGAGACCTTGCACCTGGAAAACAGGCCTACATCGTTCAAGCAAATTCATATATGTGCAATGGCACATTGTGGGGTGTTTGTAAGCATGTTCTTTCTCAATAACACTCCGTAGATATCAGAACACTGTACTTTTCTGCTGTCCAAGGGTCTGGATTGTGTTTGCGAAATAAGGGCCCACACACAACTGGACATGACCACGAGGGACTGGCTAAGAGGTAAAACATTTCTAAATCGCGATAGGTTTGAATGAGAAATAAAATCTGCTTGTGGCTACAGCCCGAAGTGCTGGACAGGATTGCAACAAACATGTGCAAGGAGCATGAGCATGGGGTTCTATGTAATTTTTCTCGATTTCTGTAGGTCGCCTGACAGATTTTTTTTTTCAGCCGATTTTAGGCGGCCTACAGAAAACTGAAATGTCTTTGCTCCCCACCCTCTCTTGCAGCGTTTTCTCAAAGGGGAGGGGGTCACCCCTGAACCCCTCTCCCCAGCTCCTGCCTCCTCCCAAGCCCCCCCCACCATATTGCACATGAACACTGAACACACACACACACACATAAATTTACCCGTTCTCTGTCCAGGCCGCTACTGGTCCTGGCATTCCTGTCAGCCCCTGTGTGCACTTGTGTGCGTCACAGGGGCTGACAGTTCGATTTGGAAAGACCGATCTGTGCAGTCACAGAGCGGTCTTTATAAACTGTTTTTTTTTTAAACGTGTTTTTACTTCGGACCTCGGCAAGGACCTCCAAGCATAGTTTTGAAAATCTGTCCTGTGTTTTATTTTTTCCAGTGTCAAAATGTAAGTGCAAAAAATAGTGATATAACTATGGTGCCTGGGCAGTGGGCCTGTCCCTGAGCAAGGACAAATGTGTACTCTGATTTGCTACTTGGGGCATGCGGCATGGCGAAGGCCTAAGTTTGAATGGTAAAAAATATACTGCTTGTGGCTACAGCCTGAAGTGCTAGATTGGATTACAATAAACCTGCGCGTGGAGCATCAGCAAGGACCTGAAAGCATGCTTTTGCAAATATGTCCTATGTTTTACATTTTGGAAAGTATCAAAATTGAAGTACAAAAAATAGTGATATAATGTTGCTGCCTGGGCAGTGGGCTTGGCCCTCGGTAAGGACACATTTCTACTCAGATTTGCTTATTGGGGAATGTGGCATGGCAGAAGCCTGTGCCCCATGGATTGTGGAGACTGGCCATGGCTGCCTGCCATGGACACTGACCATTGGTCACATTATGAGGGTAGAGTGGACACTGAACTAGGATGCAGGGTAGGTGCAGTGGATAACGAGGGTGGTTTGGTGGGGCTGGAGTCATGGTCGAGCCTCATGCCCTACGCAGTTCAACCATGACTTCCATCCCCAGCATGCGCTGCTTATAACACACATCAGTATGTCTTGCAAAACATGTTTGTTAAAGAAAGTTTATAGTTCTTTCAAATGTGTTAAAAGAGGAATTATTAACAACTTACATACAGTGATGTAACATCATGAAACATTTTCACTCATAAAGACCAATGAAATTCAGTGAAAAAACTTTGTTAAAGGGACTTTATGGTTACAAGTCAAATAAAAAAAACCTCTAAACATGTGGTAGTTATGGTAAACTATGCAACCATAACTCGCGCCACTGCCATGCACTGCTAACGCAAACACCCAGGACATCCAAGATGATGTCACAAATCGCATCGATGACATCATTGATGACATCACATATTATTACTGCATAATAATACAAATGGAACGTTGGTAGAAGGGGGTAACGCTTCCAGTCTCATTTACAACATATCAACGATGATCAGTAGCCTTATAATAAACTTTTCCATGTCACATAAAAGGTTCTTATTGAAAAATTCACTTTGTACTGAAGTTTTTTTGTGAATACAGCAGTCAAATAATAAAGAGAAACAATGCCGTTTGGATCATAGGACTGAAGTATTCTTAAAATGGTATGTTTAGGTTGTACAATAATAAGTTGAAGCATATCACATTCTTGAGAAATGTCTTATTTGCATGGGACCTGCTTCTTCTATGTATGTGCATTATGACCTCAACGTAAACCCTAGGGAAAAGAACTTCAGAACATAGCACAAAGTCAAGCTCTACATGCACAGTACCTTTATTATATGTGTATCTCGGTTTCAATGTACTATAGCCAAATAAAGTCCTCAGCTTAAAATTAATGCCGTCACTGAACAAGAACCACCACCCCAGATATGTGATGTCATCAATGCCATTTGTGATATAGTCTTTGATGTCCTGGGTGTTAGTGTTAGCAGTGCGTGGTGGTGGCACAAGTTATGGTTGCATAGCCTACAATAACTGGTGAATTTGTTTTTTTTCTTTGACTTGTAACCATAACTTCCATTTAACAAAGTTTTTTCCCTGAATTTGATAAGTTTTTATTAGTGCAACTTAACCAGAACGTCCCTTTTAACTAACTTTTTTCATTGAATATATATATATATATATATATATATATATACATATATATATATATATATATATATGTGTGTGTGTGGTGTTCTATATGGTTTTTTATTACATTACTTAACTGTCAGCTTCTTATGCTTAGTGTGTTCATAAAGACCTAATAAATAGTTGTATTTTTCTATATTTCCTAGCTAACTTGAATTATTGGTGGTGTTCTTTGTGGTCTCGTAGCAGCCCCAAACCACGCCTACTTTTCCTGAGACTAAGCATTGGCTGCTGTTGCACTTTACCTTGATTGGGTTTTGGATAACCTCCCAGTCCCTTCCCCTTTTACCATATATAAGCTGGCCTCCAAAAATCCACCCAGTGGGACTGATTTTAGAAATCCATCTTCACAGCGCAGATTGATTTGCTGGATTTGAAGGTCATCAGGTTGGCCGTGGACTTCTTTCTTCCCTCTGTGCAAGGCAAGAGAGCGGTGGGCCCATCAGACAACTCTATAGCCATGCGCTAACCTAAACAAGCAGGAGTGGTGTGGGCTCCTTGCCTCTGTGCAGAGAAGCAATGTGATTGTGGTTCTGGAGAACGTGTCTTTGACGGCAACTCATCTGGGTGGTAAAGAAAACCTGCTAGCAGATGCCTTGAGCAGGCTGTTTCACCCTCCAATGAGTGAGAACACAGATTCTGGAGGAGAGTTTGTGTCCCAATGAGTAACCCCTCAAGTAGATCTCTTTGCTTCCAGTGTGAACAGGAAGTGCATGTGTTTCTGCTCCGGGGAATTTTCTCGACAGGAGGTTTTTGGGGGGTGTTATTCAGTGTCACACCGGACTTCGACCTGCTCTATGCATTTCTGCCGGTTGAGGTAATTCTGATGGCTCTCAGGAGATTACGCCTTTTTGGATACACAATGATCTTGATCACTCAGGACTGGGCCTGGAGAACATGGCACCCAGAGTTGTTGGACATGGACATCTGCCTTCCCTGGCGACTGCTGCAGAGACCATACCTACTCTGCCATTCAGAGGGGCGAGTTCTGTATCCAAACTTCCACAGCCCGAACCTTCATGCATGGCTGCTGAAAGATTCAAGTATATGGAGTGGGATTTGTCGAAGGACATCTTTGGCGTGCTCTCTGCTAAAGGACTTGCAACCAAATCCTCCTACGCCTGTAGATGGTGTACGTTTTTGGCTTAGGGCAAGATGCGGCATCTGGACCCTTTTACCTGCTCCACACCCTCTGCTCCACTTTTCTGTTTTCTTCGGCCTGGATGGGCCTGCATATTGGCACTGTGAAGGGGTATCTTGCTGCCATTTCAATTTTCCCCCCTCTACTCTTGTTCTTTATGGTTGCTCACCCTTGAGGTGATTTTCCTGGTCATCAACAGTTCTACTTGGTTTTCTCCAGAGGAAAGGTAACTTTGAGTGGAACATCCTTTCCTTCCAAAGGTGGTCTTTGATTTTCAGCTCTCTAAAAACATCCATCTTTCTGTCTTCATCACCTTTCGCCTCATCCTTCCAAAGCAGAGGAACAATTCCATTTCCTGGATCTGGTGCAGGACCTCAGCTACTACGTGTCTCGGACAAGAGAGGCCAAGAAAGTTTCCCAGCTTTTCGTTGATTTTGCTGGTGCCAATGCTGGCAGGGCTGTAAACAAATAGACCCACTCTAGTTGGATCATTCTCTGCATCTTGGAATAGGATATGATCTGGCTGGTAAGGAGGTGCCTGAGGGTCTTGGGGCACGTTCTATCAAAGGGCTGTCCCTTTTTAGGCTTTCGAATGCGAAAGTCCCTGTTATGTGTGCTTCTTTGCACACCTTTGATAAACACTACTGCTCGGATTCTCAGTCTGGTTAGGATGCTCGTTTTGGCAGGGCTGTTCTTCAGTGGTCCTGAATTAGGTGGTGTCTGTGCTATCCTCCCTCCTCCAGATCTACGTACTGCTATGGGAGTCTATCAAAGATGGGGAATCCATGGGAGGAACAAATCCATTAGAAGAACCAATTACTTATCTCTCTGTAATGTTCTTTCTGATGAATATTCCTCCCACATATTCCTCATCACCCTCGCTACCTGCTACATTAGTTCTGCAGTCCCAAAGCGGCAGAGTGCCAGGGAACAAAGGTGGAACTAAGGTCACAGGGCATGGCACCTTCATACAATACTGGTCCTAACGTCATGTCCGGTGCATGGTGCGTAGCGGTGTTGGATGGAGCCACCATGGAGTCACACTCCCCCATGCTCCCTTGGCAGCAGAAAAGTTTCCGAAGAGCAGCTGTGCTGGGAGATATCAAAGATGAGGAATCTGTGGAAGGAACATCCATTAAAAAAAAGAACATTACAAGAGGTAAATATTTTGATCTTTCGTGTATGTGAATGGTTGTTTTCACTACTAGGTTTCCAATACAGTTTAGGCACACAATTGGACAATAGTTGGCCAGGTTATCCAGTTCAGCTTGGCCTTCCTTAGCAAACAGAACATTTGGCCACTCTGCCCAAATAGTATATCATCAAAGAACAGCAGAAATGCCTTAAATGTTTATACATATGAAATCATTTGAGCATACTTCATGACTGTCTAAGGCATATAGCCTAATTTCAGGAGTGAAAATTGACATGCTTCAGAAGGACATGCCACATTAGCAGCGATCTGCAACAATTCCCATCAGACATAGTTTCGAAAGTCATTAGTGAGTAACCTTGGGAGTCAGATAAACACAACTGGAGAGCCTCAGGTTGCAGACCCTTATGACAGAAAAACAGTTTTTGGCTGGCACCTTGTCGTGAAACCGATTTTATTCTTTGAAGTGGAAGCATTTATTCCTCTATTAACTATCCAGTTGTAGTACATCATTTGATTTTTGAGGTGATTATCAATTTAAATATCAGCTAGCCTTACAGTTGGCCTAGGGTATACATCACTGAAGCCCACCATCCTAAAAATAAACATGGAAAATAATTGCTTCTCTTCCATCCTACAGATGTTGTTCACATGCTTCAAATTTTTACTAACAAAAATAGAATAACTAGTATGTATCAAAAATAGATTTTGTACAAGTTGCATAGGTCATTGGACGATAGGCCATCCACTTTCCAGCCCACATGTCCTTTGGAGAAGGAAAAAGGTCTGTTTCTAGGACACTGACCAGCTGTCCAAAATAACCTGTCTAGAGCACGGTCTGTTAATCCACATTCTAGTCCAATTGCAATAAGTGTCTGGGGTCAATACTTGGGTAGGTTATTAGTAAGGGAAATCTATCAGTAGAGTAGGGCTGCCCTGGACAAAAAAACTCGAGCAACGCCAACAATAAATCAAACTATCAAAGCCATCTATAAACTTAAACAGCACAACCCACGAATACAGGTTTTTCAGGTGTTTTGTCTCTTGAAAGAATGAATGGGCAGGAGTGCAAAAAGGGAGAAATACATAGTTATAACATACTTAAAACACTTTTGGGTATGCTATTCACTTTTTGTGCATGTATCATGCTTTTTGTGTTAGGGCAATCTGTTAAATCCTTTCCTCTCATGTCCTTTAACTGCTCCTGTATAACCAATCCCAGGGTCCTTGTGCTAACATAAGCAGGGTGGTAGATGATTAGCCTGTTTTTGAACCACGTCTGAAGAATTTGAGAGGATGAAGTTCTTAAGAACCCAAAATACCACTGTACCACCATATCGGAAAGTATTTTATCCTGCAGCACAGTTCAATCAACTACAGAGTGGGGAAATAGGTTTGCCTCTTCTTCTAGTTGATGGTTGTGCACATTTTGCGATTGCCATTTCCTTTTTGTTCACCTGTGTCCTTTAGGGTGCAGTACAATTCTTTACTGTGCTTCCAAATGACCTGCTTTCTCCATTTCACTGACTCAAATGGAAGTGGTGCTGTTGCAGTTACCATCGGTTTGCTAGTCTTCCTTGAAAATATGGGCTTGATATGTGTGAATGTGTGTGTTGTCTTTTTTTTTTTTTTTTTTTTAACCTGGTGAGTCTTCAACAGCTGACAAAAATTGGGCTTCTTTAGCTGATCTGATCAAGTCTGTGAGTTTCTAGAATCTGACGGTGAACAGCATTTCCACCATTAAGGCAAACATTGACAATGTGACAAATATCATGCAGGCTTTTCATCCTAAGAGGTCAGATAGATGCCAAGCTCTAAATCAAAATCATCCGTTATAGATATTAATTGACCCCAACAATTAAATGTGTTTTTCCAGAACTTCAGGCGAGACTGTGATAAATTCTCTTTGTTCTTCCTTGTTCTTCAAAGGGTCATTTTACTCCTTATTAATTCCCTTCAGATCGTACATTCCACGACCTGGGTTCAAACTAGAAAGCTTTTTGGTACTGTACCTTCGTCTCTATCCCTGTTCTCAGATGCAGGGACTGCCACCAGATCTAGCTCCACAAACACTTTGTGGCTGCTTTGAGAATTCTGCAGCTCAGATCTGTTGAGTCTGCTTCAGATGTCAGTAATGATCCACATAGGGTTCCTTCTTTTGTTTGAATCATCCGCTACCTCTAAAATGTCCTCCAGCAGTTGATTGTTCGAAAGGAACGTTCAAGGCACAGTTGACCTCCTTCTTATGAATCGTCAAGCATGTGGAGTATAAGAGACCTAGTATCCATCTTGTTTCCATAGGCAACGAAGGCATTCAATACAAGGAAAAAGTATACAATACGTTGCTACTTTTCCTTCCTTCCTCTGTCCAGTGTCTGGCTGTGTACCAACACAGAACGACCACTGGAATAGGTGAACTTGTTAGTGGGAGGGCTTCTGATACCTCGATTCAAACATATTCTCCTAAACTCAGTACAGATATGATATGATTGGTTATTTATAACATGCTTAACACCCAGAGATTTCTAAGCGCGGACCCTGGGTTCGAACTTGGATTGCTCTGTGTCGTCTTGCTTCCAAGGAGAGCACATTACCCCTGAGCTATCCTCCTGAGACGGGATGTGATTTCAGGTAATTCGAGTTCATTGTACCTACTACAATATTCAAGCGAGTCTCTAACTCCTGACCCTGAAAACCGTTGAATTAATCCACATGATACAATGAGACTGAATTACTGTTGTATAACTCACAGTTGGAATATGAATCTTTCTTTAGTTCTTTCTCTTAGACCAGTCCCCCTCCAGCTCTTGTATTCAAGGTTCGCCCCACAATTTGAATATTCCACTACGGTTTTATGGAATTTTAAAATCCCTCCAACTTTTCAATTCTGTAAATTGATGTGTGTTACACCTAAAAGGACATCTGGAAGTTGGTGTTTCCAATAAAAAAATGCTATTTTTGTTCTAATTTTCTCATTTTTAGGGCAATTGGGTTTCTGAATGCTAGCAATAACTGTAGAATCATTTTGCTATTAAAGTGCTTAGTTACTCAATTGCCTTAATACTGTTTTTCTTCAAATTCTTTGAATGTTTGACATCTCAGTACACATTTAAGTTGTTTCTATGATGTTCTCACATTTTAAACAAGTCTATACATTGTTTGACTTCCAGTAAGCAGAGAGAAACCAGATGCTGAAGGTAACCTGCATCTGCAAATGAATCCCTGTAAGTAAAGAGGCCTTCCATCCAAGTGGGTGGAGGTCTGTTACAGATGTAATTGGACCACACGCATGATATGCGCATAATGTGAAGCTTGGAGTGTATAATGAGGGTAATAGATGATGCCTCTTGTAACCATATACCCAAAAGGCTGTATCTCCATTATGACATGGATATGAAGACCTCTGTTTTCACAGGATTAGGTGGATATGTTCTTGTCTGAGCTGAGAAGCAAAACCTGAGTAAAGACATTTGGAGATAATGCTTGGAACCTTGCAATTATCATTTCTAATTTGGAATATTGGCTAAGGGAGAGACTGAGAGTTCATGCGTAATGTTGGAGGAGCTCTGCAGCAGTCCTTGTAACATGGTTAAGGCCTTCTTCCTACTTTTGCTTACATTGTCCTGTCAGCATTCCATCTTACAATTTAGTATTGATGCCCACGTTTCTGTTGTATTCTGACAATTATTCGTCCACACGAAAGCGGTTCCAAGTGTAGCGAGCAGTGTTTAGAGCAATATGTCAGTATTGTCTGCAACCACAGCCAACAAAGCTATCAGCAAGATGCCATCTGGTGGGTGTGTTGTCACAGGGTTTGCCACTTCCACACCTAAGGATTTGAAAAAGAGCTTAGAATGTGAGAATATGAAACCCATTGAACTGAACATTGTTGAAAACTACATCTGTGCGAGGGCTGCCATAAAGTGTGAAGCACTTGGTGAAATAAGTCCCCTTCTATTGCTTCATTTACAAAATGAAAGCTGTGCTGATGGGGATCCTACTGTGTCCTCTGTGAAAGTGAATAGGAAGAAACAAGTAGCCTGCAATAATGAAGAACAGAAGGAAAGAAAAACACATTTGCAGCAAGTGTGAGTGAGAACTGGTGGCAGGAACTCATAGAAAAACAGCAGCATGCACCCAGAGCAGGCAAAGGGTGTGTGTGCGCAACAGGATCCTTGGAAACTGCAACACATACCTGCAATTATCGCACGCATGCTAAGGATCCTTATCGTCTCGGATGCATCGAACAGGCCACTCCAGGTGCTGAACACTAATAACTTATCTGTGCTTTAACACAACGAGAGCACACTCCATTCACTTAACTAATCACTTAAATTGTCAATCAGTAGGGTGGTACTCCTCAAACAGTAAACGTTTTTTCAGTGCATGTTGCTTCTGGACATATTTTCTCATAGCACTATTTCTGCTTTTAAAGAGCAAGTCCTAGTGTGTTAATTCCTCTATTAAGGTTCTCAGTAACCTATCTGCACCACAATATCTCTGAGCTCACCAAGCTAAGGAAGTAGAAAATGTCATCCTCGTGGCATAATCGCAGTAAAATATAGAATGGTGCTTTTGGGCGATTATTCGAGAGAGCACCACGCCTCTCGCACCTAATAATCCAAGACAAGGAACTGTTCCACAACAGAAACCCTGAAAATTCTCCTAGTTCAGGTCAGTATAAGGGCCATCGATATCTCGCTGGAACACTCCAGTTTCTGATACAGCTCCAGCAAGGGTGACAGAGTTATGCCTTTCAGTACGCCATAAAAAGCTACCTCCTGGGTAACTGCCATGTAATCATAGCGCGCTCTCAGCCATTCCTGCTCAAGAACTGGTGTTCTCTTCACCTTAATGTTTTTTGGCAATGATATTATTCACTTTTCCTACTCTGGTTGACAGTATAAAGGGAGCAATTACTCTTTCAACACTAATTCATTGCTTGCTCCTGAAAGTGAAACCGGTTGTAGAACAGACCATTGTAGTGTTTGATGTGGGGCCAGAACAATTTTAGGATATGTGATCTTATGGAAGTCTGACGGAAGCCTAAGAATCCTTACCTTAAGAGTATGCTCCAAATGAATGCATGCCCTATGATGATTCTACTTTATAAATACTCTTGCAAAGGTTTGAAGTTGGGTTCCATCCTTTATTAAATTACTTCTTTAAATACAGTGTTTGTTTTCTGTCTTGGAGAAAACTGCTTCAATTATTCCTGTAAACCATAGCACATTAAAGAAATATAACATGATTCCAAGATGGTGGCCGGCATGGGTGGACGTGTTTAGTGGAGCTCCGTCCCCACTGGGCCACAACATTGGCACCACAATGAAGTAAATGTGCACAAACGAACACCGTTGAGGTGATAGAGTGCCTCACATTTGACAGGGGCTTCGCCTGAGGCATCGATTTACCAGTAGCGGAGGGGTAGGGCCGCTTACAGCCCGTGCCATGTGCGATGCACAGAGAAGTCAGGCTGCAACGGAACGGGAGGAAAGCGGATGTGCACCTAGTACACCCACCAAGGCGAACATCAGAGACCCACGTGGTGAAGGTAGTATCTCACAGGCAACTGGAGCGGGACCCCGGTCAGCCAATAAGACACCCTCCGGTGAGGTGGGAGAAATCTGCTGGGTCCTACAATCGCTATTGCATATCCCGCCTTCCGGTAGGGGGTGGCATCTGTGTGAAGGATCAAACACGGATATAAGCACCTGGAGCGCACTACAACAGCCCAGGCAGCCCCATGACCAAAAAAGCATTTGAAGGAGAAGAGGTGTACCAGCTGGGGTGAAGTGGTGGCAGTGACAGCGGGGGCTTGCTAATGGCCCACACACAAGATTGGAAGGCCCCCTCAGAGATAAGGGGCACAAGTGAAGGAAAGGCATGTCTGCCCTAATCCTTGCCAAATAGCCATCTCTGGTGTCTCTACGCGACACCCCTTGCAGAAAAAAACAGAGAAAGGTGCACGTGGCTGAAGTACAGGGCAAGTCTGCATATCGCTGGTCTGTGGCATAAGGCTGGGCATCGCAAAGGAGCAAGAAAAAGGCCCCATGTCCAAAAATAAGGGGAAATCCACATCAGTAGGTAAAACAACCATCCAAAAAGTCCTAGAAGGCAGCATCGCAAAGCTCTACGGTCCAGAGGTGCAGCCACGGGTCAGCGAGGGCGCAGAGGGCCACGACAGTGTACGGCAGAGCAACATGGAGGGTTTCAGCATGGCGATTCGTATCAAGGATTTACAGCAATGCTTCAAATACTTTCAAGATCAGGCGATGGCAGACGACGCACACAAAAAAGATGAGATTCTAGAACACATCTCCCGCCTCCCCCGCAACTTGGAACTGCAATCTGATGACTTACAGAATAGCTCTAGGAGATAGAACATCTGGATCAAGAACATGACAAGGAATTGAAGGGCGCGGTGCAACAATTATTTACAGACCTACAGGGCAGAGAACAAGACGTGACTGCCCAACTGGATAGAATTCACTGAGTGAAGCCACAAAGGAACAAACCGGGGTCTAGACCGAGTGATGTCTTGGCAGCAGTGACCGCTTAGGCCCAAATGGAGCAGATATTGAAAGCGGCGCACAGTTCAGGCCCAGTGAGGATCAATGGAACGGAAGTGCAGCTATACCAGGACTTGGCCCGAAGCGCGTTGCAAAAAAGAAGAGCAATGGGTCCGGTTGTGCTATTACTGGCATAGAAAAATGTCCAATACAAATAAACATTTTATTTCGAGCTGATCTTTACTTGAGAAGTTTGCCAACACAGGATTACGACGTGCGATGAAGGGATGCAGATTCTGCAGCTTTGGGAGGATGATGCAGAGAGTTGGCCTGGGATTTGTTGGGTTGATTGGGTTTGTTGGGGATGGGGTGAAGGGGGGAGAGGGAGAAGAAAGTGGCCAGGGGGAGCGTACAGATGGCGTAAGGGGTGGTGGGGCAGGAGGGCTTACTATAGCAATGACCATTACTGTTCTCATGTATAATGTACAGGGCATAAACACCCCGGTGGAAAATAAGAAACGAGAGGCGTACTTGAGTGGAGGAGACAGACATAGTAATGTATCAGGAAGCCCACATTAGGAAAAGTGACAGTTAGGTTTAGGATTTGAAGTTAATTCCAAAATTCACCAGGCTAAAGCCATGGATAAGAGGGCGGGGGGGGCTCATATTGCTGTCCAACAGGCTGGATGTACAAATCCGGGACTCCCAGGCAGATCCAGCAAGGAGACACAGTATTGCTCAATGTACAAATAGATTCCCACATATACACATTAGCCACTGTCTACGCGCCTAATGTGGGCCAGGATGGTTTTTGCTTTTCTTTGTGTGCAAAATTAGAGTGGTTCACACACGGAGAAATGTTCACTACGGGGGATTTTAATATTCCCCAGGATGATGGGAGTAGAGGGGCATCTGAGCATGTACAGATGCTATCGAAAGCGCTAAAAAAAAGGATTGCTATGTTGGCGCTGCATGACTTCTAGAGGGAAGTCGTGGGAAGGGCAGTCCACTCCTCCTTAGCCAGGATAGATTGTGTGCGTCTCCACAAGATTATTGGGGAAGGTTAAAGAGGTGTAGCTGGGTACCATCTCATTGTTGGATCATGCCCCACTAAAGATAAGGTTAGAGGTGGTGGTAGGCAGGTGCGAGGTCTGTGGAAGTGGAGGTTCTCGTAGGACCTTTTTACATGACCACGTTCTCACTGAATCAATAAGGGACAAAATACACACATTTTGCACAGAATGCAATGCCAGACATGGCCCCAGAATCAGTATAGCATGCATTTAAGACGGTACTGAGAGGGGAGCTAATAATTATGAAAGCCACAAGGGAGATGCAAAGAAGGCAATTGGAAAAAGATTTGGAGAACCAAATAACAAAAATAATGGGGAAACTGGCTAAAAGCCAGAATAGAGCTCTTCAAAGAACACTAAGGCACACTCAAGGTCAGTTAGAATTACGCTGCACAACACGAGTGTCGAAAGCCTTGGTATACACAAGAACAGTATTACAGAGGGACAAACAAGCAGACCGTATTCTAGCACGGCAACTGAAAAGCAAAACATTGTCTCATACGGTTCCAAAAATGACATCAAAGGACAGAGGATGCGATTCTGGCAATCTTTGAGGATTACTACTCCAAGTTATACTCCACAGACAGCACAGAAGGAGATATGCAGGAAACATATTTAAGCACAATCCCATTGCCTAGAATCTTTAGCTTAGAAAGGGAGTAATTGGAGAGGGAGATCCAAGAAAGTGAGGTGATGGAGGCTATCAAGGCGCTGCCCCTAAATACGGCCCCTGGCCGGACTGCTACCAGGTAAGTTTTTATAAAATATTTCGGGTGAACCTATTCCTGTGGCTCACTGAGCTGTAGAACACATTCAGTTCTAAGGTGCAGAATACTATAACAATGAATGAAGCAAAGGTAGTGGTTTCCGGAGCCCAACAAGGATTTGACGCTTCCCGGGTGACACAGACCAATAGCGTTAATAGATTTTGACGCAAAGCTCTACACTCAAATATTAGCAAGTAGGGTGAAAGCGATGTTACTGATGCGTATTAGGCCAGATCAGTCTAGATTCATACCAGGGAGACCGACACATGACAATCAACGCAGTGCATGTCATTTGATAGAGAAGACTGGCGTAATGCAACCGCCGGCCCTGTTGTTTTCGTTGGATGCAGAATAAGTATTCAACCACGTTGAATGGACCTTTCGTAGGGATTGTGTCCTCCGACGTATTCCTTATCTTTGATAATACGTTTCCAGCTTGCTGGCCTCGGATATTTTTTCTGTAGAGGGCGCTGCACATCAACGTCCGCCGAGTCGATGTCCCTCGACGGCCACCGTATCGGCGCCGACATCACCATGCCCATAAATAGCCACGCGCTGCGTCCGTTGCTCAGTTCCGTTTTTCCGCGCTTCGTGGGGTCTCGGAACGTCATTGCTCAGTTCAGTCAGGTTTACTAACTATTTTGACTCGAATATTCCTTATTGTTCTCGATGGCTTCTTCATCAGAACCGACGACGCCGCGATCCGGTTTCAAGAAATGTCGAGACTGCGGTAAAAAAAATGTCAATAACGGATCCACACAGGGTTTGTTTATGGTGCTTGGGGTCAGAGCACCATTGTTCGGAGTGTGAGGACTGCATGTCCATGACGGCGAAAGCCCTGAAGGAGCGAAAGGGGAAGCTCGAGAGAGGTAAGTCAGCCAAATCCTCCTCGAAGGTTTCGTCGGCTGAGTCGAGGCATTGGTCTCCTCGCCGTCAAACATTCCCATTCTAGATCTCGAAGCAGCTCCCACCATTCGTCGAGATCTAGACACTCAAAAAAGAGATGTCGAAGGTCCCATTCCTCGTCGTCTTCTGTGTCCCCAGAAAGAGTCTCCTGTCCCACCAAACACAGTTCTCAAGCTGAGTGGGAGGAATTCAGAAAGAAAATGTTAAGTGTCTTCGAGAACGCGGCCTCGACCCCCTCGAAGACAGCTGAGGGTGATACCCCGGGTGAAAAACCCAAAAAATCAAAACGCTGCGAGTCGCAGCACCTGGCCAAACATTCCACCCGAGAGCGCCATGAGCCATCGGGTAAGAAGGCACCGTCTTCGCCGTCGTCGGGGGTTCCTTCGCCATCGTCAAAGATTCCTTCGACGCACGGATCGGCGCCATCAACGCCGTTGTCGAAGGGTTCCTCGACGCATCGGTCGATCGACTCGACGCCATCGTCGACGCCGATGAAAGAGAGGACCAAGGCTCCACAACCAACGGTGATTTCAAGGGCCTCCGGCACGACGCAGAGACCGTCGTCGATGCCCTCGAGTAGGATCCTGATCCTCTCGAGTTCTTCGAAACCCCTTCCAGTTTTTTCAATGCCGTTTTTGGCGCCTGTTACATCGGCGTCGACGACATCGACATTTTTTCGTCCAATAACGACGAATTTGGCTCCTTCGGCCCTAGAGATGGGCTTTACTCCATTTCAGAGGTCACAATACCCTGGTCTTTCTTCAATTTATGAAGAAGGGGAAGATTCTGACCAGGAAACATTTGGTTTACAGAGAACCAGACTGCCTACTGCAGAGGATTTTACCTCTGAAGAAAAAAGGCTGAAGGAACTACAGGAGTCGCTTCATGAGGCAAGTGGACTGGACACTTCCCCAGAAGTGGAATTTGTAAAGCCAGACCCAGAGGAACATGCCGAAACACCATATAGAACCCTGATGGCTAGAATAATTGAGTTTATGGGTTGGTCTGCGCCTTCACCTGTTTTCCAACAGGATGATCTAACAGATATATTGGACAATGGCCCACAAGAGGACCCGGTGGTCCCCTTCCATGCAGCCCTACAAAGAGAAATTGCATCTAATTGGGAAACTCCCAAAGTTATCCCAGCAGTCAATAAAAGATTGTCAACAAAGTATAGGGTAGCGGCTGCTGACCCTGAATACCTGTCAAAACACCCGACCCCAGAGAGCCTGGTGGTTCAAGCGGCAACTTCATCCAGCAGTAGGACTGCTTACCCTACTGTCCCACAGGATGGGGATGACGAGAGGTACGACTCTATGGCAAAGAAAGTCTTCGCTGCCTGTAGTATGGCGTTGAAGTCAATCAACGCCACCTGTACGCTCGCCAGGTTCAGTCACACGCTATGGGAGTGTGCTTCAACTGCGGCTGACTGCATACCCGAAGGAGAGGAAAAGGAAGCCTTCCTTAACATCATTAAAGATGGCAAAGATGCCATGTGCGAATCACTTCAAACGGGCATCGATTCCGCTGACAGTATCAGCAGGGCCATGGCGGCAAGTACAACAATCCGCAGGCATGCGTGGTTGCGAAAGTCGGGCTTTGCCCCTGATGTACAGTCCAGACTTTTGAATATGCCCTTTGACGGCTCTTCATTATCCGGGACAAAGGCTGATGACAGTCTGGAAAAGTTACAGACTTCTAAAGCAGCAGCAAAATCCTTAGGAGCTGCTATCCGCCAAACTCCTTTTTGCCCCTTAGGAACCTCTGGGAGAGGAAAGTCCTTTCGCTATTATTCCGCATTCGGGAAAGGCAGAGGACAGCTGGCTCAAAGAGGCCAAAGGAGATCCACCCGAGGTGGACTGGTCAAGAGTACTAAGACCGCAGCAGCAGCAGGTGCCTCTTTACCCTCGGCATATGCATCAGCCGCCCCCAAACCACTCTGAGGCCTTCATACACAAGACACCTGTAGGGGGCAGGTTAACTCACCATCTGACGGAATGGCAGGCTATAACGTCAGATGCTTGGGCGTTGGAGACAGTTGCCCAAAGCTACTGCCTACCCTTTCTACACATCCCTCAGAGTCACCCACCGGGGAACAGCTCCCTAAGAGTTCCAGATCCGCACCTCTTGCAGGAAATTATGGACCTGCTAGAGAAAGGTGCCATAGAACCGGTACCTGTAGCGGACAGGAACAAGGGCTGGTACTCCCCCCTACTTTCTCATACCAAAGAAGGACGGAGAACTGAGACCCATCCTGGACATACGAGAATTGAACAAGTTCCTCAGGAAGGACAAGTTCAAGATGGTAACTCTCTCTCAGATCCTTCAGGCCCTCCAGCTCCAGGTCTGGCTGGTATCTCTGGACCTTCAGGATGCTTATTTCCATGTGCCAATCCATCTCAAGCACAGGAAATACCTGAGGTTCGCAATTGGCAAATCTCATTATCAATTTCGAGTTCTGCCATTTGGGCTGACCTCCGCCCGAGGGTCTTCACCAAGCTGATGTCGGTAGTGGCGGCGAGTCTAAGGAGGGAAGGGATCCACATCTATCCCTACCTGGACGATTGGCTGATCTTCGGAACAGGCCCAGACCCAGCTAGATTATGTCTGCCTCTTCCTTCACAGACTGGGCTTCTCCCTCAATTTAAAGAAGTCACAGATGATACCATCTCAGAGACTCCAGTTCATTGGAGCGGTCCTGGACACTTCCCTGGGAAAAGCCTCGCCACCAGAGGTGAGGGCTCAAGATATTCTACAGATGGTCACCAAGTTTCAAAATGCTCAACGTCTCCCAGCCTTCGACTTTTTGAGGTTGCTAGGCCTCATGGCATCCTGCTTCTTCCTTGTGCTAGAGGCTCGCCTGAGAATGAAATCTCTTCAGTGGGCACTGAGAAGTCAGTGGTCACAATTCTCAGGGAGAATGACAGATCTCCTCCGGATTCCGGACAAGGTAGCCCGCGACCTTCAATGGTGGGCCTATCCAGAGAACATCTTGAAAGGAGAACTGTTTTGGCAACCATGGCCGGAAATAACAGTAGTCACAGACGCCTCGCTCACAGGGTGGGGAGCCCATGCCAACGACTTGACCATCAGCGGACGTTGGTCTCCATCGGAGTCCAGACTACACATCAACCTTTTAGAGCTGAGAGCGATCAGACTAGCGCTGAAAGCTTTCCTGCCATCAGTACAGGGGAGAAATGTCCTCATAATGACGGACAACATGGTGGCCATGCACTACCTCAACAAAAGAGGAGGCGTAGGATCACTGCCACTGTGCAGAGAGGCAATGCAGCTCTGGTTTTGGGCAATTCGGGAAGAAATCTCTCTATCGGCAGTCCACCTAGCTGGAGAGAAGAATTTGACAGCGGACGCTCTGAGCAGGCAGAGCACAGTCTCCCACGAGTGGGAGCTAGCTCACGAAGTCCTTCAAGAGATCTTCGCCCTTTGGGGAACCCCTCAGGTGGATCTGTTCGCCACAAGCACCAACCGGAAGTGCGATCTGTTCTGTTCAAGGGAATTTCCCCTGAGAGGAGCTCTAGGAGATGCGTTCGTAGTGGACTGGGAGTTTCCACTACTTTACGCTTTCCCACCAGTCCCTGTTATTCCTGAAATGATCAGGAGGTTGAGAAGATTCTGGAAAACCATGATCCTTAATTTCCCCGGATTGGGCCAGGAGAACGTGGTACCCGGACCTTCTAGATATGTCCATCTGTCCTCCAATCTGTCTTCCACTCAAAGAGAATCTTCTCTCGCAGATGGGAGGTCAGCTTCTCCTTCCAGACACCAGAAACCTCAACCTTCACGCTTGGCTTCTGAAAGGTTGAGGTACAAGGATTGGGATCTCCCTGATGACGTCATGGAGGTGTTGCTTTCGGCCAGAAGACCAGCAACAAAGTCTTTATACCGCTGCCGTTGGAACAAGTTTTGCAGCTGGTGTAGGTAAGAGAATGTCGACCCTTTTTCATGCGGTACACCAACAGTGTTATCGTTTCTACTCTACTTGGCTAACTCAGGCCTTCAAGTTGGCACTGTAAAAGGCTATCTCGCAGCGCTTTCTATCTTCAAGCGCACTGCGGAGGAACCATCCTATTTCAAAATTCCTCTAGTGGTACAATTTTTCAAGGGTCTAACTAATGTTTACCCTCCAAAACCATTCCAGGTTCCATTATGGGACTTAAATTTAGTTTTAAACTTCTTAATGGGCACTCCATTCGAACCTCTTCACTCTTGCGCATTGAGATTTCTCACGCTTAAAACTGTCCTATTGGTAGCACTAACATCCGCTAGGAGGGTGAGTGAGCTACAAGCTCTCTCCTGTAAACCCCCACATACAATCTTCCACAAGGACAAGGTTGTCCTACAGGTAAAGCCTAATTTCCTCCCAAAGGTGGTTTCTGAATTCCATATTACTCAGAAAATTACCTTGCCTTCATTCTACCCTCCTCCCCATCCGGGGAAAGAGGAGGAAAGGCTACACAGGCTGGACTCTAGGCGAGTTCTCAGCTTTTACATCAGCAGAATGGCTAGGATCAGGCAAGCAGACCAACTGTTTGTAGGATACTCAGGTCACAAGTTGGGACTACCCATAACAAAACAAACCATCTCCAGGTGGATTATTTTGGCCATCCTGGAATGTTATAGACTAGCAGGGAAAGAGCCACCCCAAAATCTCAGGACTCATTCAACCAGGGGTATCGCAGCCTCTTCGGCTCTCCAGAGAGGGGTACCGGTCCGGGACATATGTGCGGCTGCCACATGGTCGTCCGCACATACATTCACAAAATTTTACAATCTGGATTCCTCCACTGCTCAAGAGACCAGATTTGGCAAGGCCGTATTACATTCGGTGCATCCCTAAAGGGATACATAACACTATCACTCCCTCCTCCAATTACATACCACTGCTATGTGAGTCTATCAAAGATCAGGAATACGTCGGAGGACACAATCCCTTCGAAGAACAAGTTACTTTACCTGGTAACGTTCTTTCGACGGGATGTTCCTCTGACGTATTCCTTATCGCCCCTCCAATCCATCCCCGCAGTGATAACTTCCCTTGTGGTTGCAGCTTTCGATCATTCAAGGTTACTAACCGATTCATGCATGTCTTTTCTTATGCTACAAAACGGAACTGAGCAACGGACGCAGCGCGTGGCTATTTATGGGCATGGTGACGTCGGGCGCAATACGGTGACCATCGAGGGACAACGACTTGGCGGACATCGACGCGCAGCGCCCTCTACAGAAAATATTTACGAGGCCAGCAAGCTGGAAACGTATTATCAAAGATAAGGAATACGTCGGAGGAACATCCCGTCGAAAGAACGTTACTAGGTAAGAAGTAACTTGTTCTTTTGTTCCGCATATTGGAATGTATGGGATTTGGTTTGGGATTTCTCCAGATGGTCTGTGCAAATTATCAGACCCCTTCCATACGACTTGCAATTAACGGCACCCTGTTATGAAATATTGAAATTAGGAGAGGCACAAAACCGGGATGCCCGCTATCCCTGCTACTATATTCCATTTATTTAGAACCATTACTAGTTAAGCTTCGGACCCCTGACAGGGTCAACGGGATCAGTATAGGCGGAGAGGACCATACAATTCTGGAATTTTCTGACATGGTGCTGACAATCGCTTCCCACGCTCATGGGGGTATTGGAGGAGTTTGGGAAGGTCGCAGGATTCAAAATGAATGTGCAGAAATCAGACATTTTGAATTGATCAGTCCATCCTGATCAACTGGAGCGGATCATGACCCACACCCAACTTAAATTGACGCTGTCTGGTATATCCTACCTAGGGGTCATCATCACCAAGACACTGGGACAAATATTTGGGGCAGACTACCCTCAACTGTTACAGAAAATGTACTCCCCTAACAGTCTCATGGCTAGTGAAGTTGACAGTGGGGAAGATGGTCGGTCTCCCAAGGATCTTAAATCTTTTACAGGCTCTTCCCATCCAACTGCCTAAATTATTTTTTAGCTTTGAACAAAACTATGTTGCCATATATATGGCAGAGGAAACCACCCTGGGATGCTATGAACACTTTAAGGCACCAGGGGGAACTAGGGCTCCCGCACTTCCGTTAGTACTATGAAGCAGGACGACTTCGGGTGATGAGGGAATGGTTTTCAGGTGACGCCCAGAAAATGTGGCTACAGCAAGACAGGGCAGTTGTGCAAACACCCTGATCAGGATTGCAATGGCTGGAAAAAGCATATAGACCACCAAATGTGCATATTAGTAAAATTGTTGAGCTAGTGGCAGACATCTGGGACTCATTGCTGGCAAAAGGGACCTTATGCAAAACCGCAGCCCCATTTACACCTTAATTTTATAACCCGCAATTATCGCCAGGGATGGAGCAGGGATCGTTTAAGGCTTGGTGGGCGGCAGGGTGTTTGAAATTGCGCAACATGTTCCAAGGGCAGGAAATTGTCATTTGAGGCCTGTAAACAGCAAGGGGGAAAGTTTACGCTATTGCCATTTAAGACATTGGTTGTATGATCCACAAATCAAAAAAACCACTACTCGGCAGCTAACCCTTTTTGAGAAATGTATTACAACTCAATTGGGATCAAGGAAACTTGTCTCATCCCTGTACAAATCCCTCATTGACGGCTCGTCCCCAGTCCAATGGCAGTACATGGAGAGATGGGAGAACTCACTGGGTAGTGGGTACATCTGTGGGGCAACATACCAAAACTGACGCAATTCATCCAACTAAGGGAAATGTGGTACAATATAATGTTGAATGGCACTACAAACCGGCACAACATCACACAATGTACCCCACTGTCTTATCTGAGTTTTGGAGGGGATGTATGGCTAGCGGGGATTGGTCCTCTATCTTTTGGGGGTTTCCAGGTATTCAATCATTCTGGCACGAGGTAAAAACCCAGATGAAAGAGATATTCCCAGAGTGTGAAAATACAGATGTGAAAGTATGGAAGTACGGCTTGTAGGACCCGGATAATAGGATATATACCAGAAGGCAATTAAGGGGATAGATTATCCTACTTATAGCAGCATGACTTGTAATAGCACCAACGTGGAAACAGAGGCAAGCAAAGACAGAATTTGACTGACTGTGGAAAGTGTGGATTGTTGCCCTGGAATGGTTAACCTACACTGTACAAGGAAACCGGACGGAATATAAGCATGTCTAATCATATCTCCAAAGAGACTATAAGGTACAATGGTGCCCGCACAAGCTGAGAATTTTGGATATACTGTGATTATGGATGATACCCTCACAGACATTAATGTATAACTGTATCTGTCCATCTGGGTGGGGGTGTTGATGTTTTTGTTATGCAAAATGTAATTTAAATGTTTTTAAAAAATTAAAATATTACATTTAAACCATCGGTAAAGCATGAGGTTATGTATAATGTAAAAAAATACTGCAAGAATACGAATTATTGTAGCCCTCATTCTACCTCGTCGGAGCCTAGAGGACCTGACTTATTTGAAGAATGTTTTATTTTCTAGAATTACTATTTTGCCTTGTAGTCCTTTGTTGCAACTGTGATTTGGCTTCATGGCTTGATATGAAGATTTCTCCTGCCAGCTGTTAGACCAAACCTTTATCGAACAGTTCAGACCAAGCATTTCTTCAGTGGCTATTGCTCAGAGAAGTAACATTTAGAGGCAATCATTGCAAAAATACAACCGATTGGGAACCTCCCCAGGGGGGTCATACTTGCCATTAAATCTGGCTGTGAAACGATGCAGCCAATTTCCATATTGCATTTGCAGGCCCTTTTGTTGCCTCCTGCGGTGATGTTGCTGCAGTCCCCTAACAACTGTCTGGCAGTCGTGGCCAGGAAAACAGGTCTGTCTTAGTGGAGCTTTGCCCAACCAGACAGTTTAACAAAGTAACTAATGTGTTAAATATACAGATATCACCGTTCGGATTTCTGCAAAGCGGCCACATTCTCCTCTGTTCTTGCTTTACTTAGAAGTGACGATGTGGTCAGACTTCTACTAATGGCATGTTTGGCAGGATATTTCTACAGATTATTGTTTTATTATGAGCTCAGCTCTGCTAGGCATGGTGTGGCTCTAATGTGCTGCACATTTCACAATAGTGGGAAATACCTGGAAGACCTATTTGGGAAAAAAAGTGATTATACACCTGTAATCCTTCGTGCCTCTTGGTGTCCTAAAAAGGAACCCGACAAACCGTCCTTCCCTACCCCCTTGGCTGAGGCAAATGTCTCCTCTTTTCAAAGTAGGACCATTTGTAAGAATGAAAATTGTAATACAAAGCAGAGCTGCAAGGGGCAACTGTGGACCACTGTGTCCCTGGTGGCACAGTAACGTCAACATTTGTTTTTATTCAGCTTCTGAAACACTTGTGTTTGAGCGTGTCACAAATAAAATATATCATTCTGCTTGCCGCAATGAATATACTAAATGTTAGAAACCAACTTAAACCTTAAATGTCTTTTTTTTTTTTAGTGAAAAATTACAGGTAGGTACGTTATCTATTGTCAAATCTGTTTCAGGTTGTCCGTGTAGTTTTAATGCTTGCAGGTCACATCGATTTAATTCTTCTTTCCTTATGCAAAGTGGACAATGCCCTCAGTGTCACAGTATGTCTGACTGGAAATGTTGTGGTTTGCATAACTAGTATAGGACATGGCCATTCGATCTAGGAATGTCTCCCAACGGTTTTACCAAATATCTGGTTGTGGTGGCATGGGATCAAAAGGGTAATGTCTTTCCCTATCTGGGTGATTGACTGCCCAGTATAGAGCTCAGGTCACATAGTCAAATAAATGGGGTTTTGTGGTGTATACTTGGCCTGGATATCTGTGTTCACAAGCTGTGAAGTTCGCTGCTACATATTGCAGTTAAAATGTTTGTGGGCTTTTCTTGGTGTTGTGGGGAGGAGTGTGTTGAGGGTTGTAATGTGCATTTGTTTAAGAGTACAGAGCTGTAACATGAAAGCGGCTTGATGGGACTGTTCTCCTCACCACTGCTGACTGACATCTTGGCTCCATGTATATGCTGTGTGTAATGCATCCCATTTATAATGGACTTTAACAGGAACCGATTGTATCATTCTCTCGGCCCGGTGACCAGAGTGGCACGCAATGGCTACCGAAGCCAGATGAAGGCTAGCAGGTACTATCCCTTCCCTGTGTTCAGGGGGGTCAGATTTTCACTGTGGTGGTGGGTGTTGGTGTGAAGCTTTCTTTAAACTCTCATTCTCTTTGGCGGGCCTGGTGGCAGTGGGTTTTCCCCTTCAAAGTGTGCAAACCTTTCTCTTGCGTGTGTTTTCCATGCTTTTATCACATTGGCAGGTGGCTTGCTTTGCGCTACCGATCTGTTTGAGCCACCTGTACAGCAGAAACTCCTAAATGCATTTCAGCATATCTGGGCATGGCACCAACACGAAGGCCTGAGATGGACCAGGTCATCCAAAAGATCAAAATATAGAGAGACCCCATTGCCTCATAGTCAAATGCAGATTGGAAATTACAAGCCCTTTAGATTATCGGGTTAATAACATGTTGGGTTTGTTCCAGACTGTCTGTCTGAAGGTGAAACCCGCTTGGACATCATTCCTTTTTAACAAAAAAATCATATACGTAAAAATCAAAAACTACCCATTACCCAAAACACACACGCTTCAGCATAGAAATGTTAAGCGTGTATGTCCCCCTTTTTTATTGCTGAAAATGCTCATTCCCAGCATGTTTTTTCATGCACAAATGTGTCGCTACATCTCCTGGACTCGCCTATCTCTGGAGTTTTCATACCACAAGCATGATTTGCACAAACTTAGCAGCTGCATCCCAAATGCATGTCTCATCTCCTGGCATCTCCTTTTCGAATGGATGTAATTCCTGTCCAGGCATTTCTCTTCTAAGCATGAAATGCCCCTCTTCCCCCCTCCTCATCTCCTTTAAGGATGAAATGGCCTTGGCCTCTTCATTCTGAAAGATTGAAATAACCGTTCTGTGGAGTCATCCTTCTATTAGCATCAAAGAACTTGTCCTGATGTTTCCCTCTTTGGTTTAAGAATTACTCCTTCCCGCCGAGGGCTCTTGTATCTTGCCATGGTGTCTCCATTCTGTCTCTCCATTCTATGATTAATTCTGCTTTGACCAGGCTTTTGCCCTGTGTTGAAGCTTGAGATCAACAGTCAAATTAGAGAGATGTTTGCTACCTCTGGTGTGGCTTATTAACACTGAGCTTCTGCACTGCTTCGCACCTGGCTTTCATGGATTTGAAACGTTGAACTAATCCAAGATGTTGCTTGTAGAAATAGCCTACTGTGTCTTGTAGGTTGAGGGCCTTGACTTTGCATGACTCGATGTACTGTTTTGTTATCCTGGAATAATACCATATCCTATCCACTTTCGTCAATGCTCTTTGCGTGTTCGTCTTATAGGGATGAAGCCTTTTGTACAGCACAAAATACATTTTTTTAAAATGTAAAGCCAAGGACCTCAGCCACGTGCTGCTGACTGTACCCTCCACCTTACCACATCTGTGCTTTTCTCCCATCTGACGGGAATCCTTATATTCAGATGCTGGTGGTGTTCATTTTTCCCTGATTCACTCTTTAATTTCTTTTGGTGAGAAGCTCTCCTCCTTCGGCAGCTCCATCTGCCTTGTGCCACATGCAGGTTTTATTTTTTCTTCAAGGGTATACAATTGGCAGATACCAGCTCTACACTGCCACCTTCTGTACTTCAAGTGTTTTTTGTCCGAATCAAACTTAGAAACGATGACACTTCCACCCAGTCTGTATTGTTTAAAGCCCTCTGAACACCAAGTATTCAGAGCAGATCTCCGGAAGACATCATCCACTGGCTATCAAAGACACAGTCAAAGAAATAAAAGCTTTTTTCCACTGCACCCTGGCCAGGGGGCACATTCGTATGTTCTGTGTCTTCAGCACCATTACTGTCACACAAGGTTCTAAAGCAGCTGGCCATCGACAGACTGGGGGCGACCACAAGGATCTCGAACAGTGGTTAATACCTGTAAGCAGACTGATGACTTTTCAAGGCCTTAAACCAAAATGACCTCCAAGATGAATCAGTTAATTTAACTTTTCAGGTGTTTCAGTATGTAAGTCAAAATGTATCACGTGATTGTAGTACTTTTTCAACACTCTGTTAATTGTGACTGTGTCTTAAAGCACATCCTTATCCTCCCACTGTCTCTACAGCTGCTAATGACAGTAATTAAGTCATGAAAAAGTGCTACAGGCATAAAATACCTGTCGACAAACATATATTCTTTAAATGCTTACATCAGAACTCATGGAAAGTTAAATTCACCACAAAAAAATCTCTATGGCTCCAGCTCTTGTTTGATGCATGTACACGCCTTGGAATCTTCAGACATGTGACCTGTGTAGATTGTGGTTATACACGTTCCGGTGCAGAACCTTCCATCCCTGTTACCATATATTCAACAGGCGACACATATATGGTCTCTGCTCAGTCCTTCAAACATCTGTCTGTCACATGGGTTTACTCAGAGTTCCCCTTCACCAGTTGGTCGCAAATTATCATTAGTGGACTTCAGAGCCTCTAATTATACTGGAACTGATGCATAGTACTAGTGTGAAGAGACCAATTCTGAGTGGGAGAACAGGATGTCCACCCAGTTGGACCAAAACACACTCAGTGGGCCAACATAGCAGAGCAATCAGGCTTCTATTCATACTCTACATGTACAGGTATCCATGAGCTCTCAGATTTGTTTATTTTCTGCAATCAATAAATCACAGCAAGACAATGCAGAACATTTATTTGACCCCCCCACCTTTGTCTTTTCAACATGGTTGCTGACTCCAAACTTCCTTTGACAGCACAGACGGATGCCAATCATCAATCTTTGTACCGGAGAGGTTCGTCTTAAAGCGCCAACACAAGCAACTCCTCAATAGCTACCATCAAAGATATCTGCCTGCTATAGGGTGTACAGTAAGGGAGAATGGGGGTGGACCAGCAATGTTCCTATGGCCTCCAGTATGCCATTAGTGGTGCACAAATCCAGGCTCCATTGCTAGCACTACCTGTAGTGGGTATACCATTTGAGAGGGTAGGGATTGACGTTGTTGGTCCCTTTGACCCTCATACATCCTCTTGCAGTAGGTTTATCCTTGTGGTCGTTGATCATGCCCCAAGATATACTGAAGCCCTTGCACTGAAAACTGCGGTAGACTCAAGAGTTTGACTCCTGTTAGAATTCTGACACACCTAGAGCTTGTACCACAAGGTGAGCATTTTCTTGCTAAAATGCTTGTGCAATATAAAATTGATGGGCTTAGAATTGGGACACAGCGCTATTACGTAGCTACTAGTCCCAATTTTAGCCCACCTTTCATGACCAAACTCATGAAGGACACTTCCATTCACTTACAGATCCCGCTCCCTGGACAAGAGGAGACTGATATACCAGTCAACAAGAATTCTCACAATTTCTAGCAAGGCTACACCGCTAGCACACCAACGTCAGTAGGTTTTGACATGTAACATTTAATTAAATTGTAAAACCCAGTCCGTAATAGACTGACAAGATACCTTTTATTTAATTTTTAGGAATCCTTTGAATTTTTGAACTGTCCTGAACATACGTGATGAAGGGCAAACAAGCCTGAAACGCGTCGTATAGCGATTCGATATCCAGTCACCTATATTTATATCTGAATGCATCTCACCAATGGACTCTGAACTATCTCTATTCTTATCTAAAACAACTTGTCTTGTGAATTGTGATATTCACACATTTGATTTGTTTGAAAATGTTACTTTTTGTAAAGTTGGAAAACACTATTATTTGTTGTATACATCACACCAAGAAATGTGAATTGACTTTTTGAACACTGTGATTGCCACAATTGTTGATGGATTTCTTACCTTATTAATTTGTACACTGTTAAACACAGTCTTTTTATATTTGAATTGATTTAGCATTGATTTTGCTACAAAGTGTGCACAGAGCTACAGCTCCACTGATTCAGTGGCGCTCACCTTCCTTCTGTCAATGACAAGTTGAAGTCTGGACAAGCACTTGTGAAACATTGGTATGACCAGAAAGCTTCCTTTGTACATTTTTCCCCACGTCAAGAAATCTTGAATATCGACCCTACAAGGACTAGGGCTTTGCTGGACAAATGTTCACGTCCTTACTGCATTGTTGAAAGGATAGGTGAGGTTAACTATTTAGTGTACCTTGGAACACCTGGTCAGGCTCCCAACGTGTTCCATGCGGCTAGGGTAAAGGCGTTCATTTCTAGGGTTGAAATGGGAACCCTGCTTCTGTCTTCAGATAGGGAAGAGGAGGAATCTGAACCTCTACCTGGCCTGTTCCAGGGAAGCCCTTCTGATGGCTCATTGAAGGTGTCAAATTGTCCCCTCAACTGACTCGTAACAGTAGGGTGAGGTGAAGACTTTGCTTAGGCAGTTTTCCCCCTTGTCCGCACTCACTCAAGACTTGACACCTTGGCGCAAGCATGACATTGGCAATGGAGACATCATGCCTACTAAAGGTAGGAGTTACAGGATATCAGACAGTTAGATCCCAAATAGTCTGAGGTCAACAAAATGTTGGATCTAGGGGTGATCGAGCCCTCCAGTACTCCTTGGTCCAGGCCAGGGGTTCTGGTACTAAAAGCAGGAATTTAGGATTGTGTGTGGACAACATAACTCTTAATGCTGTCACCAAGACAGATGCACATCCCCTTCCATGAACTGATGAGTTGGTGGACAAGCTAGGGGCTTCCAAGTACCGTAGTACATTTGACCTTATTTATTTACATTTATATAGCACGCAGCGGCCCCAGGGCATCGTGGCATTGTTACATAGTACTTGCTTGACATCCTTAAGAAGAAACGGTGCAGACACTCTTACTGCAGGGTATTGGCAAATAACCCTGACAAAGTGCCAAGGAGAAAACTGCATTCGCAACACCTGAAGGGTTTTACCCGTAATGGGCAATGCCCTTTGGCTTAAAAAATGCACCTGACACTTTTCAAAGGTTGGTCAATCACGTCCTGAATGGGCAGGATGAATTCTGCATGGCATATCTGAACAATATACCAGTTTTCAGCCCTACCTGTTGTGAGAAAGCAAAGGGTGTCTCACCTGCTAGTCCTCAGGGATCTCTCTCTCAGGAGGCCAGGGTGTGGCCATTGTCTTTGGATCCAGACCCTGGTGGAGGACCACCTGGGTGAGGGATCTTCAGAGAGTGGGGGTGAGGCGACCGATGGTGAGACGCGGTATTCCCCCCTTTCCCGTGCACATGACCCATCCTATTTTATAGGATTCTCCAATGTACCAACTCTTCACCCCCCCTTCACACAAACACTGGGCCGAGGAAGACGGTGACAGGGAGTAAAGAGCCTAACCCTTACATATCACATTGGACATGTCCTGCTAATCGGTTCAGGCAAAGCCAGGCACTTGACTTTAAGTGCATGCATCTGTTACCAATTAGCTATCCCCACACGGACAAAAGGCGGAACATAGAGATACACTCTGAGCAAGGTGGAACACGAGCAAGAGCAGAACATCCGGGGCTAAGGCAAACCTATTGGAGCAGAGCGACGAACAGAGGGACGACTGCAAAGGGTAGATAACTCCAGGAGTTCCCTGCAGGAGGTCGTTGCCTCCAATAGATTTTGAAAGACGCATGGAGAAGGCCAAATCCCAGACAAGAAGACTGCATTCTGTTTCAAGGACGCCAGCTACCCTCCTGGGTGAATGGCAGAGTTGGGGAGGTGAGGCCAAAACTGTGGTATTAACCTTTACTTGTGATTAAAACTGCAAGAAAAAGAAAGGAATGCACAGATCCGGTGAGTTGGCGAGCTACATGAAAGACCGTTGTGTGTTAAGCAAAGATTGAAGTTGCAACAGTATAGCGCACAATTGAAGGATGCATGCGTGTGGATGAGATGCAAAGGAAGGCAGACCCATGGTGAACTTTGCATTACCGATAGCTGTGAAACGGGCGATACTGAGTAGGGTAGTGGTCCGGCGAAAGCAAGTAGCCCATTCGAAAGTCTCCATGAAAGGGTGAAATGTTTCTGGCTATGAAGCGATAAAGTGAATCATCTGTAAGAAGCAAGGTGATCAAAATTAACCAAGAGAAAAAGGGGGGGGGGATTAAAAATGTGAATGTTGAACCTTTGTGCTTATGACATCGAACTACCCACCCCGAAAAATACACTGGGGCAAATAACACAAGATTGTAAATTGAAGGGAAAGTCGAAGTGGTCCTGTGGAGGTCCATCGCAAAAGCCACGCACATTCGAAAGTCTTCTGCATGAGGAAAAGGTCCGACCCGACTGATGGAGACCGGAAGTGTAATAAGTTGGGGGATGGGAACCCCTAAACGATGGTGAATTAAACTTGGGGGAAGGGAACCCCTGTAAGTGTTTCGTTTGAAAGGCCTGAGCCCGACTGAGGGAGAGTAACATGAACTTTTTTTTTTTAACTGTGCTTTGGAAGCTGGAAAGAGACTTTAAAGTAGAAGGCCAGGCGGGCCTCGATCCATGTTTTTTTTTTTTTGTAAAGATTTATTTTATTATTTTCAAATACAAACACGGAAAACGAATTGTCCCCCAACTACCCCCTGCCCTCCCCCGTTCTCAGTGTCTTTGTTGTTCCAGGGAATGTCTATGAACTGAATATGTCCGAAATTCTTATATTATGAGGGCACCATTGTTCCATGTAGTCTGATTGCAAATAGTCCAGAATCTCTCCCCATTCCTTTGTGAAGGTTTCTTTTGATCCTTGTTATGTGTGTGTGAGCTTTTCCATGGTCAGTTGTGCCCATACTTTTTGGAGCCATGTAAAGATCAGAGGGGGTTCTTGTTTTTTCCACTTTTGGGCAATTGTCGCCCATGCTGCTATGAGAAGGCCCATGAAGCTTCTCCGTTGTGGTTTCCTAAATTTCTTGGCTGCTTGATCTTTTATTCCGCATAGCCAAACTCTTTCCCCTAGTTGTTCCGCATCAGGGAAAATCTTAGTGATTTCCATCTTTATTTCTGACCAGAAGGCTTTGATCACCCTACAGTCCCACAGATGTGTCTCCACGTGCCCACCTCAGTGCAGCCTCTCCAGCACTGTTAGGTGTTTGGGGGTACATGGCGTGCAGCCTTTCCGGTGTGTAGTGCCATTGGGTTACTCCTTTTAGCCACATTTCCTTTTTCTGGACTGATCGTGTCATTTTTGGGATGTATTCCACAGGTCTCTCCACTGCTGTTTGTGGACATCCTCCCCTAGTGTCCTCGTCCACTTGACCATATATGCCCATTTTATTTCCTCTTCCTGGGAGTTGATGTAGGTGTACAGCGAGGAGACCAGTTTTCTTGTTCCAGAGTTGGTTATTAGGAAGTTCTCAAAGGGCTTGAGTTCTCTTGTGGCTGCAATTTTGACGTCTGGATTTGCCAACCCATGCCTAAGCTTCTCATATTTGCATCTGTCTGCTTCTGTTAGATTTAGTATTGTTTTGCATTCTTTGAATGTCCTTATTTCTTCGTGTTGGTACATTTCACCTATTTTTGTGTATCCTGCTGCCTCCCACTTCTCGTAGGCTCCCTGCTCCATTCCCGGTGGGAATTGGGGGTTCCGGCAAATGGGTGTGAAGGGACCCTCCACTGTGGTCATGATGCCCTTCCGCATTTGTTCATCCCAGGCCGCTAGGGTGGTCTTCATGATTTCACTTATACGGAGGTTGGGATGTCTGTTGTTTAGCTTTCCATAGAGTTTCTTCCAAGGGGGATCTGGCTACAGCCCGGTCTTGTGTCACCCATATTGTTTGCTGATTGTCTCCCAGCCATTCTCTCAGGACCAATAGTTGCCACCCATATTGTTTGCTGATTGTCTCCCAACCATTCTCTCAGGACCCATAGTTGCGCTGCCTGGTATTATTTGCAAAAATGTGGCAGGGACATTCCCCCCTCCCTGGTTGGCGCCATAAGAGTCGCTCTGGCGATCCTCGGGGGGTCTTTTATTCCAGATATAGGACAAGGTTGCTTTAGATAGTGTTTTAAAGAATGATTTGGGAACTTTATTGGGAGAGCATGAAAGTGATAAAGCATTTTAGGGAGGATGCTCATCTTTACTGCTTGAATTCTACCCCACCATGAAACCATTAGGGGGGGTCCAACGCTCCAGGTGGATAGTTCCCATTGTATAGTGCTTCTATCTTGTGTGTCAGAGTGATCCCCAGATACCTGATTCCTTTTTCAGCTGTTGTCAAGTCGAATGTTGCTGCTATTCTTTCTATTTCCGGCCTTTCTCCAGCTAAGAGTAACAGTTCTGATTTTCTCTTATTTATTTTGAGTCCAGAGATTGCCCCAAATGTCTCCAGCACTCTGATCGCTATGGGTAAAGTCGTCCCCGGGTCCGCTAGGGCTTGCAGCATATCATCTGCATACGCTATTACCTTGTGTCGTGTGCCTCCCATTTCTATCCCCGTTATGCGTACTGACTCCCTTATTCTAATTAGGAGAGGTTCCAGGAATATGGCGCATAGAAGGGGGGAGAGTGGGAAGCCCTGTTTAGTGCCCTGTGAGATCTCAATTTTGTCTGTGACCACCCCATTTATGGCAATCCTGATTGTTGGGGATGAGTAATTGGCCTTTACCATTTTTGTAAACTCTTCCACAAAGCCCATATGCTTTAGAGTTTTGAATAATATTGACCACTCTACCCTATCGAAAGCCTTTTCGGCATCTAGTGAGAGTAAAGCTGCCGGTTTGCGTGTGATCTCAGTCTTTTCTACTAGGTGTATTATTCTTCTGAGGTTATCGTGTGTTTGTCTCCCTGGGATAAATCCTGATTGGTCTGGGTTTATTATGGACGGAAGGATAGGGGATAGCCTATTTGCCAGAATTTTGGTGTATAGCTTGGCATCTAAATTAATCAGTGCAATGGGACGGTAGGAGCTGGGGAGGGATGGGTCACTCCCTGTTTTATGGAATACCAAAACCTTTGCTTCGTTCATTGAGTGAGTCGCATTTCCATTTTCTTTGAAGGCGTTAAGGAGCCTCGTCAGGACGGGGATGAGTAGATCTGTATATTTTTTGTAAAAGGGGGCGGTAAGGCCGTCTGGGCCTGGTGCCTTGTCTTTTGGGAGTGCGGCTATTGCCTTTTTTACTTCCTCTTCCGTGATCGGGTTCTCTAATGCCTCTCTGGCTTCCTCTAGAATTTTAGGAATGGGGAGAGTTTGCAGGTAACTGTCTTGGTCGGTTTATTCGGATGGTCTGTGTCATATAGTGATTGATAGAATTCACAAAAGACTTACCCAATGTTCTGGGTTCATGTCTGTAGTTCTCCTTGTGAGTCTCGAATGTTCTTTATGTTCGTAGTCTTTTGTTTTTCTCGTAGTTGTCTTGCTAATAATCTATCCGCTTTATTGGCTTTTATATAGTGTCGTTGTTTGAGGTATTGGAGGGATCTTTCAGCCCCTTTGGAGCGGAGCATTTCTAGTTGTCCCTGTACGTGCTTTAGGGCCTTCTTGAGGGTTCTGGAGGGGTGGGATAGGAGTTCCTCTTGTGTGTCTGTTACTTTTTGTTCGAGTTCTTTTTCCCAGCGGTGTCTCTGGCTCTCTTTGGTGGCCTTTAGTGCTATGAAGTGTCAGCGGATTACCGCTTTGAATGCCTCCCAGACTGAGCCTAATGGGACCTCCCCTGTGTCATTTTGTGTAAAATATTCTATTATCTTGTCCCTGATCGTTTCCCCCAGTACTGCGTCCAGGAGAATATCCTGTGGGAGTCTCCAGCGCCATAGCCCTCCCCTCTTTTCAGGGGGTCATCAATTCTAGCCAGAGCGGGGCATAATCT
Organism: Ambystoma mexicanum; assembly: GCF_040938575.1. NCBI lineage: Eukaryota > Metazoa > Chordata > Amphibia > Caudata > Ambystomatidae > Ambystoma > Ambystoma mexicanum. The sequence continues at coordinate 620,253,638 of NC_090922.1, forward strand.
GATAGTGATATTGATCCCATTTCTATTTCTTGAATTTTACCCAAGAGGCCCACCGATACCCAGAAGTAGTCTATCCTTGACATCGTATTATATACGTGTGAGAAGTACGTGTAGCCTTTCTGCTGACCCTTTTGTTCTCTCCATACGTTGCATAGTGCCAGCTGGTCCATTTTTTGTTTGAGAAATTTGGAAGGAGCTCCCTGTGTGATGGGACCCCCCACACTCCTATCTGTTTGTGGATACTATGCTAAGTTTCAGTCTCCCTCCATAATCACTTCCCCCTTCGCAAAGCCCTCGAGCTTCTCCAGAGCGTCCCAAAGGAAGCCGTCTTCACCCGTTTTGGGAGTGTAAATTGAGGCCAGGGTCAGGCGGCTTCCGTCTAGTTGAACATTTGCAATCGCGAGCCGCCCTTCCTTGTCCGAAAGCCTCTCCGTTAGGACTACACTCACTCCTTCTTTTATAGTTATCCGGACCCCTGCCCTTTTATCTTTGGCATTGGATTGCGCTATTATCCGGTATCCCCTGAGATGTATTTTCTGTTCCTGGGCTTTAATATGGGCTAAGAGGGAAGGTGTATGTTTTGTAAAAACTGTTGTGTACACCTTGTGTGAACTACACCTGGGACCACTTTCAGTCCAAGGCACCTTCCCTCAATAGTAGGTCCATCCTACCTCATCTGTTTTGGGAATGTCCCTCCACGTGGTGTTTTGACCTCAATATCTCTGAGGTCGACACTTACCTGTGTTACCACTATTTACAATATTTACAATCACTCTTGTCCGTTTGTTTCAAACTTTCGTGCTTATCGAAACTACTGTAAAGTAACTGTCAAATCACCAAAAATGTTCTGTCTCATTTTTAAATAAATATACACATACAGAACCACACTATCGCCTGTAGGATCTCCCATCCTGATTATTTTTGTCGTATTTAGACTATGGAACCATAGCAGCTTCCCCTCTGACTTCCCTAACAACTAAGAAGCCAAAGGAAGTCCCTTGAACTGAGGATTGTGAGAAGGCCTTCCTTGACTTGAAGGACTCCCTGTGTCAGGCCCGTATTCTCAGGGCACCTGATTGCCAGATAACTTTTACTGTGCAGACAGATGCCTTTGACACTGGAATAGGTACTGTCCTTTCACAGTTGGATGATAAAGGCAGGGGACATCCTATATGTATTATTAGTCTACAGCTTGAGGAGAGGACAGAGAGCTCAGGTGGGTGATCATGGAGAAGAAATGTTTCTCTATTGTGTGGGCCCTTTGGAAGCTGAGACCCTACCTTGTTGGGACTCACTCCATTTTGCAGACTGACCATACACCCTTAAAGTGGCTAATGACCATGAGGGGAGAGAATCCTAAATTGCCCAGGTGATCCATAAGCCTTCAAGGCTTTAACTTCACAGTTAAGCATAGGGCACATGCACAACATAGCAATGCTGATGGGCTGTTCAGGATGTATAACCGACTGGAACAGGAATCCCACCATGGGGTGGATTAGATTCTCCCCCCACCCCCCGTCCCTAGTCTGGGGGCCTGGGTGAGTGTTAGGAAAGATTTCTCTTTTGGCAACTTTCCCTATAGTTTCTATGGACCCTCTGTCTTTTTGATTCATTTTTAAACATGTTCTGACTTTCTTAGGGGAAGTGAAGCCTTCAGGTTCACTGCCATTTGCTCATTTGTTATGGGGAAACTCATCAGTCCCTCAGAATATCAGGAACACTACCTTTTATCTTTTTGTAACGTTTTAACAACATTGCACACATCTTACAATGCAGTGCAATGGGGATAATTTTGTATCACTCTAGGATTTTACTCTTGGGATTGTTGGTTACTTTTATATATGCCTAAAGACTAGCTAATGGCAGCAGATATATTTGTTACCATGTTTATTTGTAGTCCGCACATTCGCCTATACAGCAAAAAGTGTTTCCAGGCACCACAAGAGGGGGAGTGATTGGGGGTGGGGGGAGATGTTCCGCAAAGGAGAAAAACAATAATAACGGTCCGACTAGACCTTGTGACATTCGGATCATGCAACTGAAGTATCAAGAAGGGGAGGGGGACGATCAGGATGAAGAGATGGATAGGGAGAGGGAGAAGTGCTGGAGGGAGGGGGCCCACGGCTGGGCAAGTGCAAGAGGAAAATCGGGGGTTATGGTCAAGTGCGGGTAATGGGGTGTACCAGCCACTGAAGGCTAGTTAGGGAAGGGTGCCTGAGGGCAAGTGCTAGTAGGAAGGAGTACAGGGGAAGACTGGTTGAAGGAGGGCCTGAACTCATTAAGACTCATAAGGGAACACAGGCAACCCGTCGCAGCGTAGGCGTACACTAGCAGGGAAGGAGGAGGAAATGGAGGTCTTGAGAAGCTTCCAGAACCTAAGGAGATCCGGCTCAAGTCATAGAGGGGCAGGGAGTTCATTCCAAAGGGAACCTCCTGCCAAAGAGAGAGATCTACCCCCACACTCTGCTTGGAGAAACGTCTGATCTGCCGACAGTTGGAGCTAGAGGAATGAAGGACGGTATTTGGGAGAGAGAGTTGGATGTAGTCAAGTCCCAGGCCCCCAGAAAACCTTTAGATGATGCAACGGGTCCTGAATTTGATCCTTGCAACTACCGGGAGCCAGTGGAGAGATTTTAGTGCTGGAGAGAATGTGGTCCCTGGACTTGAGGCCAAGGCTAAGTCTTGCAGTCCCATTCTGGATTAGTTGAAGAGGGCGAAGGGAGGAGAGGGGCAGATTAAGGATGAGGCTGTTACAGTAATCAAGCCTTCAAAGAACCAGAGTTCTGGAGACATTGAGTTTCTGGGGGAAAGGTGAGGAAAGGGAGAATGCCTCTGGGGAGGTGAAGTTGATAGTGGGCCTTGCTGGTAAGGTCAGTGATATGGGGTGAGAATGAGAGAGAGGAGTCGAAGAATACACCCACATTTTTAGCCTCACACAAGGGTGAATGGAGGGGACCAAGGAGGGTGGCCACAGTAGAGAGGGTAAAAGGGGGGATAGGAGTCCCAATGAGAAGAATCTCAGTCTTACTGGCGTTAAGGCAGAGATCGTTGGCAACGCACCATTCCTGAATAGCAGTCAGTCAGGAATGAGAGAGGAAGGAGAGGAGCTTAAAGGAGAGCTATGTCAGCATAACACTGGAAATGATGAGAGAAGGTGGAGAGCAAGTGGGCTAGAAGGGCAATGCAAATGTTGAAAAGCCACTGCGAGAGGATAGAACCCTGAGGGACTCTGCAAGTCGAGTGTGAGGTAGAGAAGAGAAAAGGGCCCAATTGCACTGGGGAGGGCCGTTTCGAGAGGAAAGAGGTCACCCAGTCCAGTGCCCGGGCCGTGATACCAAGGGTATCACATAGCCAATTTATGAGGATGGAATGATTGAGTATGCCAAAGGCAGAGGGCCGATCGAGGCAGGATAAGGGCGGAAGGGAGTATTGGAGTTGAGATTTGAGAGTAGGTCATCACGGGTGTTTAGGAGAGCAGTTTCTGTGCCTCTGGCTACTCTGAAGCCAGTCTGGTGGTCATGGACGCAGCCGACAGATTCAGTCTGATGGATTATTTGGGAGATGACCAACTTCTGTAGGAGTTTGCCCAAGAAGAGGGTAGTGGAGATGAGGTGTTTGTTAGCCAGGCAGGAAGGGTCTGCAGACTGCTTTTTTAGGAGGTGTTGCACAAGGCAGTGCTTGAGGGGTGAAGAGAAGAACCAGTGGCAAGAGTGGTTACAGAACTCAGCCAAGAAGGGAGCGAGAGAGGCAATGTTGTCCTTGATAGTTGTAGAGGAGCAGGGAAGCACCTGTTAGGAGACGACTTTCATAAAGCAGACTGCCTGGGTAATCTCATCAGGTGCTACCGGTGAGGAGGAGGATGATAGAGGGACTGAGGAGGTGGGGGCGGTGGGGCGAAGAGTAGAGAGAGCGCACAGGATGTCCTGAGTTTTGTTTGTAAAATGGGAGGCCAATGCAATACAGAGGGCATGAGAAGGAAGAGGAGAATTGGAGACTACAGTAGGATTGGCAAGTTCTTTACAAGTTCAGCCGCGTTGTTTGAGGCCCCAGAGATGCAGGATTGGATATGGGCCCGTTTCTTGGAGCGGATGGAGTCTGAATTGCCTTTGGAGCAGGAGCAAAGGTGTCAAGGGTGCTGGAGATGTGAAAGTTATTTAGAGTTGAGTCAATGTGAGAGTGAAAAGCAGGAGTGGGGGTGAAGGAAGCGGCAAAAGCAGCTACTGACACACACTTCATCGCTTGAATGATGGAGACGGAGACTGACAGTGCAAAAGGAGGATTAGCAAGAGAGCCCAGGAGCTCAAGATGGGAGGAGAGGAGAGCGTTGTCAGACCAGGAGAGAAGAGTAGTGAGAAGGTTAGAGAAGGAGAAGGCTACTAAGCATGGCTAGTGCCCTGAAATTGCCACGCCACGAGATTTGCACTTGCTATTTGGCCATATTGTTCCCCTATAAGGTCATGCATTTGCAGGGAAAGCTGCTTCTTTCATGGGCTAGTGCTTCCTTTGTGTGGGGCCCAGGAAGTGGGTGGGATTATCTGGTCCCACTACATCTGTGGTGCCAGAGAGTCTGGGTGTGGGACATGAGTGAAGACAATACTTGTGCTTGATTGGACAGCGACTGGCTGTTTGAATGGTGCCGATCCTTACCATTGGTGTGGGTTTGGACTTGCCCCCAGGCTGGATTTTGGATGGGGTCAAGAAACCCTCATAGAAGAACAGCCGACTGAAGATCCAAAGACAACCCTTGAAGAGGCCTGGCATCCCTTCCTGTGTCTGGACCAGTGAAGCCCAGTTGGACTACCTGATATGCAAAGTCCCTGTGTGTTGTTTCACCCCCTTGTCTGGTGGGACCAAGCAGTCTCAATATGTTCTCAAGGATCCAGACATCCCGAGGTTTCAGAAGTATACCTGGACCACCTGGTGGACTGTGCAGCTCTCCAGTGGGCTACCTTGGTAGAACTGTTACTGTTCCCGGTTTGCACCCAGAACTTTGGTCGTTGCCAGCTTGTAGTAGAAGTCGCCTCCATGATAAATTTCAGCATCCCAGCCTCAAGAGATCCTGGCCTAGAAGATCTTCTACAATTGTGACTAGAAGGACTCCTGTCGTCGTCTGTGTGGAGTCGCTGCAACTAGCCATCCTGTGAAGTGTCCTGAAGAGGACTGCATCAGTGAATCTTGCATTTCACCTTTGCCACTGCTCCTCGACCCGACCGAAAGATTCCTTGCACTTGCAGCTCCTGGGCACCTCAGACCGGAACCAACAGCAGCAATCCAACCTCCAGCGACCCCACCCACCCAGGTGACCCATCAAGTCAACTGGGACAATCTGAGTCAGGGTGGTTAGTAAATGCAAAGCATGTGTCTCCCTGTCCTCCATAGGATAACAAGTCTCTTAGCCTTCCATTCGACTGCCTTTTGGTTGTCGAACCTGGGTAGTACAATCTGAAAGATAAGAACTTATTTTACTTACCTAGTAACTTTGTTGCATCTTTTCTTTTTACCAATCACCAACACAAGTATCTTACCTGCTCCAGATGCATTCTAGGGTCAAGCATTGTGACTCCTGTGACATTTGGGCACAAGGCCCCATTCGGTTTAAGATTGGACTGCTGAAGTTACAGAATTCTGCCTTAGCACCTCTGCATTCCAGCTCTGTAGCAAATTCAGGTGATGTGCATAAGTGGGTGTATGTGCACACACTACAGAGGTAGTAGCTTCAGGCTTCATTCTGGGCCTTGTCGGCAGACTCAGTTGAACAACCAGGAGCTGTTTGCATCTGGTTATTGAATATAAAGGCATTGGATGAGGATGCAGAGTTTGGGCCCTTTGCTATTGGGCATGCTGGCAGGAATTCTTGCTTCAATGCAGAGTCTAGGGTTGTACATACGTAGCTTAAAATATCCTGGAATGTGTTAGGGGAGTTTTGCCAAAGTCCTCGTGAAGGTAGGACTGCACAAAACGATCCCAGTGGCTTGTAGATCCCCAACTTTTAGTATCAGTCTGTACTACTGCTGGAACCTTGGTAGAGTGGCAGAGCAGTCAGGCTTATCATAAGAGGAAGATGTGAGCTGTAGGTAAGTACACTGAACCTAGTACTCGTATGTCCAGTCCCCTTTCCTCCATACTGTATGTGCAACCCTCGCAAGGGATGGGTGACAGAACCTTTTTCACCAGAAAACCTCCTTCCCCTTTAAATTAAGAGGCGCCCTGGGGCGCGGCCATGGGAGTATGCGCTCGCCTGACTCCGCCCACCGGCGTCACTCCCCAGTCCCCTTTTCCGCATCAACGGGAACAGGCCCGATTTCACCAGCGCTCCTGGGTTTGGCTTCGGCCATGTAACACTACGCACTCTTCCCCGGATATTCTACTATCTTGTCTTTTCTTCTAGATACTTGGTCCTACAACACCACGCTCCTCCCTGGCACATGTCGACTTCGACATGCTTCAGCAGGTGTCCAGACTGCGAGGGGCTCTTCCCCACATCAGACCCCCACACCCTCTGCCTCTGCTGCCTTGGCCCCAACCACGGCTGGAAAGGTTGCTCAGCATGCAACGTCGTGACACCTCGGGCACTGAAGAACAGGCTAGCTAGGTGGAGAGAGCTCTTCCAGACGTCACCTCCTAAGGACCTGAAGGACTATGTCAAACTTCAATCGAAGCCTAAGGTAAAGCCTCTATTCACCATCGCACCCCGCAAGGGTGACTCTTTTCCGTAGAAGCGCCTGACCGGGAGGGGCCTGTCGGGCTCTACTACCAGCACATGTACCGAGGCTAGTCCAGCTACCGGCCTTTCGGCTGAGGGGGTCTCCGGATCCTCCCGGTATCGTTGCTGAGGGGCCGCATGTTAGAGAGAATTCTCATAAATGGCTGATTTCCCTTACCTAATGAGTCCCTCAGCAGCTTTGCTGGATTTCTAGGGTTTATTTTTTTCACCTGGTAAGAGTGTGAGACTTTTTCCCACTCTTGCATGGGTTTTGCTGTGTGTGTGTTTTACCATTTGTGTGCTCTTGGGCTCTGGATCCTCACCTACTCCATGAGCGTCATTTTTATGTGTGTTACACAGCACCTTCAGTGCAGTGAGACAGGGTTGTCTTTTAGACTTCCCACTGACTCAATTTTTCTTATCCCTTTTTGTCTGTTTCTCTTGGAGCACTGTTTCGCTCCCTTTTCATCAAGACTTGGCTGGTGGCAGTGGTAACTACCCTATTTTTCATACTGTGGTTATCTTATATAAGCATGGTATGGTTTTAGGCTATTATATTAGCCTTGAACATAAACCCGCTTGACCAAATATATTTTATTTCGGCTCCGACTGGGTTTAGTAGCCATTTCTTTTTGTTAGTCTTTCGTGTTTTTCTCTGTGCGCCAAATCAGGTTTGGTCCCTTTGTTCGCTGGTTTTTCGCGGGCTTCTGCACAGAAGCCCTCCTTAAGGCGCCTGAAAGTCTGGGTAGGCAGGATCTGAGGGAGGGGTCTTAGAACCCCTGCCATGGGTTCCTGTAAAGCTTACCTGGACTCTGCGGGGACCCTCTGGAGCTCCGACTGACTTCTACCTTCCCTTTCGGATAAGACATGGAACCTCTGTGGAAAAATAACAAATTCCCCTCCTTAGTTAACTTCCTACTATAGGAAAACCTATATAGATATTCAGACACTACTGTAGCTCACCTTAGTGCTTAATTTGATGAGCTATCCATCTTGTTCTTACAGGGGCGCATGTCCTGAAGATGGTAGCCCAGGAGGAGGGATTATTATAGTAAGGGGCTAAGTTCCTTTTTAATAGAGTAGAACAATGAAACTGTGGAAGTTTGTAAATAAAAAGAGAGTGACAACCTAAGCCTAATAAAATAACCATGAAAGACAAATGGGACTGTGATGCGTCACTAAGCTCATAGACTAAACAATCTGCACTATGGTATAAACCTACAGGCTGTCAAGAAGCGCCAAATGAGGAAACCTGTATGCTATAACTGTATAGTGAGTGGACTGAAAAGGTGACTGAATATAAGGGTAAGCCTCCGTACTAATAAATGGTCACAGAGTTCTTTTGAGTGTAAATTATAATGACACACAAACTGAGAGGAAACTTCACACTGTAAAACCTCTTCAGTAAATGCGTGACATACTCAGTAAATATTGAGATAACGTGTAACAAGTCACACAGGAAAACAACTCGGCAAACTAAGTGTAGAAAATCCTTTTTTACGAGCGAGCAATACCAGAAGTGCTGTGTGTCACAATTGAGAATACGACTAAACACACGCGGTCCACTTGAAATGAATTTCCTTAACTAGCAATCAACCCTTCATAAAAAGAGTAACACAAGGCAATTGAGCGAGGACAATGTATCCATGAATCCTTCAAAACCAAGATAGTACTTGCGTGTGAACAAACGCGTTCTCACAATGAGGAGAGGCGTCCGCGCTGACAGGATACAAAACTTAATGGGTGCTTAACTCAAACTGAAGTGGTCGAAGGCAGCAGGAAAGGAGAACTATATTTATATACTGCAAATACTAACAGGAAGGCTAAATATCTGTGGAAAGGGAAACAGCTGTGGGCTGAGGGCTGAAGAATTTGCGGCAAGTGTTACATCTGACAACAGACGAACGACGCGAAGCGCGAGCCTCCAGATGGGCGTGGCTTAAATAGACTGCAATGGGAGAACGACTAGACCCGCTGGCTTCACAACTGAGGGGCACTAACTAGCGGCCATTAAGGAACCCAGACCCTATAATTTAAATAGGGAATTTAATTAACAACACAGCTAGGACAAAACCCGAATTCCCTTAAGAACCTTCCTGGAGCTGTACTTTCCTAGGACTAGAATTAGAAACTCTGCCTGTGGTCATGACAGTTCCTTTGGTAACCCAAGTCGCATTCCTGTTTGATTGGCTGGATGACTGTCCTTACCAGGACAGCCACCCTGCTGTGTGATTGGCAGCCAGGCTGTGTGAATGGGTGAAAACTGCATAACAAGCAGGTCTCTGGGACTGGAAAGGCAGAGCCACTGGAATGAAAGAACCAACAAGGAGCTGACAGAAGAGGACCCCTACAACGACTGAACCGACCCAGTGAAGCCCTGCTGCAGGACCGAATCTTCACAATCTGACGACAGAAAAGATCCTCCAGGAAACTTCTTCCCTTGAGCGGGTGGGACCAACCAGTTCACCCAAACTTCAAGCCAGGACCCCTCCTCTAGTCGAATTCCCTGTACAGAGCTACAGTGGGCCGGATAGCCTGGAAGGTCGGTTCCATCTTGGGTTTTAAGGAGCACACCTTTTATTTGTTGCTTTGCTCTGCTGCTGGTTTCTTTCCTGGGTAGTGCTGGACCCTCCAGTCTTCCTACTTCTTGTCAGCCCGACAGTCGCTTCAGGAACCGTGAGCCTGCAGGAACTACCAGGAACGTCCGCCTCAGCTACAGCTTCCTCTCTGTTTTAAGGTACTGTGCAAATCCGGTTGTTTGTTTCGTTCAACCGCGGTGAACGTGTTTGAAATCCTTCTCCAAACCGAGGGCTTGTCCTTCTCTTCTCTTTTGAACTAACTTTTCTGCCAACCAACCTTGTCCGGAATCCATGGCACGAACTTTAACGCAAACTACCCTGAACCGTGTGATCATGAGAAAAAGACTTTTGACCCATTGACTTTGGCCCTAAGCCTTTTCTACCTGATTCTATCACTGTAGTTCCTCTTGCTCAATTGCCGTGAGTACTTGTTGGTGTGGTTCAATTTCTATTACCTTTGTTTTTGTTTTCCCTCCCTTTTAAATTGCTGGAGTGCCAATTTGCTCCCACTTCATTTTGTGAGCTTAACTTGTCTGGAACTTATTGGGAGTAGTGTATTAAGAGTGTGATTTGTAAACTGCTTATAATAGTGTAATGTTATACAACTGAAGAGTGAAATAAATGTATATCCTTTTACTTGAAAACCTTGAGTCAGTGTTTGCCTGAATCATAGTAATTGCTGTCCTTTGTGTAACTATTTGATACTGCTCACTTACTCTTGCGATAAGTATGGCTTCTCAGCCATCGCTACCACTTTAACTGTGTAGTACAGGCTTGTACCAAAGGTGAATTTGTACTGTCACTTGTAGTCTTAATTGTGTGTGGTGTTCCCAAAGGGAACTGCATATAATTCTGCCTAACACCGCAATATATTTGTACCGGGGTTACTCCCGAGGGCAACGCCCTAGTACCTCAGGCCTGAGGGGGCGCCTTCATGCAGCACTACCGGCAGTTCTGCCGAGGGCTCTACGCCTTCCAGGCCTCGGCCTGAGGTGCGGGATAAGTCTTGCAATCCAACACCAAGCAGCTTGGACGCGGCTGGTTCCAGCGAGCCAGTCACCACGACTTCGGCACGCAACTCCACAAAATGGCCGCCGCGCCAGACAAAATGGGTGCTCGTTCAATGCCTCCTCTAGCAGAGCGGGTCGAGGAACGAGTCACAAGGTGGGACTGTGGTCAACCAGGTACGTGGCCTACAGTGTATCCATCAGCAGCGCAGGTTTCCCCTGCATCCCAGACAGAGTGTTCCCTGGCACCACCAGCCCGTGGCCACTCCATCAATATCCCCGGCCACCTCCTCAACCTCTGAAGACAGGTTCTTCTAAAAGTTTATGGCGCTGATGTGAATGTCTCAGATGGGATATATCCTTTCGGGATGCCATCAGGGACATGCTCCCTCAGGTCACCCCACCGGTACCTTTTAGTCATTCCTCCAATGACTCTGGTGCCGCAGGATCCATCGATTCCCGTGCCTCCTTTGCCAACTCCCGCTCTGGCCCCCGTGCCACCGGCAGTTCAGGCGATTCCACAGGCTCCGGTTCCCACACCGCAGCCCACGGCACCCAGTACCCCTCCACCAGTTCTGATCCTCCGAGCACTCAGGCAGACACAGACGAGGAGGACCACCCTGACACACCATCGTCAGCGAAGGCCTTCCACGAAGGCCTTGCGGCCCTAGCAGAATACCTGGGCCTTCCTCAGCCCGATGTTGAGCAGCCCGAGGTGGGGGTCCTGGCAGAATTCCTCACGCTAAGGCCCCCCTCCAAGACTGGGATCCCGATGTAGAAGGATGTTCTTGCCCTGGCCAAGAAGGGGTGGCTCAAGCCGCACTCGGCCCAACCTGTCACTTGGTGCCTCGATGCCAAGTACAGGCAGCTAGAGGGGGATACAGTCTTACTTTCGGCTCATCCTCAGCCGCACTCCTCTGTGATAGCTGCAGCGTCACTCTATTCTAAGCCTCAGTCATCCTCGACCACCTCGTCCTCGGTGCTGCTATGCAAGGAGGAAAAGATCTTGGAGGCGTACGGGAAAAAGCTGTACTCCCAACACCTCCCTGCGTCAAGTCAACGCCGATGCCATGCTGGCAGCTGCTAACCAAAGGTTCTGGCGGGAAATCGTGGACTTCCTCCCAGAACTCCTGCCCCAAAGCCAGGCTTGCTTCAAAGAGGGGCTAGGAAAAGCCAGGCTGGTAGCATCCGACATTATGGAGCCCTCCGTGGCCCATATCAATACCTCTGGCTGGGCCATCTGCATCGCCACGGACATGAGAAGGAAGGCCTGGCTCCGGGCTATGAAGTTCAACCCAGACGTCCAGGAACGCATATTGGACTTTCAATTTGAGGGTAGTGACCTCTTTCACTCCTCCACAGATGAAGAATTAGATAAAAAGAACAGCTCACAGACTGCTAGATCTTTATCTATTCTTACGAAGTTCACCCAGTCCAACCCACGGTCCGACAAGGGGTGGGTGTTTGGAGGGTTCAGAGGCTTCCAGGAACGGAGGTCCAGGCAACCTGACCGTTCCCCGAGTCAGCATCGGAGGTAACAACAAAAGGGGGGGGTGGAGTCTCCAATACCCCCTCCCCCTCCTCAGCAGCCTCAGAGGGAAAAAGGCATGACACGCCCCTTTGGGTCCACGTGTCTCCGTTGGGGGGGGGGGCAGGCTTGCCTCTCATGTGCAATTTTGGCGCCAACATTTTTCAGACCCCTGGATCCTATCTGTAGTCTCCATGGGGTACCACCTACCGTTTCCTCCCTCCTCCCCTCCTCTCCCATAGATTGGGACAGCAACTCTGTTGGCAGAAGTCTAGTCGCTCGTCGAGAGCCAATCAGTGGAAGTCGTCCTAGCCTCCCAGAGAGGATTGGGTTTCTATAAAAGGATTTTTGCCATACAGAAGAACCACCAGGCTGGCCTGAGAGTTGTGTTGGACCTTTCCACCCTCAACCTCTACAAAAATTCAAGATGGTTACGCCAGCACTCATTGCAGAGACTGAACAGGGGAGACTGGATGCGCTGCCTGGATCTGAAGGACACTTATCTACACGTCCCGATTTGGCAGCCTCATTGGTCCTTTCTGCGCTTCAGGATCATGGGCTGCCATTTCCACTACAAGGTTCTACCCTTCAGCCTCAACTCAGCCCCCAGGGTATTCACCAGACTGATGAATGCGGTGACGGCTCTCCTCAGGGCCACCCCATCTACCCATACCTCGACAACTGGCTCGTCAGGGCCTCATCTCCAGAGGCGGTTCTTCACACCTCCTCTGCTCTTATGAACACACTCCACAACCTGGGGTTTACAATCAATCTCAAGATGTCTCAGCTGCAACCCACGCAGAAGCTGACCTTCCTGGGTCTCATCTGGTGTTTCCCCTCAGAGGACAAGATCACGGCCATCAAGAGAGCCACTACTCCCTTCCTCTCCAGGACTGTGACGTCGTCCTGGTGGTACCAACACCTACTGGGAATTATGGGGGCGCCCCTTCTGGCCATCCCTCACACGAGACTCCAGATGAGGAGGCCGCAGCTGCACTTCGTGGCTTCCTGGAATCAGGAGCGCGGCTCACAAGCTGAACCTGTGGACATTCCCATGTCTCTCCACCCGGACCTCCTCTGGTGGTCACGAACTTCAACCTACGACGGGGCAAGCCCTTTAGGCAGCCTCTCCCTCAGGTCACTGTCACGACGGACTCCTGCCTAGAGGGCTGGGGAGCCACTGTAGACAACCACTTCGTCCATGAAGTCTGGACCCGGCCCACATCAACTGGCTAGAGCTGAAGGCCATATGGCTGGCCCTCAAAGCCTTCCTCCCTCTCATAGAGGGCAAGACAGTACTATGTGAACAAGCAGTGTGGTACCAGATCCCCTCCACTTTACAACCTCGTGGTCAGCAGTTGGGAGTGGGCCCTGGAGAACAGCATCTACCTCCTGGATGTCCACCTCCCGTGGGAAGCCAACCTGGAGGCGGACAGATTCAGCAGACTGGGGGTGGACAATTGCGATTGGCAATTGAACAACCTGGTACTGGAGGAAGTCTTCTACAGATGGGGGCACCCCCTGGTGGATCTGTTTGCCTCCCACATCAACAGGAAATGCCAGCAGTTCGCCTTGTGGCAGGGCCCTGTATCCCTGGGCGATGCCTTCCAGCTACAGTAGAACTACATGAGGGCGTATGCCTTGTGGGATATATTTACCCACTCGGCAGTACTTCCCCACATCACCAAGCTGCACTTCAGCAGAACCAGCAAAATGTCTGCGCTGGCTCCTGTGAGCACCATTGTCTCACACCAAAACTGCGTTTTGCAGCAACAAAAGGATGGCTGCACTGTTTTGCCAAGCGCCATTGGGCAAGACGAAAAACAGGGAGCACCCAGAGAAAGGCTACTAGGGTGTGTTCTTGTTTGTCTTAAAGAAATGGAGTGAAAAAGCAGCGCTGTTTTGCTGCAAGCCCAACATTCCCATTAAAAAAGGGAATATTTCACCTTTAAAATGATGCTGCTCTGATGCTATTTTCCCCTGTTCTTCATCACACTACCTTTATTAAAAAGACCCCGTCATGCCCAGCCATATTCACATTTCGCTCCATCAGAAAAGAGCCTTATACTTGAATGGCAGGCTGTTCCAGCGAAATCTGAGACAATCAACAAAAGCTAAACTTCAGCTGCACGGAAAAATGCTTAAACATTTGCCACAAAAGGTCAAAAATCACTGCTTGAAAAGGAATTCTAGCTTTCTGTGCACATGTCAATTTCAGGAGACCTATGCCGTGTGCAGACTGTTGTGTAAAAGAAGCTGGCTACAGCTACAGAATAATATTGGGAAGTAGATGGAAGAGAAATCCCAGCTACATTTACCATGGGTCAAAATGGGCTTGCGCAAACCAAAAAAAAATGCCTGTGTTAAAAAGTACCATGTTGAACAAAAACATGTCTGTGCCCAGCAGTGTAAAGGGGGTTGTTGCTGTGGAATATATAGGGGATGTTTTATCCAACAGGTTTGTTTTGAACCAGGACAAAAGGAAAAAAATAAAACTGTTAAACTGCATGGGCTGGATTTTGCATGTTCCCAAAACAGGTTATTCCTGTTGGCAGAGCGAAGGCTTCCCCCAAAAGGGAACCACCATAAACTTCCAGGACACAAAAGTGATAATTGCTAGGTTGGAAAACTTTGACCAAGACCAAGAAACTTCACATACTTATCAGACTTGGGTCTGGGCTGAGCCATTTTACCATGGAACTTCCAGGACACGGATGTGCGAAGTGAAAAATCCCACCTAATCGTGACTTCTACAGGAAGCTTTAAATGAGATCTCTGTGACAACCCTGGATTGAAGGGGGTAGCTTGGAAGCTATGCCTGTATATGGGAAACAATACTGAACATTTGTTTCCAAAGACTATTTTATAAATAAAATTTGGAAGACTTTTATCTTTGCCACAGGACTTTGCAAAAATGTGAAAAGTAAATGCGATTTCATGGGCTTTCATTTAAGATGTCATAGTCTTACCTGACACATGGGGAATAGAAATGACAGAGAATTGGGTATTACAAGGAAAGTATCCATGATGCCATTGCGAATGTTAATACTTACATGCCTAATAATAATCCACGCCCATGTATAAAGTTTTAGAATTTTAAGTAATATAATTCTCACTGGAAAGCGCGAAAAACTGGTAGAAGGGTGAAACAATGTCCCACAACCGTGAGGATTGGACTGCTATGCTCTACCTACAATATGTAATCTGCCCATGTGATTGGTTAAAGGGCCACAAATGTGTAAATTAGGTTATGACTGATTTTTTGCAAAAAGGACAATGGGATGGCTTTTGACCTCATACAATGCAACCTCATTAACTGGGACTCCTCCTCGAGGAGGCAACCAACATTGTCCTCCTATCCCCTTCTAAACGGGTAACCCACTAACCAATATAAACTCAAACTCTGCATACTTATCTCACTCAAAAAACTCTCACAACCATCTCTCGCACAACAAGCCGCACGCACTTCACAACACTGCAACAACACATAAGCCGGAGCAACAGTACACGCGGACTGACACCGATCCAATACCCGCACCAAAGCTCAGCACCCGGTTTATACCGAGTTGAAGCTGCCAACAGAACACCACTCCTCTCACTATCCTACTCCCTCTTCACCTTACTAACCCATCCCATCTTATCGTTTACAGATCTGCCAGAGCGCCTGGGGGCCAATTCCGTTGGTGACGGTGCGCGCTACAAATACCAATAAACATTTAAAGAAAAGGGGTACACTGCGGGAAGGGTTACAACTGTAGCGTAACTTTGATATTCACGGTGGTGTTCCTCTTTTCTTAGCCATTAAATCTAGTTTAAGTAATATTTGTCTTTTACTTTTAAAACCAATTCTCTTTTTCACTGCTATATTTTCCTAAAAACGAACCTCACTCTACCTTCCAAATCTCTCTCAATTCACCAGCTAGAGATCTTTTTTAACCTCTTTATTGTCCCTGTGATATATATCTATCCCCCAGCCGAAAAACCCCATTGAGAATTCATGTATTTCACTCGTTTTTCCTCAAATTCGTTTGTGTCATTTTAAATGGGAATTGAGAAAATTGCAACTTTCCAACGTGTAATTCGGCTGCAGCATGTTCTAATTTTCCACTTGTTTTTTAATTGTATGCTTCTTGTTGTTCCCTTGCCTTGTGATTGCTAGGGTTTATGCCATACTGTTGTCGCGAGATGTCCTATTTGTCTCAAAGATTTAACTGCACGTTAATTGTCAATTTCCGAGTGTCATTTCATGCTATTACAAAGGGTTTAAAATCACTCTTATTTTCTGAGGGAAGGTTGGATTTTGATTCTGTTCACTCCCTCGTATCCCTGACTACCTGCTGCTTCTTTCTATCCACTCAGAATTTGGTTATTTGTGGGTTGAGGGAACATTGCATGGGAAACCTTAACTTGGGTGCTATCTATCCGAATTCAAAAAGTGTTCCTATTAAATTGTGCTTTGGATATGTTCTATTAGAAGGTTAACCAAGTGCATTGCTTCCATTTCCATTATCACCCCATTGGTGATTGCTGCCCACTATTAAACTTTGTGTGATTTTTGTGAATTTTAAAAATAAATAAATTCTGTATTTTCACCAACCAGCCTGGTTCATGGTCCATTGAGACCCAGGGTATTTGTAAAAGGGGGTGTGAGACGGGTCGGGTATTGGCTCAATTTGAAGTCATTGAAATTAAAGAAAAGAATTCCTATTGAGCACCACATACCAGGCTAAGACCAAGTGTCCTGGTCCAGTATGATATTCCCGATTGATATCCTTAACAGCCTTCCAACCCACCCCCCTGGTCCACAGGGTGATCTGCAGGATAAAGCAATCGTGTCACCTCAGCATCATTTCATTAGCTCCCCCAATGCCGGCGAGACCATGGTTCTCCGAGTTGTTCAGCCTATCAGACAGGCCTCCCATTCACCTACCGCTGTGCCCAGCTCTGCTCCTGACACAGCAGGGCGACAGGGTCCTCCACCCTGCCCCTCACAAGCTAGCCCCCGCAGAGTGGTTCCTGAACTGGTCACTCTGAAACATTTGAACCTATTGCAGGCTAACCTGGAGATCATACAGGGCGCCAGAAGCAAAGCTACCAGGAGCCAATACAAAGAGCGAATGGTCTAGATTCTGTCATTGGCCAGCTCTAAGGAGATCGACCCCCTAAAGTGTTCTTTGGATGATGTCCTCTCCTTTTTGGCACACCTTGCACACTCTGGAGTGCAAGTCGACACATGCCGCACTTAACTGGCAGCCATAGGTGCCTACAGAATTTCAGTGGAGGGTCTATTTTCCTCCTCTAACCCGGTGGTCAAGCGGCACCTGCCTGGTCTCCACACACTCTACCCGCCCATAAAGAGTCCTACCCAGCCTGGGACATCGTGGTATTGGGCGCATTGGCCCACAAACCATTTGAGCCAATAGTATCCGCTAACATCTGCTCGTGGGCATCACCTCAGTGCACAGGGTCAGCGAGAGCCAGGCCCTCGTGGCCTAAGAGCCCTACACCGCTTTTCACAAGAACAAGGTGGTCCTCTGAACGCACCGTGCCTTCTTACCCAAGGTATCGTCCGCCTTCCGCCTTAAGGAGGAGATCGTTCTACCTACTTTCTTCTCCGATCCCAAGGATGAACCTCAGAGAGTGTTGCATCGCCGCAATGTCAGACTCGCTCTGAAGTACTACTTGTACAGGAGCAAGGATTTTCGCAGCAAGTCTGATGCACTTTTTATCACTTGAAGAGGTGCAAGGCCAAGGTATCAGGCTTCCGAGTCCTCCATCTCTAGATGGATGGTTGCGGCCATCAGGTAGACCTATGAGGGGCAGCACAAGCCAGTTCCGGCTAATTTGCATGCTCATGCTATCAAGAGCACGGCTATTTCATTCCAGCGCCATGTTCCGTGGCAGGTTATCAGTAGGGCGGCCACCTGGGCCACCCCCTTGGCTCTTTGCAAGCACTACTGTCTGCACGTTGCCTCTGTCAGACGCGGCTTTCGGTCAGGTGGTTTTGAGAAACCTGTTTGCTTAACGAGGGTCTCCTTTCCACCCTAGGGCTACACTCAGTTTTAATCGCCCATACAGTATGGAGGAAAAGGGACAGGACGTAAGAGTAATTAATAGTTACCTACCGTAGTGACTAACGTACTCTTAGTCCATAGTCCCCTTTCCTCCATACGTCCCACCATCCTGCCCCCTAATAATACTGGTGTAATTAGGCAATGTTGCATATTGTCGACGCGTCAATGGGGACTGAGGAGTGGCGCCGGTGGGCGGAGTCAGGCGAGCACATGCTCCCAGGGCCGCGTCCCGGTGTGCCTCTAAATTTAAAGGGGAAGAACGTTTTCCTGGTGGAAAAGTTTGTCTACCGTCCCTCGAGAGGGAAGCCCATACAGTATGGAGGAAAGGGGACTATGGACTAAGAGTATGTTAGTCACTACGGTGAGTAACTATTAATTTAGTAATGCACATCAAAGAAACACTTGCACATACATGTATATTAAAATATAGATTTATTATATTTACACCAGATTCACTTTAAAATACAAAAAACCAAAACACTTAGGAATACTTTAGGATATTTTCCAAAGGCCACTGCTTACTTTGTAGTTGCTCACTGCTATATTAGTTGCACCTTTTGACAATAATGACAGTTCTATCGTATCAGTAATAACATGCACTCGCAAATCTTAGCAGAAATACGATAATTGCATTTACTCTGCATACACATATAAAATAGTGACTTTCGGGATGGAAAATAATTAGTGTTATACAAGCACTGCTTAAGGTTCTAGAGACAGTTTCTTTGCACAGAAAGACTTTCAAATCCCAAAATGCAAACCTAGCTAAAGGCAGTTCGGAGAGGGCTCAAAGTCTTGGCAAGCAGCAGAATATGAAAAGTTCCTGTGGATACTTTAAAGTCTCTAGGATGTAGCAAGATTAAACCAACATCGGAGACCCTGCTAAGGACTCGCTAAAGGGACACAAGCAGCGGCTTGAGTCGGAGGTCAGAGGGGGGTACCCTGGACCCCTCTATGTGCACTCAACGCTCTGGAGTGACTTCACTGATCAAGATAAGCAATACCTTTCTCCCCACAGTACCTTAGGTTTGAAGAAATCGTGGCTGGATTCTCCTCGATGTAGCAGCACTGGACCCGACCTCCGGATTCCTTGATCCGATGACAAAAGGCAGGACAATGGAAGGGATCTCTCAGCAGCAGTGTCGGGGGAGGACCTCTGGCACAGCTTTCAGCATCTTCTGTGGTCACTCTGCGGCTTTGGAGCCTTTTCTGTAGCACTAACAAAGGACGCGATTCGCCCGGTCAATCTTCTTCACTTCTTACAGTCCCACACTCTGCTGAGGGGGTCTGAATGAGTTGGTTCGGGTCTCTGTAGTGTCCTTGAGGGCTCAGGAAAGACTCGGTCGAATTTGGCCTTTCCACGATGATGCACTCAGAATGGGCAACAGGTCTCCTGGTAATTTGGTTTTGCGGCTCTGGAAACTCATCGTGCCTCGGGCGATGGCGCAAAACAAAGTTTGTTGTGGGACTGGTTGTTCCCACCAGTCAAAGGGAAGGAGTCGTCTGCTTAGGAGTTCCTATGTCGCACAGAAAACGGGGCCAGGACAGCAGTGATCGCTTCACGATGTTGCAAAGGCTATTCTTCGGTTACTTCAGTTTCCAGTGGTCGACTTGCCTTTCTCCTCTGCAATCTCTCTCAGCAATTTACAGAAAGACGCAGTGGCTGTCCAATCCGGACAGCCAGACCCCCAGTGGGAGCTAGTTCCATTCAGGCACTCTGGCAGACAAAAGGAAGGGGAGAAACTCCTTCCCCACTTCCTGCCTTCCCAAACACACTGGGACCTAGGCGGAGACACCCAAGGGTTTCCGCCAAAGGAAAAACACACACTCAGGCCTCTCCCTCCCAGGACGGTAGAAGAAGGGCTGACAAAGAACAACCACGCTACTAATAGTGAAAAAAAGGAGCCACCAAGTTAAAGGAATGGTTCGCCCAAAAGTTTTTATTGCCCAAAAAGATGGGCAATAATAAAACAAATATACTCGTCTCCTGGGGGAGCACCGGAGACCCAAAGTGATAGCCACGACAGGCAGAAACACAACGCGGTTGTGTTTGAAAACGCTGCGATTTTTCTTTCTACGTTTCTCAGGCTCGGAGGAGCCTGAGAAACTTAGAAAGAAAAACCGCAGCGTTTTCAAACACATTAATGTTGTATTTATGTTTGCGGTCGCTTCAAAAGCTACCGCAAACATAAATACAGTGTTTTTAAAGCTGCAGTTTTATTCCTAAGTTTTCCGGGCTCCTCCAGCCCGGAAAACTTAGAAAAAAAACCACAGCTAGTGCTTATTTTTAAAAAAAAATAAATGGCACTTACCGAGATGCAGCTTTTCTGCCTGTAGTCTCCGGTCCGCGTCATCCGAGTCCCGGTACCAATGAAGGAAAAGCCACCCAGTGGTAGTTTTTGTTTACTACAGCTGGCTGGCTTTTCCTTCATTGGTGCCGCAAAAGCAAAAGCCAGCACAGGCGGGCATCCATTTCACAAAATGGATGTGCCCATGTGCTTGCTTTTTGAATTTTTGAGCTTGAATTGCTCAAAATTTTACATCGGAACTTAAAAAAAAAAAAGTGTGAGTATATTTGTTTTATTATTGTCCATCTTTTAGGGCAATAACATTTTTTGGCCGAACCATTTCTTTAACACTTGGGTGACCCTATTGTGTATAACCCGAGCTATGGACATAAGTTGGTAGAACACGTCCACTGCCACCAGCCATAACTAGGAGAGGGTCTATGTGACAAAAGTCACAGGAACGGGACCTGGCTTGGAGTAGCAACGATGTGGCTGCTCCGCGCAGAGCCGGGGCCTGAAGCAGCATTCTGCGGTTCATAGTGACTGTTTCGACAGTCAAATTTTCGAATGACAAAAGTTCTGACACAAAAGTGTCGGAAAAAAAAAAAGTTTCGAATGTATATTTTTTTTCAAAATTAGTTTTTATGGGGGGTCCCCCCGCAAACACCTGTTCTTTTTTTGTAAAAACACTTATTTAACTATACGAAATTAAAATAAACCCTTTAATATTAAAAAATATACATTCAACACTTTTTTTTCCTAAAAACTTTTGTTTCGGAAATTTTGTCATTCGAAACTAATGTTTCGAAACTTTGACTGGACAGTGCATTCTGCTAGGCAAGTGCAGAGCTGAGGGCTAATATCGAGCATGCCCCTGGGGGAGATGCCCATGAACATCTAGGCTAGAGCCCCCGATTCCAACCCTGGTCCTCTTGAAGCTCCGGTGGGAGCAGCCGGCGCGGCAAGATGGTGGCCTCTGCCGCAGCCAATCTCCAGTTTTCCATCGGAGACTCTACAAGAACGATCAGCTCCCTCGAGGTGGCGGAAGACCTGTGGAGCAACCTGTGTCAGGGGGCGGGGGCTGACAATGACTCCTCTGCACGGCGTCCGGCAACGCTGAAAGGGAAGACCCTAGGCCTCGGCGCACCCCATGGTTGGTGGCAGAGAAGTCCCGCAAAGTTGGAACTTGTTTAATGTGCAAATGACCCCATACAAAACGCCTGCCCAAAGATGCTGTGCCTTCGGAGCAATGTCCCAGGATCGGCGTAGTGGCCTTTGTGGAGTTAGCTCGGCCCAGGCTCTGCATGGGTATGACCAGACCTCTGAGCAATGTCGCTCGCTGGTCACATGGGCAGTGAGCCCAACTTGGTTAGTGCACGGTTGGCACTAGTTCACTTTCAGTTAATTATGTTCAAAACATTTTGATTGCATCAGTTGTGTATAGAAGCTGTAGTCTCAGATGACGGATTAGCCCCACCCGGCTCCTCCCTCTGTAGCAGTGGGTACAACCCCGTAACAAGCACCATCCGCACTGTAAGCTAAAATTCACGACAATGCCAAAGGCCTGAACTCCCCGTCTAAGAGCAGATCCATGCTGCAGTGACCAGTTGACTTGGATAGTGCTACATTATTTTTTCAAGAGGCCCATCTGGTCCCCCAAGACCATCCCAGGCTGCATATTAAGCATTTACCAAAGCAATTCCTGGCCTCCACTGGCACCAGGAAAGGGGGCACTGCGATCCTCCTCGCGAGAGGGTCCCATTTGTGGAACTGGATACCCTACATGGCCTGGAAGGTAAATTCCTGAGAGTGAATGGCATGTTTGGAGTTGAACACCTTGATTGCCGCCAGTTGCCTGAACGAGAGATAGGAAATATTCTTGCAGGAGCTGGATGCAGAGGTAGCTCCCTTTTGTAGAGGGCCCTGTAATCATAGAAGGGGACTTCCACTGGGTGCCAGACCCCACTGGTAGACTGGACGCACCCACAGGCCCCGAGGAACTGTAGAATTGCATTGGGGCTGCTGCATCTGTTTAAGACCTTGGGGTGGTAGACACTTGGAGGTTGTGGCACGGGACTGCTCCTGTTTCTCTCGCGTGCACCATACCTCCTCCCGCATAGACTTACTCCTGGCGCGCCCCCAAGTGATGCCATTCGTGGAGGAGGTTGATATCGGGATAAAAACCCTATCGGACCACGCTCCGGTCTGACTAACCATCCGAATCCACAACCCGGCCCCTGCCCAAATCCCCATGGAAACTATATTACCCAATCCTTTGCGGCATGACCCTCCAGGATGGGATCGCGTGAGCCATCGGAAACTACTTCCGGGAAAATGTAGAGGGGCCCACACCAATCGCGATAGTGTGGGACGCCATGAAGGAGGTTCTCATGGGGAGCTTATAGCCCCTGGAGCGGCTTACCATAACCATTGTGCAGAGATATATTCCTGACTACAGGTGGAGGTCGCGGAGGCGGAAACTAGGCATAAGAAAGAATGGTCTCCAAAGGTGCATAGAGCAATTTAGGCGTCCCGCAAGCTGGCCAAAGTAAGGCAACGGAACTGCGTGGTGGGGCTGCCTTTGAAGGAGGCTAAATTACAGCTAGCTGAGCCACACCGGACAGACAAGATGTCAGCCGCTCCCCAATCTCTGGCGGAGCAGATGCAATACCTTACTGGTTGAGATCAGGAGGACCTAAAGGGACCTATCACTGTAGAGGAGGTAGATGCAGGAATTAAAACCCTAAAGTCCAATGCCCCAGACCCAGATGGCTTCACGCCTCTATTTTCCAAAATCTTCTGGGTGCAACACATGGCCCCTTTAGCAAAGTTCTTCAATTCCTTTAGACAAACTGGGGCGACCACGGCATCCATGCAGGAATCGTCCAACATCCTCTTGATGAAGCTCGGGAAAGACCCCAGAGACTGCACCTCTTGCAGACCAGTTCCGCTGTTGAATATTGACGCCAACATATACTCGAAGGTTTTGGCCAAATGGCTGGCAGAGGTCCTGCCCAGGGTAGTTGACGCAAACCAAACTGGGTCTATCCGTAGCAGAACATGGGGAAAGCATTCGTCGGACCCCCGACTTGGTGGAGGTCGCTGCATTGGAGCATAGTAAAGTGTGGCACTCCTGGCTTTAGACGCTACCAAGGCCTTCAACAAGGTCGACTGGGTGTTCATGAGGCTGACTCTCGAGGCGTTCCACTTTGGGCCCCTGTTTCAAACAATGGTTTTGGCCAACTACCACTCGTCCAGAGCGTCCCTAAGGGTTACCTAGAGACAGACGGGTCCTGTCCCATTGACATGCGACACCAGACGGGGATGCCCCCTATCCCTGCTCATCTTTGCCCTCATCATGGAGCCCTTAGCTCAGCAAGTCCGCAATAACCCTGCGATTGAAGGGGTGATGGTGGGGGGGGGAGCAATACATAGTGTCCCTCTACGCCAATGATTTGATGCTCACCCTTACAGAACTCGGTCCTCCTTACGACACTCCCTTACAGAATTGCAGTCCTTTAGGTGTACCGTGGGGTTCAGTTAACTTCTTCAAATCCGGAGTATTGGGGGTGGGTCTGACTTCAGGGGAGATCGAGGCCCTTTGCCCCTGTTGCCTAGTTAAATGTGAAAGTAATGCATTAAGCCATTTGGGGGGGGGGTCCAGATTCCATTGAATCCTAAAGAGGTCTATGGTGTTAATTTCCTACAGCTTTCCAAAGCACTAGAGGGGGACTTGGAGCAGTGGAAATTCCAAGAAATCTCCCTGATGGGCAGCATTACGGCCTACAATATTTACTTACTCCCGAGGTTCCCCTACCAGTGTGCGGCGCTCCCAGTAAAGAATCCCCAGTTCACCCCTGCTCCGCTTGTAGCGCAGGACCTATCAATTTATTTGGCGTGGGAAGAAGGGGCAAATTCCCAAGGTGGTAATGATGAGCACTGCGCCTCTAGGTGGGTGCTTGGCTTGTGACGGACGAGCCTCCCGATGGGTTGACATAGAACAGTCTAGACTTCAGTTACCCCTCTCCTCCTTACAACATTTCTGTGACAGAGTGGCGGTGCTGGCCTGTGCCTCTCGCAGCCTCAAGAACCACACCAAGGACATGGGATTGGATGATGAAGCTGGTGGGTACCTTGCGGCAGTCAGATCTGTATAACACGGCTTTCACAACCGAGACTTTGCGCCGGGCCTTTGGCCACTCTAACTTCAGCAAATTGAGAAGGGCGGCCTATAGTGCCTCTCCCAGCTCTTTAATAATGGGGTCCCATTAACCTGTGCGGACTGTAAGGAGAGGTTTGCCCTGACGGAAGCTGACCGATACGGGCACGCCCATATTAGACGTAGGATAGTTCACCCTTAGATGCAACACAACTTGAGAGTTGGGGGCCATGGAGCGAGTCCTATCGGAAGGTGCACATACAGGCACCATTTGAAACTGTACCAACGTATGCAGACAGATATGTGGACCCTTCAGCCACGTTACATGGACCAGTGGGAAACTGAGTTGCCTCACCCTTTCGACGACCAGATTTCGGTGGACATATGGTTGAAGCATTTTTCCTCCTCTAAATGTGTGACCAACCAATAATGTGCCTTCAAGCTGACGTACCCCTGGTACAACCGACACCCCCCAGAAGTCCAGCAACAAAGCGCTGGGGTGTCACTAGGAGAGGGGATGAAGCATAAAAATGATAAATCTCCGAACAGTAAGGAACCCCTGGGTTGACCGGACTCCTTTGACCTTGGTGAGGTTGTCATCCGAGTCTGCCAACTTGATTACACCATGCCGTGGGCAACTTCTTCTCTTCTTCAGACAGGACAGCGCCAAACAAGCAGCCCTATTGATTAGTAGTGGGCAGTTTATTTTCTTAGCTCCAGATACTAATGTCCTCTAAGGTGATGTAAGGTTAAATGAAAAGTCAGTGCTTTGGCAACACTGGCTTTCGCAAAGCCAGTCGCTCCTCCCCCGAAACCCATCCCAATGCCTCTGAATCCTCCATACCGCCAGCACCTCTTCTAATGCTGGACCTTCCCAAACTCCAACCCCCCCAATCTGCTCTTGCCCCACTCTTTGTGCCCCACATCACCACAGATCTTGGTACCTAGTGATGCCATTAACAGCCGGTAAGATTCTGATAAGTGAAGAAGACGCCATGTAATCTAGAAGATACCAAAGACAATCTACCATCACCTGCAGGATAATTACATGAGCCATTCACGAAGTCCAGGCTTACCTTGGTATTGTAGTTCCTTACACTTCATCTTCACAGCAGGCAGTTCTGTCATCATTTTTGGCAAACTGAGGTTAGGGCTGAATCGACATATGTATGCAAAAGGATGTTTTTGGTGAGGCCAGGAAAATGTGGGAGAAACCTCATTCTGGCCCAACAGAGAACAAACACATACATGTTCGTATTAGGCTGATTTCTTCAGTGAAAAACGGTCCTTTCTTCACCATGCAAAAGTATTAGGCAGAATCCTGTGCAGTTCCCTTGGGGAACACTGCAAAAAGATTGACTACAAGAGTAAGCAGTAAACCCAATTGGTAGTAGCCTGCACCACCCAGATTTACCTGGTAGCTGTGGCTGAGCAGTCAGACTTCTCTCAAGAAGAGTAGGGCAGTATGCAGAGTATACACAATAGGGCCAAAACACAGTAGAGCAAACGAACACTGACCAGAGCTTTGTATAAAAAAGTATATAATTATTTACTTAAAACACACTTTATTGCATATACTAGCACTCTCAATCAAAGGCAAGTTAAAACACAGTCAGGTAAAGTATACACACCTCCCTTAATAGTTATCGGACAAGTCAGGGTTAAAACACTACTATTTGTTAGAACAGATGTGAGCACTTAACCAAGATGGCACTCTGATAATGTAGTTAAAGGGAGAGAAAAAGGCAGAGCATAAGAATAAAACAGTTCCCAACTTTTAAGAGTTCAGAGCAAGGGGAGAAAGGCAGGTTATACTGTAGAGCCAAAGTTCATAGGCCAGGCCCACTTTAAATGGAGCAAAGCGAAATGTGCCCAGGATCACACGGTTTAAAGTGCACTGAAAGTCTTTGCAGAGTGTCAAAAGAGGTTGGGGAGATTCAAAAGATATAGTTAGAAGGCCTGGAGCCAACCCAGTTTAGAAGCCAAGGATTTAAGAGTCACCTTTAGCAATCTGTAGAAAGGGAGGCCAGGCAGGACACAGTACCTTAAAGAGAAAGGAATCTCCAGCTGGGGCAGTTGTTCCTGGCAGTGGTTGAAGTTCGTGGTTCCGACCAGGGGAAGAGAAGATCTCGTCGAGGAGGGATCGTGGAGTCGTTCCATTGCACAGGGATGAAACCAGCCGCGGAGTTCCCGATTAAAAGGTGCAGTCCTTTTATTCACGGTCAAAAGTGGTGAGCTTGACTATCCGGCCGCCGGGGTGCTTGGCACGGGCGATTCGACCAAGAGACGTCTTTGGAAGGCGAAAAGGGCGAACTGGTTGATCCCACCAGCTCAGGGGAAGAAGACTCGTCCTGCAGAAGATCTTCTCTTGTCGTCGGGAAAGTGGTGAGGTAGTTGCAGCAGGGCTTCACCGGTGGTGTCGTCGTTGCAGATGGCTCAGCTTCTTCCCTCTTCGAATTCTTAGGTCCTGTGGCGACTTCTGAAGCTCCAGTCCCAAAGGCCCTGCTTTTATGCAGAAAAACCCCCATTCATCAGCCTAGCTGTCAATCATACTCCTAGGAGACCTGAACCTCGGTTTCAATGACACAAAAGACAAACGCAGCAAAACCCTTGCTAAAGCCCTTCTAGACCTACAATTCATTCAGAGAGTGTACTCTCCTACTCACACCAAAGGCTGCATACTAGGTTGGCTAGTCGACCACAACTGCAGGGTAGACATCAGCTCAAACACGCCGCAACCATGGACCGACCACCACCTCATCCATTTCTACATCCCAACAAAGACAGCTATTAGTCAAAACCCTCCTATGCCAGCTGCTCTAGCTAGATCAAAAAACTACTCTCCAAAGAAAGGATGTGTCCACTCCTAGAAGTCTCAGCACTAGCATCACCCACCTCCAACAACCCCAAAGAACTAGTCGTACTTTACGACACCATTATTAAAGAGATCATCAACACTATTGCCCCATTAGAGACAAAAAAAGCGAAAAAACTTTTCCACGCAAACTCATGGTTCAACCAAGATCTACGTGACCTACAAACACTCAAAAGACAAGCACTCAAAAAATGGCAATCACACCCCATCGCCCCTCTACGCGACTCATACCTAACTATTGTCAAACAATACAAAAACGCCAAAGCCAAAGCTGGCGCATACAACACGAGATCGACAATGCCCAATCACACTCAAAAGAATTATTCGCTATCTTCAACGAACTAGTCATACCGCCCGCATCCAAACATCAAACAATCAAAGACGAGAATTGGTGTAATGACATCCAGAAGGCTATGCTCAACAAAATAGACTTACTCCAAAAGAAAATCAAAGCCAACCTTGACAATCTACCCAGTCTCCACACAAAACGCGGACTGCCCCTAGCCCTAAGCACCCTCCCCAAAGCAAACATAACAGCAATCCTCCACCGCCTTTCACCTTTAGAAAGGTAACCGCCTCTGAGGTCCTACGCATCATGAAACAAATAAAACCCTCACTCTGCAAGGGGGACATCTGTCCAGCAAACATAATCAAAGACTGCGCTGAACCCATAGCCCACTTCATTGCTACCTTTTATTAATGCCTCATTCACCACTGGCTCATTACCCTCCTCCCTCAAGGAAGCTTGGGTTCACCCACTGCTAAAAAAAACCTACGCTAGACCCAGACTCACCCAACAACTACAGACCCATTAAAGCAGTGCCATTCCTGCTGAAAATCCTCGATAAGGCCACCTATATACAGATACAAGCCTACCTTGAATCTCACAACATCCTAGGCAAGAGACAGTCTGGTTTCCGCCCACGCCATGGCACAGAGTCAGCACTACTCGACCTAAAGAACCAACTCTTAAAAAATATGGATAAAGGCAAATGCGCCATCCTCCTACTCCTTGACTTGTCGGCTGCGTTCGATGTAGGCGACCACAAAACACTAAGGACACATCTCACCAACACAGCTCACTTCTCGGATAAAGCCACAGCTTCTCCAGCATGGGGTCTGGCATGGATTCACATGCTCATGAATATTCCCCGTCGTCAGGCTGGGAATCCTCGGTAAAGAAAAAACCAGTATCAGTTTCGTTTCTGATCTGTCTTTCGTAGCAATAACCAATCACTGGTCTCTGCGTCATACTGACCACAGCCAATGACTGCCCTCTACCTAAGCACCGCCTCTGGCAGCCATCTTCAGATTTTTACCGCACGTTCATGTGTTGGGATCCTCGTGCTATTGCTCTCGAGCGTTAGTGCTATTTTTTCGCGCTTTTTACAAAAAACATCGATTCTTTCGGTCAAAAGAGCCTCAAGCTCCACCGATCCTACATCCGATCAACGGGGACCCGTGTCGGATTCATCTGTGCCCCTCAAGGGTGAAGATTTCGTCGAGCTACACTTCGGAGGACTCCAGAAGCTTCTCAGGCCCTGTCTCGGAGATGGCCCAGGAGAAGGGAAGCTCGACGCCCGGAAAGCTGTTCAGGGTCTGCCCTGGATGCCAGCTGCAGAACGTCTTCAAGGAGGACGAACACTCTTTCTGCCTTTACTGCCTTCATGAGGACAAGACGCACGTGGAGAAGGACTGTGCGTTTTGCGGCAACATGTCGGAACGGACCATGAAGGACCGCCATCAACGTCTCGCCAACTGGCTGGAGGGTAAGAGCCCGTCTGGCGAGAAGAAGAAGAAATCCGAGCGGTCTTCTAAGACCTTTGAGGGCGCCCCGGCGACGGGGGCCCAACATAAGGCCAAGCACCGCGAGTCCGCTGGCACCGGGAGCGCCGAACGGTCGGGCTCTGCGGGCGCCAGGCAGGGCGCACCCTCCCCGGCACCATCAACCACGAGCCAACGCTCTGGGTCGGGTAAGAGGAAGGCCGAGCACCCGGCGAAGCTCCTGGAGAGGCCCCGGTCGAGCTCTAAGGCAGAGGAGGAGCGTGGCAGTGCCCCCTCCCTCAAGGATAAGGCGGTGAGCGCACCTAAGGTGGTGAAGGCCTTGATCCATCCGGCCAAGCCCTCTATCGAAACGGTCGCGGCGGCCCTGGCTCAGCCTGTGGTGGCTGCACCAGTGGTGGCGACCTCAGGGCCCAGAATCTCCCTGCCTCCTCGGAGGGAGTCTTCCTTTGTGCCCATCGATAGGACCCCCGTGAAACCCTCCGTGGGGAAGAAGAAGGGGGGGCAGGGCGTCGTCGTAGAGTCGGCCTCAACCTCAGAAGAGGAACTGATCGAGGTCTTAAGCCACGGCCTAGGCGTGGAAGAAGGCCAGCCCGTCGGAATGGACCCCGACGCAGGTGACGACGACGACATCGTCGAGGATACCGACGGGGCCCCTGTTCGCCCGTCGGATTCCCCTCTGCCTGCGCCGCAAGACAACTCGGCGGCCATTTTGTTGGCCATACAGTCCTTATGCTCCGAGATAAGGACGAGGCTACCGTTACCGACGGAGGAACCTCTCCCGTCGGGGGATCCAGAACCGGGACCTTCTGGTGTTCCCCCTACCAAGAAAAGAAGGATCCATCCACCACCTCCTTTTCAACCGTCGCGCCCCTTCCAGCCCTCCTCCCCGTCCACCCGAGGGGATGATACGGGGACTGACACGGCAGCGACGGGTACGGACGACGAGACATACGACGAGGATTTTCCGTCGTCGCCTCCCACCAGGGCCTCTCCGCCCGACGAGATCGGATCTTTCCACTCCATGATCTCCAGGGCTTCCGAGCTTTTCCAACTCTGCCCTGAGGAGAAGAAAAAGGAAGGCTTCCTTTATCAGCGGCGCGAGGCCAAGAGGAAGACGGTCCTCGCAGTGCCTCTGTTGGACGACATTTGGGATGAGGGCCTTTCCCTCCTCAAGAACCCTTCCACGACGCCAGCTAGAAGAGACCGGTACGAGAAAAAGTACCGGGTCCCGGACACGGCCCCCCTATGCCTCCGGGCGCAGCCTACCCCGGACTCCGTCGTCTCCGCGGCAGCCAGGAAGAAAGCGGGGGGGGGTGCGGCCTCCACATCGACTTCCCCGCCGGACGGCGAGGGAAAGAAATTGGATACTATGGGGCGTAGAGTCATCTCGTCGGCAGCGACGACGATTAAAGCGGCCAACGCCTTGGCTATCGTGGCCCGCTACGACAGGGAGCTCTGGTACAAGATGGCTCCCCTGCTGGATTTTCTGCCGGACGACAAGAGGGCGGAGGCCCTTGAGATCCTGCAGGAAGGTGAGGTGGCCTCGGACCACGCCATCACCGTGGCGACGGACATCGCCGACACTGGATTCCGCCAGCTGGGCAACGGTGTTTGCCTTCGACGTCGTGGATGGCTCAAAGCTACGGACTTCCGGCAGGACGTCCAGACCAGAGTCCTGGACATGCCCTTCGACGGGAACAACCTGTTTGGGAAGACAGTGGACGATTCCCTTCAGGCCATCAAGGCGGATACTGAGACGGCCCGGGCCCTTGGAGTCCTGCAACGACGGACGCCCTTTCGGAGCGGCGGAGGCAAGGGCGCCTCCAAAAGTTCCGGCGGCGGTTTCGCTTCCTACCGTCAAGCGGCCTGCTCGTCGTCGCAAGAGGCCTACAGAGGACGAGGCAAGTCTAGCGGACCCCGCCGTCGTCGCCAAGGAGGTCAAGGCGGCAAGGCCGCGTCCAAGCAGGATTGAACCGGCCTTGGGGTCGGGCCCCCACCGAAGCACCCCGGTGGGAGGCCGGCTGGCGGGCTTCGTCAGCGTGTGGGAGTCCATCTCCACCGACCGTTGGGTGCTGGACGCCCTGGCCCGGGGCCACGCGCTCGAGTTTCAAAGAAGGTGCCCGCGCGTCCCCCCCGTGGCCAGGAAAGAACTTCACGTCCCTCAACTTCTCCTGGAGGTAAAGGCGATGCTCAGAAAGGGCGCCATCGAACTCGTCCCAAAGAGGCTGCGGGGCTCCGGAGTCTACTCGAGATACTTCCTCATGAAGAAGAAGACGGGAGGATGGCGCCCCATCCTGGACCTGCGACGTCTGAACAAGTTCAAAGCCCTTCCCTTCGGACTACGGTCGGCACCCAGGGTATTCACCAAGTGCCTTGCACCGGTGGCGGCGCAGCTGCGCCGCGAGGGGATCCACGTCTACCCCTACCTGGACGACTGGCTCATCCGCGCCAAGACGAGGGAGCTCGCCGTGGTCCACACGGCAAGGACCGTCCAACTCCTCACGGACCTGGGATTCTCTGTGAACTACGCCAAATCCCACCTGGTGCCCGCGCAAGTCGCACTGTTTCTGGGAGCGAGGCTCGACACAGTGTCCCTTCTGGCCTCCCCGTCGGAGGAGAGGACCAGGACCATCTTGGGCAAGGTGCAACGGATGTTGGTGGCCGACGCGGCCAAAGTGAGGTCCATCAAGTCCCTCCTCGGGATGATGTCTTCCTGCATCTACCTCATTCCCATGTGCAGGCTCCGGATGCGCCCGTTGCAAGAATTCCTGGATGCGCGCTGGATCCAGACGACGGGCAGCTTCGAGGAAAGGATCAAGCTCGACGAGAGTTTCCGACGAGCGATACGGTGGTGGGGCACCCGCGCGCATCTGACGGCGGGCATGGACTTCCAGACCCCAGCCCACCAGGAGACTGTGACCACGGATGCCTCCCTGGAAGGGTGGGGAGCGCACACCGAAAATCTGCACGCAAGGGGACTCTGGCTCCCGACGGAGAAGTCCCTACATATCAACGTCCTGGAGCTCCGTGCAGTGTTTTGGGCCCTCAGGTCCTTCCTCCCGTCCCTCAAGGGCAAGGTGGTGAGGATCTTCACCGACAACACCACCACCATGTTTTACATCAGGAAACAGGGCGGAACCAGGTCCCCAGCGCTGTCCAAGGAGGCGCAGGACCTGTGGCATTGGGCCGTCGCCCAAGGGATTTTTCTGGTGCTGTTTCATCTGGCAGGGATAAAAAACACCATCGCCGACTCACTCAGCAGGGAGCTGCGCTCGTGCCACGAGTGGGAACTACGGCAGGATCTGGTGGATCGCCTCTTCCGACGGTGGGGCACACCCCAGATCGACCTGTTCGCGACGGCGACGAACACCAAGTGCCGGAGGTTCGCCAGCAGGTTTCCCCAGACGAGGAGCATGGGCGATGCTTTCTCGTTCCCCTGGGAGGGCCTGTTCCTCTACGCGTTCCCTCCCTTGCCTCTGCTAATCCGGCTCGTCAACCAGCTCAAGAGGTCACGGTGCAGGATGATCCTCGTCGCACCTGCGTGGCCGAGGCAGATATGGTTCCCGGACCTTCTGGACTTGTCAGCGTCCCCGCCGATCAAGCTGCCGGCGGACGCGGATCTACTCTCCAGGGAAGGAGGCGCCATCCTCCACCACGACCCGAAGTCGCTGAACTTGCAGGCCTGGCTCCTGCAGCACTAGAGTTTGGAGGATACGACATACCGGCCGATTGCAGAGAGGTTCTTGCAAAGGCCAGGGCGTCCTCGACTCTTAAATGCTACGGACACAAATGGAAGAGGTTCTCTGTCTGGTGCCACGCACAGAAGATTAACCCTCTACGGATTACGGCTCCCCAAGTACTGCCGTACCTGCTGACGCTGGCCAAAGCTGGTCTGGCACATGCGTCCATCAAGATTCATCTTGCTGCGATCTCCCGATACACCAGAACCACGGGCCGGACGTCCTTGTGGTCTCATCGTCTGGTGAAAGAGTTCATGAAGGGACTATTCAGATCGTTCCCGCCGGTGAAGGCTCCGGCCCCGGCGTGGGAGCTCAACGTGGTGCTGACCAAGCTCATGGGACCTCCGTTCGAGCCTCTGCACTCGGCCCCGTTGAAGTTTCTATCGTGGAAAACAGCTTTTCTTGTGGCCATCACCTCCGCACGACGAGTGGGAGAGATCCAGGCCCTTTCCTGCAAGGCCCCGTACTTGACTTTCCACGACACGAGGGTAGTGCTCAGGACGCACCCCTCCTTCATGCCCAAGGTACCGTCGGACTTCCATCTCAACGAACCCTTGGTGTTACCTGTGTTCTTCCCGTCGCCTTCGTCGCCGGCTGAGAGGACTTTGCACTCGCTGGATGTAGCTAGAGCGCTGAAGTTCTACGTGGACCGCACGAAGGGTTTTCGGAAGACGTCACAACTCTTTGTGAACTTTGGACCTGTCAATCAGGGGAAGGCTCTCTCGAAGGCTTCCATCTCCAGATGGCTCTCCGGCTGTATCATGTGCTGTCACCGGTTGGCAAACCGACCGCTGCCTGGCCGTCCGAGAGCCCATTCCACCAGAGCGATCGCAGCTACCACGGCGTTCCTATCTGGTGTGCCCCTGCTGGACATATGCAGGGCTGCTACGTGGAGGTCGACGCACACCTTCACGAAATTCTACTGCGTCGACCGGGATTCCAGGGAGGAGTCCAGGGTCGGCCAAGCAGTGCTGCGCAACCTGTTCGCCTGAGGTGAGCCTGGTGAGGAGGTAAGATGCTTAATGTTGAGTTGATGTGATGCTTAATGTTGAGCCTTTGCCACCTCCCGTGGTTGTGCATGTGTGTACTGCTATGTATTCTTTATTCATGAGCATGTGAATCCATGCCAGACCCCATGCTGGAGAAGGAACAAGTTACTTACCTGTAACTGTTGTTCTCCAGCATGGGTCTGGCATGGATTCACATGCGAACCCTCCCGCCTACCCCTCTGCGGCTCTTCACTTGGTCATACTGCCACTTCACGTGCTTCCAAATCTGAAGATGGCTGCCAGAGGCGGTGCTTAGGTAGAGGGCAGTCATTGGCTGTGGTCAGTATGACGCAGAGACCAGTGATTGGTTATTGCTACGAAAGACAGATCAGAAACGAAACTGATACTGGTTTTTTCTTTACCGAGGATTCCCAGCCTGACGACGGGGAATATTCATGAGCATGTGAATCCATGCCAGACCCATGCTGGAGAACAACAGTTACAGGTAAGTAACTTGTTCCTTGGATCTCATCCTTCCTGGAGGGCAGAGCTATGAGGGTCTACTCAGACCAAGCGTCAGCCGCCCCCTCCCCTATCAATTGTGGAGTACCACAAGGGTCCTGCACCTCCCCTACTCTATACAACCTATTCACACTCCCACTATTCAATGACTTGGAAGAATTCGGCATAACGTTCACCAACTATGCCGACGACACTCAAATCCTTCTCCCACTAACTGGTGACTATGAGCAAGACCTAAAAACCCTACAAAACACTTATGCCATCATCCAGGGATGGATGGCAGCCAATGGCCTCTGTCTCAATGGAGACAAGACAGAGATCCAGTGGGCCCTAAAGAAACCCTCAACAAGTTGGACAGCAAATACAGTACTTTCCTAATCGAGAACTCAGTAATCTCCGTCTCCCCTGCTGTAAAAACATTGGGGTTATACCTAGATTGTACCCTGTCCATGGTCAGACATTTCAGTTACATCTCCTCCTCAGCAGCTCTTACAACCAAAATAATGAATGCAGTAAAGCCTCACCTGTCCACCACAAACCGCCTCAAAATCGCCAGAGCCACCATAGGCGCGAAACTGGACTACTGCAACGTCCTCCTACTAGGTACCTCCGCCAAAAACATTAATAGACTCCAGATTGCACAAAACAATGCTTTGAGAGCAGCCCTCAATATTCCAAAGAGGGAACACATCTCCCTAGCAAGACAAAATGCACACTGGCTCCCAGTTAAAGAGCGCATCCAGTTCAAGACTCTCACCATTACACATAGATGCACATGCCAATCTGCCCCTAGCTACCTCAATGAACGGATACAACCAGTCCAATCACTCAGACCCAAAAGGGACCTATATTCCAACCAACTCGCAATCCCCAACTTCACTAGAGTCAAAGCTGGCGGCTAAATAAATAAACCGGCGGCATTTTTAACATTGCACCAAAAAGTGGTGCGTTTAAAATCAATGGGAAAATCCCATAGAGAATATTCTGGTGGAATATTTCGCATGGTAACCACTGCCACCAGCCAGAAACTCGACAAGGGGGGACTGGACAGTGCCCTCTTGAAAACAGACCCAGGGGCAATCGAATTACCCCTTACCAGTACTTCCACAATATGATGGTTTGTACTGGTTCTGTTCACAATTTTGGACTAGTAAAGCCAATGGTGACTTTACATGCCCTGGGAGACAGCAATCAGTCCCAGGGTATGGAGTCTATAGGTGTCACTGTGACACCGCTGTGGTACTGCACTGAGGATGCTGTGTACCACTCATACAGAAAAACAGATGATACCCTATGGAGTGAAAAGAAACCCCATAGCCCATAAGCACATAACAAGTCAAAGACATACCTCAAATCATGCCTAAGAGTGGGAGTAAAAGAGTCTCACTCTTAGCAGGAGAAAAAAAAAACCCAAAAATCCAGCAAAGCTGCTGGGGGACTCACTAGGTTTGGGAAATTAGCCTTATAAGAGAATTCTCCCTAACAAATAGTACAGTCCTCAATAGTGGCAGCTGACATACCCTAGGGCAAAGGTTATTCCCATTTGTCACCACTCTCTGTTTCCCTACCCAAAGACTAAAATCCTGGTCGCTTTTGGCCACAAAATGTATCACACTCAGTACACCATTTGCACCAAGCCAAGTCGGACACTCTCCTAGCAGCATGTAATCAAATGCTGTAGAGGGGTTTGCAGTCCTTGAGAAAGACCTGCCAGTAGAGAGCAGGTTATTTTCTACTCTGGCTTTTATGAGGCTTAACAGGTTGCCACTAACATTATGGAGTCTTCAGTACAAGTAGATGTAGCAGATCAAGCAGTGTGCATTGGTACTGACATTCTCATCTGCAAGCATGCATCAGTGCCTCCAAATTTCGAACACATCCACAGAAAAAGGTATGTTTTTGTGATGATGTTGACTTATTTCCCCCACAGAGAATTAACCAAAGAGATGACTACTACAACCCAAACAGTTAAAGTCTTGGTAATTCTTATACCTAGACAACACCAGGAACTTTAATGATCATTTGATGGGTTTCAAGGGTACCAAAACAGGCAGAGTTGTCAGCAAGACAAATCCCCAGCTCAAAGGTGAGGTATGTGCGTTCATCTAACAAATGGTGAAACAGTGATTCCCATCAGAAGGGAAACCAACCTCTCTAAAGCGGTAGCTCTGGTTGTCAAGTCAGGCTTAACTCGAGGGAGAAGAAAGGCTGGTAGTAAAGTTCTATTTGTCCACACAGTTAACCAAAACAAACACCCAACAATGGCATACTGGAAAAATGTACACGTTTTTAAACTCCTACATGAGCTTTGTCTGTTCAAAATAAGTATTGTAGCTAGACATAGGATA
This sequence comes from Ambystoma mexicanum, assembly GCF_040938575.1. Classification (NCBI taxonomy): domain Eukaryota; kingdom Metazoa; phylum Chordata; class Amphibia; order Caudata; family Ambystomatidae; genus Ambystoma; species Ambystoma mexicanum. The sequence continues at coordinate 620,290,235 of NC_090922.1, forward strand.
TGATGGAACCAGAGTATGGATAACAATAAATTGGTGGTCAATTAAGACCCCTGCTACTAACATGTAAGTCGACCACCAGATGATAGGCAGTGCAGATACATTCTAAGGAGAGGAGTGGAGACGAAGGGACCCTAGATACAGTAAAACATTATATTCACTTAATCATTATCAGAATCCAAAGGCCACAAACACATTAATCACAGTAGTCCTAATCCCCTAGCGCATAGTGACAATGTTGATACAAACATACATGATACATTGAATATGTATAGAAGTAGAGGGAGAAAAGGGGGTTAAAATGTAATAACCAAACCCAAAGTACAGGATTAGGTTACGTTTGAATTTGCAGATGTAGCCTCATTACACTTTTAGAAAATACATTGTTACACTTGTGGCTACTTTTGTAACAAAGTGACAAGGCATTTCCGTAGGCAAGAATGTATTGCCGGACTTAAACAAGGCAGATCAAATCTGGAGTACCAGCTTGAATTCTAGTCTTTCGACCTGTAAGTCCAGAGAGTTGGGGGTACACAGGAAAAATGTAAATGTCCAGGTAAGTTACCTAGAACGTTCACTTCAGAGCAGTTTCATGCAAGTATTAAAAGTTCCCCATAGGAATAACAGGATCAAGTCAGTAGTCAAACTTGCGGTGGTGGTGAAAAGCCACGTATGTCCTCGTTCTATCCCATAGGTGCAGAAAGGACAGTAACCAACCTCCAAGGGTGTTAGGGAAGACTTCTTGAAGAGAAACCAGTGCCAGGTTTGAGACCCAAGAGCCCTAGGGAGAAGAGATGCAGAGCAAGATTCGAGCCAATGTAAGTCAGCAGCAACACTGCAGTAGGAGGGGGCCTCCTGGAACTCATAATCATGAACTAAAGAAGCCCCTGGGGGTAGGTATCCTGAATAACCCACTAGCCGAGCACCCAGAGGTAGTTACTTAAGATGGCGTCTCCCAAAACTCAGCCCACGAATGGCTAAACATGTGCAACGCAGCTTTACCTCACTCACGCCTGTTGTATCTAAGTCATTCCAACAGAAGATATTTCATTGACACAAAACATGACCTTTACTATAGTAAAAGAAACCATGGCAGGGCGGTACAAGTTATACAAGACACCACCGCCATATAGCTGGTGTCTAGTTACCATTTCATTACACTTAGCCAAATTGGAGTTTACACATTTTGAAAGACCGCCTTGAGTGGAGTGAACCGGACTAGTGTTTCTTTCTAAAGCACGCCTCAAGTGGAAGGAGCTGGATTTACCATTTCTTGCTAGGGCATGCCTCAAGTTGATTGAGCCGGAATGGTGTCCCTTTCCAAGGCATGCCTCGAGTGGAGGGAGCACGATTAGCATTTCGTGCCAAGGCACACCAAAGGGGAGTGGACCAGAATGGTATTCCCTTCTTGTCCAAGGCATGCCTGCAGTGGAGGGAGCCCAACTGAAGTTTCTTTCGAAGGCACGCCTCATGTAGAAGGAGCCTGAATTACGTTCCTTTGCAAGTAACGCCTCGAGCAGAGGTAGCTAAACTGATGTTTCTTTCTAAGGCAGGCCTCAAGTGAAAGGTGCGGAGTGGCCTGCCTTTCCAAGGCAGGCGTGAAGTGGAGGGAGCAGGACTAGCATTGCTTGTCAAGGCATGCCAAAGTGGAGTGAGTCGGAATGGTGTTGCATTCATATTGAAGGCACGCCTCCAGTGCAGGGAGTAGGAGTGGCATTGCTTTCTAAGGCATGCACGAATTGTAAGCCTATAGGTCCCTTTCTAGGAAGGATGGGCATTCCACGAAATCACTCGATTTCCCAATACTTTTCCTTTGTATATGTTACAAAAGAAAATAAGGCTGTAGGCAGAGGGCTGGCATGGAATGGCATTGGGGACAGGACACAGAGTATCCCTCCTCCTTCCTTGTACATGCCTTACATTTTCTGTATGGTTGTGTCTTCATGGGTGTGGTAGGAACATAATCAGCATAGTTTTGTCCTTTCAATCTGGCCACATCTTCTACTTCTGGAAAGGAAGGAGTTCGTACATGGACAATGGTCAGTGATTTTACAAGTTCAAAAATGACAATTTGTGTTGTGGAGCAGCTGCATGGTATACAACATAAGCATTGTACGTAGCTACATGCATAATGTGTACGGCCAACTTCTTGTACAACATGCAAGACTTGTGTGCTGCCTGGTATGGCTCAAGCAATTGGTCTGCTTTATCTACTCCACCCATGTACTTGTTGTAGTCCAGAATGCACTTGGGCTTCTGCACTTACTGAGCATGCCCCTGCACAGTGACAAGTGAAGTACTTTCAGCATGAGTAGTACTTAGTATGTGCACATCCCTTCTGTCGCAGAATTTTACTGCCAACAGTTCATCCCGCCGCAGTGCCATTCATGCTCCCTTGTCCAGCTTCTTACACACAAGTTGTCTGGGTAAGCCTTTGCGGTTACTGAAGATTGTACCACATGCCAGTGTGCCCACATTGTACAATTCCTTGAAGAGTGGTAATCCTTTGTAGACATTTTCCACATACACATGGTGACCCTTGTGGAACAATGGTGTGGCAAGATCCCAAACAATCTTCTCACTTATCCCTAAATGGTCGGGGCAGCCCAGTGGGTTATGCTCTAGTCTTTTTCAGTGTAGACTCTCATGTTGTAGGCATACCCAGTGGTACTTTTGCACAACATGTACACCTTGATACCATATCGTGCTCTTACTCAGAATATACTGCTTGAACAGTGGCCGACCTTTGAATAATACCAATGATTAATCAATGAATATGTTCTGGCTAGGAACATGCACCTCTGAAAAGTGCTTCAGAAATGGCTGAATTTTGAATAGCCTATCACAATTTGGGTCAGTTCTGGGTAATGCTGCAGAGTTGTCATTGAAATGCAACATACTTGTAGTGCTTGGAAACAATTTCTACTCATTATTGCGGGGGAAAAAAAGGGTTGTAAATACCGGTTCAGTAGACCAGAACAGTGTGATGGATGGCTTCAGTACTATTCCCTGAGCAGAGTGAGACCCCAACATTTTCTCATCTCAACATTTGTAGTTGGAACCCAAGATTGTGCTCTGGGTTTCAGAGTGGGACCCTGTGGCCTCAAGAACTGTTCAGCATAAAAATTGGTTTGCTCAACCACATCTGAAATGAATCCATCATCCACAAAAAGGTTGAAAAAGTCAATGGGCTGAAAACTATCTGTATTCTCTGTGCACCCTGATATTCCAGTGAAAGGTGGCACAACAGGCTGAGCCATTGCTGGAGGCACCCACTCCGTCTCATCAGCCATGTCATGACCTGGCACATTCCTTGCACGGCCTGCATGTTCCCTCAACCTTGCAGGTAACCTGTGTGTGGGAAGTGTCAGACACGGTGCATGTACTCCTTCATTCTCTTCCTCGTCAGATGAGGCGGTGGAACTATCCTCAACCGAAAACACTTAAATTCTGTTTCAGATTCTACATCCGGTTCTGTGCCTTGCTCCGAGTTACTGCATCAGTAAGGCCAAAGCCTCCTCACTAGACATCTGACGTGAAGCCATGACTACTGTTGCGATGTAAACTGTTACTGCCCAAAGAATAGATAAAGACTGAAACAATACGTATCTTTGCTCTTCAAAAGTATGGGAACTGGTAGAGTAAGTGGTATTGAATGACATGGACCAAGACCACACAATTACGCCAAAATATCCAGAATCTGCTCACAAACTGTAGCAGCCCTCTACAATGTAATGTACTCTCAGCACGCTAAATAAAAAGGAGTCATAATTTGCTAACAATCACGTGAAATGCAAAGGAACAGCTCACTGCTTAATTAAAAGTGGTTAGACTGCTACAACACACCTGCACCTACAACAAAGAGAACAACAAAAATCTAAGCAAGATCTCATATTCACCTATACATTATACAAATGCAAGGAAGAAGATGGACCCACACTGACCATTCAAAGACAGCCACGTACTTTCAACCTTCCTCTCTCCCATGGTGTGCAGGTGGATGGGAAATGCAGGTGCAAAGCAACATTGTAATGTATTTGTAGTTGAGTGAGATGAAAAGGCAAAGGCGCTCTGGATGCAGACAGTGAAGATGAGGAAAGTACATGGCAGGCCCTTCAAGACAATTGCTGGCACACTTTCCACAAAACCCCCTGCTTATTCACATAGGGTCGTGTGTCAAGGGGGAAGATCACAAGGACCGAACGACTGCAAGGTCCAGCAAGTGGAATTAAGCTGCTAAATGTGGTGATGCTTTGCAAAGAAATAGGCAGCACTGACATATTGAATCCATTGACATTCCACCAAAACAAAGTACAATGCATTTGCTAGGAAGTCAGTCTCACTGTCAACTGATTTAGTCACCATTTTATTGTCATGCCACACAACCCAGTAAATCCATCAATTATTGGTATCCTCCACCCCCCAACATAACGTCTGGGCAAAGTTCCTAATGTACTCCATGAAATCGTCCATGCATCTCTTAGAAAGGTGCACTCCGTCTCAGTGAAACATCAGTTCACCTTTTGTGAAACAATGGTGAATTGTCTGAATTCTGTCATTGTCCTTGGTCAGTCTTGCCAGCTCACCATTAAGTTTCCTCACTGAGGTGTTGATGGCATTTTCCTTCCCAGGAGTTTTCCAATCCCTCCTTGGAATCATTCGCGACCAAGCCACCACAGTATTTGGGAACCTAAACCAAATCCACTCCAGTTCAGCCATCATTACCCCCTGTACCCCTCTCCGTCCCATAGAACCCATATCATTTCCTCCCAGATGCACCACTATCAGGAAAGGAGGTGGAACATCTCCTTTTGCCTCAGCATCGCAGATGACTCCTCTGAGCTGGTGAATGCGCATTCCTCCGACACCAAACCAGTGCAATGACACACCATCCCTCTGAGACCCACATGTGCCTGGGCCTGTGAAATGTGCTGCAGCCCTTCGGATGAAAGAGTGCCCATCAATCCATACAACCCTAATCCTCACTGGGAAATGGAAACATGAAAAACTAAAATGAATAGGGCCAGGCGTACAGTCTATCTATTATCACAGCAAGTGCTTTAGCGTGTCTCTTGCAACAATTCCACTCACAAACTTCCCCCAATCTTACATGCACTTGACATGTGAGAGAACAGTAGGTCATTACGTAATTGACACATACTTTTCAGGAAAAGAGGTGAATAACACATTGTCACATTGTGCCAATGGCACAGTTGTGCTGGCACAGTTGTAATCAGTGAAGGTTTCTGTTCCTGCGGCCCACCGTTTGTAATGCACTGTGGTAAGGAGAGTTTATGTTCTACACCGTGATAGTGAGGCATCAGGAAAAGTAAATGGGAGTGAGATTCTACCAGAAAGAAAGACTAAGGCTCAGTGAAGTCTCCATGCCTACCACTGCTTAGGGCACTTTACAACACACATAATACTCTTCTGTCCCGTCCCCTTTCCTCCATACTGTAAGGACGTCCCTTCCAAGGGACGGGAGACGGAACCTTTCTCACCAGAAAAAACCTTCTTCCCCTTTAAATTTAGAGGCGTGCAGGTGTGCGACCCAGGGAGTATGCGCTGCCCTGACTCTGCCCTCCGGCGCCACACCTCAGTCCCCTTTTCCACTTCGATGGGAACGGCCAAATTCACCAGCGCTCCTGGGATTGGCTTCGGCCATGTAATCTCACATGCGAATACTTCTTCTCCTTGTCTTTTTTGTCTTATCTATCATTCAGGTATTTAGTCCTCAGGTGTCACTCTCCTCCCAGGCGCATGTCGACTTCTACAGGGTTCAGCAGGTGTCCATCCTGCAACGGGCTCTTCCCAACTTCAGACCCCCACGCCCTCTGCCTACGTTGCCTTGACCCAGACCACGGTTGGCAATCATGTTCGGCGTGTGACTCGCTGTTATCGAAGGTGCTGAAGAACAGACTAGCCAGGTGGAGGGAGCTCTTCCAGAGGTCGCCTCCAGAGGATCTCAAGAATTTCGTATAGCATCGAGCCAGGCCCGAGGTAGGGGCGATATTTTCCAGCGCACCCCGCAAGGGAGTCTCCTTCCCAGGGACTCTCCCGCGTGGAAGGGACCGGCCAGGTCCTTCTACCGGCACATGCACCGCATGCATCCTCGGATCCTCCCGGGCGCAGTGTCGAGGGACCGGAAGGTTCTTGTACCGGGTCTACACCCGAGGGGCTCTGCCCTTTTACCGGCACCATGGCTGAGGGGCTAAGCCCTAACACCGGCAATACATCAGAGGGGGCGCGTAAGCACAGCTCTACCGGCCCGAGGAGCAGGGTAGGCCTCGTGATCCACACGCAAGAGTCTTGGACGAGGCCGGGCCCAGTGGGCCGAGCAACACGTGGCAGGCAGCTCAACAAAATGGCTGCCATGCCAGAAAGGGGCACCCGTCTGATGCCATTGTAGGAATTCGGCGAAGAACGAGTGTCAAGGTGGGACTGGCTGCAACAAGGTATGTGGCCTACACTCTACCCTTTATTTGCGCTGGGCAGCTTTCCTTTGCATCCATATGGGCAGGGTATGCAGCGGTTCCAGCAACCCCCGCTACTCTGTCAGTACCCCCTGCCACCTCTTTGGCGAGTGAGGAGGTGCCCTTCGAGAACTTCCTCGGCCTCATGAGGTCTCCTCAGATGGGGGTTATCATCAAAGGCGCCATCAGGGAAGTCCTCCCTGCCATGCTAATGGCACCGCAGACGGCTATCGGGCCCCCAGGCCCCAGTTCAGCTGCCTCGTCCGGCTCCACAGCCAACTCTGCAACCTCTGCCACCTCCTCAGCCTCCGGCTGCGGTTCCTGTACCCCAGCCTCCGGCGCCATCTACTCCTCCTCCACAGGATCCTCCAGATCCTCAGGATACGGACGAGTAGGAAGACCCGCACACGCCATCCTCAGCCAGGGCCTTCCACAAACGTCTTGCTGGCATGGTGGAGTACCTGGGCCTCCCCCAACCTGAGGTCTAACAGCCGGCAGAGGGGGTTCTGGCAGAAGTCCTCACGCGATGCCCCTCTGCCAACACAGGGATTCCACTGCAAACTGATGTAGTCTCCCTGGCCAAGAAGGGTTGGATCAAGCCCCACTCGGCCCAGCCAGTCAATCAATGCCTGGACCCCAAGTACAGGCAGATGGAGGGGGGGGATACACTCTTGCTCTCGACCCATCCTCAGCCACACGCCTCGCTGCGGCATCACTATACTCCAAGCCTCGGTCGTCCTCAACCTCCTCCTCTGCGGCGCTGCTAGGCAAGGAAGAGAAGATCTTGGAGGCGTACGGCAAGAAAATATATTCCAACACATCCTTGCATCTTCGTCAGGCCAATGCAGATGCCATGCTGGCTGCAGCCAACCAGAGGTTATGGTGGAAATTGCGGACTTCCACCTGGAACTCCCCAGCCAGTGCCTATCACGCTTTAAGGCGGGGCTAGCTGAAGCCAAGCTTGTGGCGCATGACCTCATGGAATCTACAGTGGCTCATATCGATACTTCAGGCCGTGCCGTCTGTATTGCCACGGACATGAGAACAGCCTGGCTCCAGGCAATGAAATTCAACCCGGATGTCCAGGAGCGCATCCTAGATCTACCGTTCGAGGAGGGGGGGGGGGCTCTTCCCCTCCTCTACGGACGAAGAGATGGACAAAAAGAACAGCAGCTCACAAACGGCAAAGTCTCAGGCCATTCTTACAAAGACCACTCCCAAAGCGTACACCCAATCTCAGCAGCGCTCGGAAAAGGGTCATACATATGGAGAGTGCAGTGGCTTCCAGGAACTGCTCGCCATCTCCGAACCGGCGGAAAAAAAAGGGGGCGGGGAGAGTGAGGGCTTTTTCCAGTCCCTCTCCTCAGTGACAGCCTCCGAGGGAAAGAAGGCATGACACGCCCCTTCGGGTGCCCGTGTCTCCGGTGGGGTCAGGCTTGTTCTCCATCCACAATTCTGGCGCCAGAATTTCGCGGACCCCTGGATCCTCTCCGTAGGATCTAAGGGGTACCGTCTTCCTATCCCAGCCTCTCCTCCCTCCTCCCCTACGCTCCCACAGGTTGGGACAGCAACTCTTTTGGCGGAGATCCGCTCGCTCATAGAGAGCCAAGCAGTGGAGGAAGTTCCAGCCTCCCAGCGAGGCTTTGGCTTTTACTCCAGGATTTCCACCATTCAGAAGAAGAACCAGGCGGGCCTGAGAGTTGTGCTGGACCTTTCCACCCTCAACCTCTCCCTAACACTGCAAAAGTTCAAGATGGTTACGCCAGCTTTTATAGCGGAGACATTGGACAAGGGAGACTGGATGTGCTCACTGGACCTGAAGGACGCGTACCTACACGTCCCGATTTGGCAGCCCCATCGTTCTTTCCTACGGTTCAGGTTCAGGCTCATGGGCTACCATTTTCAATACAAAGTCCATCCATTTGGCCTCAACTCTGCCCCTAGGGTCTTTCCAAGACTCATGAACGCAGTGGCGGCCCTCCTAAGAGCACAGGGCCTCCACATCTACCCATACCTCGACGACTGGCTTGTCAGGGCTACATCTCCGGAAGCGGTTCGCCACTCTTCCCATGCCCTTATGAACACACTGCACGATCTGGGCTTCTCGCTCAACCTCAAGAAGTCACAGCTGCAGCCTATGCAGACATTGACATTCCTGGGACTCATTTGGGACACGTGCTCCGAGAGGGTCTTCTCGTCGGAGGTCAAAATCTCGGCCATCAAGAGGGCCACCGCCCACTTCCTCAGCAGAGAAGTGACCTCGGCATGGTGGTACCAACATCTCCTAGTCTACTGGCGGCAGTCCTGTTAGCCGAGCAACACACGAGACTAAGGATGAGAAGGATTCGGCTGTAATTTGCAGCCTCATGGAATCCGGAGCAGGGCTCGCAATCTGTGATCATCAACGTTCCTCCATCTCTCCATCCAGACCTAACCTGGTGGTCCATGGACTGCAACCTACGGACGGGCAAGCCCTTCGCGCCGCCCTCTCTGCAGGCCACCACCACAGACTTCTCGCTCGAGGGCTGAGGAGCCACCCTGGACAATCTATCGGTCCACGGCACTTTGACTCGACAGGAGCAGGAATACCACATCAATTGATTGGAGCTGAATGCCATCTGGCTAGTGCTCAGAGCATTCCTACCACTTCTCAGGGGCAAGGTTGTCCTCATTCAGACAGACAACTCAACCAGCATGTACTACGTCAACAAGCAGGGAGGCACCAGATCCCCCTCCTCTGTGCAGATTGGCGATCAGCATGTGGGAATGGGCCCTGGAGAACGACATTTAACTCTCGGCAGTCCACCTTCTGGGTGAATCCAAACTGGAGGCGGACAGGCTCAGCAGGCTGGGAGCAAACAATTACGAGTGGAAGCTGAACGACCTCGTTATTCAGGAGATCTTCAACTGGTGGGGTCACCCCCAACTGGATCGCTTTGCCACCTGGCACACAAGAAATGTCCCCAGTTTGTATCCTGGCAGAGTCAGGGACCCGGATCTCTGGGTGACGCATTTCACCTCCAGTGGACCGGCATAAAAGCCTATGCCTTTCCGCCCACTCCCCTGATCCACAGGGTAATTTGCAAGATCAAGGAGTCTCTCCGACTCCAGGACCAAGGCCACCAGGGCCCAGTATAAAAGGAAATGGACCAGATTCTGCCACTGGGCAGGCTCCAGGGGAATCGACGCCTTGGCCTGCAATTTGGACGACGCGCTCTCCTATTCGGCGTACATCGCTCATTCGGGCCTACATGTGGACACCTGCCACACATACCTTGCAGCCCTTGGGGCTAATAGGAACTCGGAGGAGGGCATCTTTTCCTCCTCCAACCCTATAGTCAAGAAACGCCCGACAGGTCTAGCTAGGCTCTACCCGACCGTCAAGAGACTGCACCCGGTGTGGGACCTTAACATTGTCTTGGGCGCCCTGGCGCACAAACCATTCGAGCCAATGGCGTCCGTGGACATTAGGCTGGTCACCCTCAAGACGGCCTTACTAGTCGGTCTTACCTCAGCTCGCAGAGTCAGCGAGATCCAGGCATTGGTCACCTCAGAACCATATACCACTTTTCACAAGGACAAGGTAGTCATGCAGACACACCCAGCATTTCTGCCCAAGGTTCCATCTGCATTTCACTTGAACGAAGAAATAGTCCTTCCTACGTTCTTTCCCGATCCCAAGGATGAAGCACAGAGAGTACTGCACTGCCTGGATGTCAGGCATGCCCTAAAATTCTACTTGGACAGGACCAAAGGCTTCCTGCAAGTCGGACGCTCAGTTTGTCCCCTTCGGAGGCTCGAGGCCAGGCTATGAGGCCTTTAAGGCCTTTATATGCCGCTGGATTGTCTTGGCCATCAAGGAAGCGTACGAGGGCCAGCACAAGCTGCTCCCACCCTGCATGCATGCCCACGCAGTCAGGGCCAAGGCAACGGCAATTGCATTCCAGCGCCATGTCCCTTGGCAAGTCATAAGCAGGACGGCCACTTGGGCCTCTCCCTTGGCTTTCTGCAAGCATTACTGTTTGGATGCCGGCTCTAGATCTGATGCGGCTTTCGGACAGTCGGTTCTCAGGAACCTATTTGCTTAAGGAGTGTCTCCTCTCCACCCTGGGGCTACAATCAATTGTAATAGCCCATACAGTATGGATTAAAGGGGACGGCACGCAAGAGTAATTATAAATTACTCACCGTAGTGACTAACGTACTCTTAGTCCATAGTCCTCTTTCCTCCACGTCCCACCAACCTTCCCCCTAATAATACTGGTGTCATTAGGCAATGTTAAACCTATTGTCGACACGTCAATGGGGACTGAGGTGTCGCGCCGGAGGGCGGAGTCAGGGCAACGCATGCTCCCTGGGCGGCGCCCCCGCGCGCCTATAAATTTAAAGAGGAAGAAGGTTTTTTTCTGGTGAAAAAGGTTCCGTCTCCCGTCCCTTGGAAGGGACGCCCATACAGTATGGAGGAAAGGGGACTATGGACTAAGAGTATGTTAGTCACTACGGTTAGTAACTTATAATTTTTCTATCTTTGGTCTAATGCACTCTTATCCCAGTTCTAATGCCCATGTATCAGAAAATGTTCTCCCACCTAACAACTGTTCATAGTGAATAAGCCTCTGGCTGGTTATAAACAATGACCCCAAATAAATGGTGTTTTTAGGACGAATAGTCCCCTGGTTTTATTAGATTTGTCTTGTTGCATGGAAAACTGTTCTTTCAACCCTTATTTGTATCTATGCTTACTGCTTCAAGTATTGACTTCAGTAGTTCCTACGCCCTATCTGCATCCCATAAGATGTGTACTTTCTCTCTACAGCTTAGCTGGTCGTAGTAGTCCTGCTTTCACTCCTTGCACCAGGAAGGATTTTCAGGGTGTCCATTTTCTTCCTCCTCTCATTTGCTTGCGCAACATCTGGAAAGATCATGACTCTTTCGTGTTGATGTTCTAACAGCTTCTTTTCGCTTGCAGTTTCCAAAATTGTATCCCAGTCTCATATGTTTGAGGCCTTGATGATTAGTATTGGCTCTGCTGTTATTTCTAGGGCAAGCATCGTTAAGCCAGTTGGGGGCAAAAGAAATTGGGTCTTCTCGACCCGCACCTGCTGGGAGACATATAAATAATCTGCTTTGCCCTTGCCACATTTTCCAGGAATTGAAGCCTGTCCTCCATTGCGTTATTCCCTTTAATCACTGCCTCCGTCTCTATCCCCAGCCTCTTCACTGCTAGTACTGCCCAGCTCAGTGGCTTTTTATTCCAATGTGAAGGTTCTCGGTTCTAGATTGCACTTGGGCTACCTTGTCATTCAGTTTGACAAATTTGCTCTCCAGCAGCGACATAGGTTTTTCGATGCAGCCCAGATCATCCATCACTGGGTCCTTCGTAGATGAGGAGGGTCTGGATGCATCTTGACTGGCTTGTCTGCTTGCCAAACTACGTGTTATGAAGAATTCACCCGTTTTGGCTTGTCTTGTTTTTTCTTTCAGTTGCCATTATTGGGCTCTTATTCACTTAGATGGCTTTGATCACCAAAGCTGTGAGTGAAAGTCCGATCCTTGGTGTTTACATTGATAAATTATTCTCATGCTTCCAGTTGGGCTAACCCTATGCAGCCTCAATGCGATAGTGAGGAATGGAAATGTTCCCAGCTTTGATGAACAACTGCTTAATTCACTTCTTCACTGTATACTTTAAAGTGGCACAAACTGGGAGCAGTCCATATGTATTACATAAATTACCACTGCCATTTGTCTTTAATCTGTGCTTTGCTGAAGCTCGTCCTGTGTAGCTCAGAGCCTTCAGTATGAAGTGCTTGAGTGCAAAATGAGTCTGTTGCCCACAGGAAAGATGTACACCTCCAGGCATGCTTCATCTGAATGCCAGCAATCGTGCTATGGGACCTGCAGCTAAAATGTCCTCCTTGCTGTTATTCACCTGAAAAGCACCAGCCAAGACAGCTGACGCTCAGCAAGTGCTTCACTCGTTTACCTCATTACCACGTCTGCCGTCCATCTGGAGGATGGGTTACCTCACAGGCTCTCTGATAAGCCGTCTTTCCATCCGTGCCTTGTGGACCCTGCAGCAGTGGACCTCCGAGGAGCATTGCCCCCTTTGGAAGTATAAGCCATCTCTCTTCTCACCAGAGCGACTTAGTTGGATGCAGTGTCTTCCCTCTTATCCTGAGCAGGTTTTCGCTACCGATGGAGGGTCTTAAAAGAGTTAAAAGCACACAACTGCTCAGAACCTCAAGAGTATGCAGCCATCTTGGTTGGCTGTCACGCCTGTTGTGTGGTGGTCTAGTGTTTCATTGACGTGAGCGTCATGACGCTCACTTAATAAAAGGGGCTGTGTGTGGGGGGGAGGGTCTTGCCACGTGTCCATGGCCTAGGCCGCTGTGTGGCCTGGGTGCCTCCACGCCACGGCGGCTCCCTTTGCTGGGTGCCCCCAGCTGTTGATACTGGAGCCGGTGATCCGGCACACGCAGGGTGATCCCTGCCTGCCTACCTACGCTGCGTGCTCGCAGTTCCCGAGTTCGGGATCGGGTGGGACCCGATCCCCCTTTGCGGCCTGCCCCGGTGGCCCGAGGTAGGCCCACCACAACGCCTCTGTTTTCTGTTTTTGTTAATGTAATTGTACCAGGGTGGTCCAACGCACCTGACTGATTTTTTTTAAACCTTACCTATAACTTGACCCACCTCTTACTTGTCTCCAGACCCTGCTCTCGAGTTCAAGATCACCCCAGTGTACCTCAAAGTGACAGTGGTGAGTGTATGGAAGTCAGAAGGGTGGGGCAGGTACCCAATATACCCCTGGGAAAAACACAAGGTTAGAGTAACTGCAGCACAAAAGAAGAGGCAGACAAAAGGAATGCTGGTGTATGGTTCTTTTCAGTTGGTGAAAGCTTGCTTATATACTTTTCTGCTACACCAGCAGGGTTTTGTGAGTTTGTGTATAAAAAGGGCAAACACAAGACACTATATTCAGCTTACAATAAACCTAGCAGCTGCGTAACTAAGGAATAAAAAGCAAAAATTCCTTTAAATTAAAAAAATTAGTTTTTAAAAAATATACAAAGTCTATACATTGCTATACAGCACTGTATTAAAAAACGATTTAAAAGGACCTTACTTGCAAGACAACCTGGCCAGGGCTGTCTCAAGGTCTCTGGCTGCTGCTCTCGAAGTTCCTTTCTCTCTGCGCTCTCCTGTGGTGGCTCTTCTGCAGCAGATGATGGCAGCAGCAAGGATGGAGGCACCAACGTCTGTCTTGGACTGGGCTGCTTGTCAAGATTCATCCCAGCACTCACTTGCAGCATGCCCCGCCTCCCCCACACAACTCACTCCACCTGGGCCATGTCTGCCGGTATTACCCAAATTGTTAGTTTACAATTGTTCGAATGAACAATTGACCGAATATATATATATATATATATATATATATATATATATATATATATATATATATATATATATATATATATATATATATATATATATATATATATATATATATATATATAGTTTTGGGTGGGGGGTTGCGGGGGGTTTCCCCCCACATACATGTTACAATTGACCTTCACAATTCGGTCAATTGTGAAAAGGCCAATTGTCATTCTAACAATTGTAATACGAACATTTTCTATATAACCTGTCTGCCAAGTGTGGCCCAGGGAGTTCTGGTGGGCCAACTGACAGGGGGTGGCCTACAACATTGTCCCAGGCCCTGCAGCAGTAGATGTGCCACAGGGCGGGGTGACTGGCGGAGATGCTGATCAGGCACACCCCTGCCTGTCAGGAGAGTGCTTTCCTTGAGGTCCGGGCTGCCGTGGTGTCATAGAGCCAAGCACCTGCTAAACACTCTTGAAGGGTTTTTCAACTGTCAATGGGCACTCCGCATTAGCCGTTGAGTTTTATTTTTATTAGAGCACTGGGACCCTCGCCTGTACATGCGCTAGTGTCTCTTACTCCAATGTTTACCATTTCTGGGTCCCCTTCGCATCTCACGTCGGGGGATCAGATTTTCCTTTTTTTTCTTCTTTTCAGGATCTGCGGTTTCATGTGCCAGGCATCCTTTCCTCAATCCCCCGACCCAGGGGTTACATAATGAATAGTTTTGAAAGAAATACTCCCACCTTCTGCCAAGGCCCTTATCAACAGACTGTTTTTATCTGGTCTGAATTTCGTCTTAAGCAAAATTGATACAATATAAACACGCTTCCGAGTACTAAGCCTGTATTTTGTGTCGGAGTTGACGCTGTTTACAGAGGAAACCAGAAGCCTTCATTCATTTTGGGCTTTTGATCAGTAGGGCCACTGCTCAGATAATTCCCAACTCTTAGACTGCTCCTACTTTGCTTTTCTGCTGCACCAGTTCCATTTATGGTTATTTGCAGGGAGAAGCAAGAGCAACTCTGGTATGGGGAGGAGAATCCTGAAGGAGTTCCATTCTCTGTCTACAATCTTCCACCCTTCACAGTAGCATAACCGGTCCTTACCAGGCAATACATGGGCAGTGCCTCACCCCATGTTTGTTCACTAAAGACAGTTGTCTGTTGCTCGAAAGCCAATAATGTATGCAGCATTCTGGTGCATCTCATGGGTAAACGTTTACAACAGTAGTCGTTTTTGTTCTCATTTTCAGTATTGTTTTGTGAGATTATGATACTCTAATAGCCGTCTCAATTGAACAGGCGTTCAGCGTTTGAATCCAAACTTCTTCTTCCTGATCCTTTTCTGTTCATGGTGGCTGCTGCCAAGAGAATAGCCGCGTTGGTAATTTACTTGCGCTGTGTCTCTTTCTGAAATTCAAGCTCTTATGAATTTTTTCCCGTCTCTAAGTAATAGTGTTGACACAAGCATATGCCTAACAGTGGCAGCTCATTAAATTCAGAGCGCAATCACCCATTCTTAGTTTCCAGGAGACCCTCATGCGACTTAAGAGTTCCACGAATGCTCATAAAATATTGAGGCATTTGACAACAGGAGTGTAATGCTGTAAATCAAGAACATTATTAGTCTATTTAATTTTGTTTGCCCATAAATGACATCTCACTGCACATTTACAGTAGATAATATTTTGCAGAAAACAATCTTGATTTTGCAGTACAGCTCCATAATTGTTCTTGGATATCTTTTCTTCTGGGTGCATAAAACGTTTGTAATCTGTTGCTGGTGAGTGAATAATTTATTTCCTCTTTCTTTAGAAATTGTATGGAAGTAAGCCACCCATATAAGTTACTCACTATTCACTACTTGACCATTTGTAGTAATCTTGCAGAAGTACTGTCCTTTGTTGAAACTCCCCCAAAATATCAACCTCCCTTTCGGTTTTGGGTGACCTGATGACAAAACAAAGCGATTGAATGGGGTAGGTTCAGGGCATGTGACACTGTAAGGAGGATCCAGAAACGATGGAGGTGTTGTTTATTCTTCCAAAGTCTACCAAACTCAGTGGTAGTTGAGGTAAAAGTGCATTCCCATTGCTTGTCCCAGAGCGAAGAGTGGTTGAAGTGGTAGATCTGTCCAGTTGTTTGGCGCTAAGTGGCAGAAATGAGAAGGGGAGTGTGACAATGTGAATGCATGGCTTATAGGGTTGCAGATGTCGAGGTATAAATCCAGGAAGTCCTACATGTATGTACTTTCCTCTAATGTTTTCCGTCTCTGCTTATGGTTGCCAGGAGACGAGAGACGAAACGGAGATTGAGGAGAGCCGTTACAGCTGGGCTTTTTGACATGAAGGAGAAACTGAAGGTGTTGCAGTAAACGTTGCGCTGTTGCGTGAAAATGAGTTGTTTGTTTGATTAATTCACAAGCGATCGTTGTCGCTTCCCACTGAGAGGAGATCGCCTCCTCTAAACTGTATTTGGGCTGAGTTCGAGTGAAGATGTGGGCGATCGTAATCGCTTCATCCTGAAGAGAACCTGACGCGGTCGGAGACCGTGAACTGCCGAGAGGCTCTGAAGCAGGGATACAACAGAGAAGCCCGACGGAGGCACAGAAATAGAAGTCGTGAGTAAAAGTAGTGTTGTGCTACTGGAGGTGCCCCAGATAATCCCTGTGTGTTTGAAACGATATGAAGCCGACGAATGAAAGAAGCGTTTAACAACATTGTGAAACGTCCCTCAGTTCGTCTTGATGCGGAAGAGGACCGTTTGTTCAGCCATTAGCCGCCACATGAAATTAGAGGCGGATGATTGTTGAAGACTCCAGGGTCTAAGAGCCCATGTGCTTTACTGTCGGTGAAGAGCCAAACGAATAGTAAAGGAAGGGGAGGGGCCTAACAACAACGTGGGACCTGATCCGACAAGAGGCAACAAATAAAGAACTCTGGAAGTGAAAGGGTTAGGAAATATAAACAGAATAAGTGAAAGTTTCAGGTCCATCCGTGGTTGTAAAGAGAAGGACACGTTTTGCTATAAGATATATACTCTACCTATAAGCATACTACTTGAACTTTAATGCTTCTGCTCTGAATATACTCCACACTAGAAAAGCTCACTGGAAGCAACACCTGTTGTTCAAGCAAGCAACAAGGATAATAGAGACATACTGTGAAAAGGAAACAACCAGAGTTGTGCGGAGAGGATAAATGAAGAGAAACCACAGAGACGGTGGGGGAAAAGCCTAGAGAGAGTTCAAGAAAAGTGAAAAGAGAAAGACTAAAGTCCTGCTCAAGTTGCATAAAGAAGAACAGTGTAGAGAGAGAAAGGAATAGGTTTTATGGACATTAAAGAAAGATAGAACTTACCTTGAACATTCCGGAGTGAGAATCCAGAAACAGCATACCGGAGAGTTCATCTTGAAGATGTATCCTTTACCTGAAATATATAAGAAGGAAAATAAAGTATTAATAAAGAATTGGGTTCTCTTTTCAACCCAAACAAACTACTCACTGTCTCAGATATTTATTTAATATAACAATTCGTTCTTTACATTTGGTGTCAGAAGTGGGATTCTGAGAACGCCATGGAGGACCTTATCAAGACATTGACTGAGGGACAACAACTACTTCAGCAAGCCTTACAAATGCAGAACCAACAAGCTCAAGCTGACAGACTAGCCTTTCAGCAGGCGTTACAGATGCAGCAGGCCCAGCTTCTTGAAGTTACGAATGTCAGAAACAACCCTCAAGTTCCCACCTCAGTTTTGCAAAAATACTCGGCTGGTGAGGACTCAGCTCATTTTTTTGTAAATGTCCGAAAGGGTGGCTCGGAATACACAGTGGCCTGCCGAGAGATGGTGTCATTACATTGCACCATTGATGACCGGTGAAATGCAGTGTGCATACCAAGCCGCGAATCCCACTGGCGATACCAATTACGGTGACATGAAGAAAGTTGGAACGAATGGGACACGATGAGGAGACGTATCGAATTAAGTTCAGAGATGTCAAGTTACTCGGAGAAGAGACACCAAGGCAGTTGTTTTACCGAGTCAAAGAATTAGCTGTGAAGTGGTTGCCTACTCTGTCTTCCTCTGCGGAAATAGCCGAAAGTGATCCTAGAACAGTTTATTAAAGCTCTACCCAGTCCCGTCCAAAGATGGGTTAGACAACACCATCGCCTGACGCTGTCTGAAGAGGTGGATGTGGCCTCCGCTTATCAGAAGGCAGGACATGGGAAAACATTGTACTATGCAACAATTTCTAAACCTCATGCCTCTTTGAATAAAGCCATGTCACAACCAAAGTGGCCACATTCAATGTTGAGAAAACCTGAAGGAGAAATTATACGCTCCAGGCCTAATAGTGAAGGTCCTATCAACTATCGTCAGACTCTGACAGCTATTCGAGGACCCCAGTGTTTCGATTGCGGGGAATGGGGCCACCTTGCCAGGTTCTGCCCGAAGAAACCAAAGACGGAGCCAATGGATGTTGGTGTTCTTGAATCTGTGAAGGAAAGTGAAACCTATGAGCAGATACCAGGAGGGCAGCCACAATACCTGTATACATGTGAAGTGGAGGTAGATGGAAAACCCACCACCACCTTGGTCGATTCGGGAATTCCAAAGTCCGCTGTGACATCGGAGCTGGTAGGTGAAAATTATTGCTCATCTGGGGAAATACCTATCCGATGTGTACACAGGGACGTAAAGGCCTACCCTTCAAAGAAGGTTCAAATAAAGTTGGCAGGGGAAACTATGAACGTGAGGGTGGCCATATTACCCGTTTTACCCAAACCCTTACTGATTGGGTCTGATATACCAAAGTTTTCCAAGTTAGTCCACGAAATTGAGAAGAGCAGGTTGGAAATGGCCCCTTTTCATGAAGAGGAAATACTTTCCCCACCTCTTAAGATACAAAATAGTAAAAAGATAAAAAGAATGCTAAAAAAAGAAGTGGAAAACCAAAAATGCTTGCCCTATCGCAGTTGACTGGAGATTAGATGAGGACTGGGATAGTTTTAGATCAGCTCAGAATCTAGACCCATTATTACAATATGCCAGAGGGCGGGCATTTGAAGACCCACCAGGGCAAGGTCCCCACTTTGTAAAAGAAAATGGATTGTTGTATCGAGTCACCAAATCCAGGAATGGAGAAGAACTGAAGCAATTGTTAATTCCTAAGAAATTCGACAATACTGTTTTAGAAATCGGCCATATACAAGTTGGAGAGGGTCATCTAGGATCGGAAAAGACTACTAAAAATATCCTTGATAGGTTCTATTGGCCAGGAGTGTACAATCAAGTGATACAATTTTGTCAATCCTGTGAGGAGTGCCAAAAGAAGAATAGAGCCAATGTGAAGAAGGCACCACTACATCCGTTGCCAATTGTTTTAGAGCCCTTCAGCCGAATAGGGATCGATATCATAGGACCCATGGAACCAACAAGGAGAGGCCATAAATATGTCCTGGTGGTAGTGGATTATGCGACCAGATATACAGAGGCCTTTCCTTTAAAGAGCACAAACACTCAGCAGATCTGTGATGTGCTGATTCCCTTTATTGGAAGAGTCAAAATACCTCGTGAGATTGTTACCGACCGTGGTTCAAACTTCATGTCCAATATCCTTAAGGAAGTCTGTGAAACGCTAAAAATTGAACACCTAAAGACAGCAGTTTACCACCCACAAACGCATGGTTTAGTAGAACGCTACAATCAAACCATCATGCAAATGTTAAAGAAAACTACCAATCCTGAAAATAAAGACTGGGATAGAATCTTGCCATGGATATTAATGACTTTAAGGAACACTCCTCAGTCATCAACAGGCTTTTCACCATTTGAGTTACTGTTCGGAAGACCGGTTCGGACTCTGCTAGACATACTGAAGGAAAATTGGGAGGAGCAGCCAGAGCGTGAAATAACCCTCGCAGAGTATGCGTCTCAGCTACAGGAAAGAATTGAGAAATTACAGGCGGTAGCTAGAGATAATTTTCTGCAAGCTCAAATAACCCAGGAGAGGTATTACAATCAGAAGACACAATTACGAACTTTCAAAGTGGGAGAACAAGTGTTAGTGCTATTACCCACGTCGGAAAACAAAATGCTGGCAACTTGGAAGGGACCGTATGAAATACAAGAGGTTCTAGGCCCTTTAACTTATAAAGTGAAACAGCCTGGGAGAAGAATACCATATCAAACGTATCATGTAAACCTGCTGAAGAAATGGACCCCTACAGTTCAATCCGTTGCCATGATAAGTTTAGATGTGCCACCAGAAGAGCATTTTCCAAAGTTCAAGGAGAGAGTAGGGTTAGAGGGCCTGAAAATTAACCCAGAGTTAACATTCATCCAGAAAAATGAGTTGGCTCACTTGTTACAAACGTTTTCGGAAATATTCATCTCTCTGCCAGGGAAGCCTAAGCTAACTCACCATCGGATTGTTACCAAACCCGAGAGTATAATAAGACTTGGACCATATCGAATACCAGAAGCGAAGATAAAGGCCTTCAAACAAGAGGTTCAGGAGATGTTAGATATGGGAATTATTGAGCCATCCCATAGCGAATGGAGCTCACCTGTTCTCCTAGTCCCGAAACCAGATGGCAGTGTGAGGTTCTGCATGTTCTTCCGAAAGTTGAATGAAATATCTAAATTTGACGCTTACCCTATGCCAAGGATCGAAGATTTATTAAATAAACTAGGGAAAGCTAAGTTCCTGACTACCACTGATTTGACCAAAGGTTACTGGCAAATCCCATTATTACCTGCAGATAAGGAGAAACCCGCGTTTGCCACCCCTACCGGGTTGTATCAGTTCACAGTATTACCCTTTGGTTTACATGGGGCTCCAGCGACGTTCCAAAGATTAATGAATTACGTCATAAGGGGACATGAACAATATGTCAGAGCTTACCTTGATGACATCATAATTTACAGTCGGACCTGGTCGGAACATCTGCAGCATTTAAAGAATATATTCAAGACGTTAAGACAAGCTGGTTTGCACATAAATCCTAAGAAAACCCACGTTGCCACCTTTCGCACTAAATATCTAGGGTACTATGTGGGCCAAGGACTAATCAGACCACAGGAAGAGAAGGTAAAAGCTATTAAGCAGTTGAAGTTCCCGGAGTCTCCAAAGCAAGTCAGAGCATTTTGAGGATTTGTTGGTTATTATAGAAGGTATATACCTCATTTTTCTACGTTGGCCGCTCCACTAACAAATTTGCTCAAGAAAACCTTGCTAACAAACGAGTGGCAAACCAACGAGACTCTACAAGCTGTCAATGAACTAAAAGAGGCGCTAACCACTAAGGCTGTTCTACATTGTCCGACTTTTGAAGCCCCATTCTTCTTTCAGACAGATGCCTCAGGTACCGGCATTGGGGCAGTGTTGTTCCAGAATCAAGGAGAGGAGGAGAGGCCCATACTGTTTATAAATCGGAAGTTGTTACCACATGAGTTGAGTTATCCAACAATAGAAAAAGAGTGCTTAGCAGTCAAGTTTGCCATTGATGCTCTACGGTATTATCTGCTTGGGAGAGAGTTTACATTAATAACGGATCTCGCTCCCTTAGTATGGCTTGCTCGTAACAAAGACTCCAACCAAAGAATACTCAGGTGGTTCCTTTCCCTCTAGCCCTTCTCTTTTAAAACCATCCATAAACCTGGGAGGTTACTAACACAAGCTGACTATTTGTCCAGAGCTGAAACCCTTCCCGACCGTAAGGGCTTAGTAAAGGGGGTGTGACAATGTGAATGCATGGCTTATAGGGTTGAAAATGTCGAGGTATAAATCCAGGAAGTCCTACATGTATGGACTTTCCTCTAATGTTTTCTGTCTCTGCTTATGGTTGCCAGGAGACGAGAGACGAAACGGAGAGCGAGGAGAGCCGTTACAGCTGGGCTTATTGACATGAAGGAGAGACTGAAGGTGTTGCAGTAAAAGTTGCGCCGTTGCGCGAAAATGAGTTTTGTTTGATTAATTCACAAGCGATCGTTGTCGCTTCCCACTGAGAGGAGATTGCCTCTTCTAAACTGTATTTGGGCTGAGTTCGAGTGAAGACGTGGGCGATCGTAATCGCTTCATCTTGAAGAGTAGCTGACGCGGTCGGAAACCGTGAACTGCTGAGAGGCTCTGAAGCAGGGATAAAACAGAGAAGCCCGACGGAGGCACGGAAATGGAAGCCGTGAGTAAAAGTGTTGTTGTGCTATCGGAGGTGCCCCATTTAATCCCTGTGTGTTTGAAACGATATGAAGCCGACGAATGAAAGAAGCGTTTAACATTGTGTAACGTCCCTCAGTTCGTCTTGACGCGGAAGAGGACCGTTTGTTCAGCCATTAGCCGCCACATGAAATTAGAGGCGGATGATTGTTAAAGACTCCAGGGTCTAAGAGCCCATGTGCTTTACTGTCGGTGAAGAGCCAAACGAATAGTAAAGGAAGGGGAGGGGCCTAAGAACAACGTGGGACCTGATCCGACAAGAGGCAACAAATAAAGAACTCTGGAAGTGAAAGGGTTAGGAAATATAAACAGAATAAGTGAAAGTTTCAGGTCCATCGGCAATTGTAAAGAGAAGGACACGTTTTGCTATAAGATGTATACTCTACCAATAAGCATACTACTTGAACTTTAATGATTCTGCTCTGAATATACTCCCGCACTAGAAAAGCTCACTGGAAGCAACGGCAGCTGTTCAAGCAAGCAACATGGATAATAGAGACATACTGTGAAAAGGAAACAACCAGAGTTGTGCGGAGAGGATAAATAAAGAGAAACCACAGAGACGGGGGGAAAAGCCTAGAGAGAGTTCAAGAAAAGAGAAAGACTAAAGTCCTGCTCAAGTTGCATAAAGAAGAAAAGTGTAGAGAGAGAAAGGAATAGGTTTTATGGACATTAAAGAAAGATGGAACTTACCATGAACATTCCGGAGTGAGAATCGAGAAACAGCATACCGGAGAGTTCATCTTGAAGACGTATCCTTTACCTGAAATATATAAGAAGGAAAATAAAGTGTTAATAAAGAATTGGGTTCTCTTTTCAACCCAAACAAACTACTCACTGTCTCAGATATTTATTTAATATAACAACTCGTTCTTTACAGGGAGGAGAAAGGATGCAGCTTTAGAAGTTAGATATATTGAGATGTACCCCAGAAGAACCTCTGTTGTTTGAGTAATAGAAATGGATGATCGTCCTTGCAAAGACTGCCAGGTCAAGAAAGGCTTGTAGGAGATAGATTGAGTACTGTTTGGAGGGTGGGGCATTCAAGCTTTAGGGCTAATAGAAATGAGCAGGCGTGCCTAAGCATGCCTTGGTTATTAGCAATGGTACAGCTAGGGTAATTGTTTCCTATGATGGGTCTAATTGAGAAAGTGTGAAGGGTTTGCAGTGAGACCCCAGTTTGTAAGGTAGAATATGTTTCGGTAGATGGGTGTACCTGGGAAGTCCCCAGGTCATGGCAGTATGAGTAGATCTCCTTTTCTGCTCCACGATTCTTTTCTCTTTTCAATGTCTAACAGCAAGTTCTGCTTGTTCTGTAAGGTCTGCTTGTTCTCATCACTGATGATCACAACCAAAGAACTGATGTTACTTTTTTAAAGACTATGTGATATTCTAGGACTTGTGCTATTGTATCTGCTCCAGAATACAGTCCCCCTATCAAAGCTTACAAATCTTAAACCCACATCCCTCCTCTGGGATCGGGTTAGGGTCCACTAGAGTCAATTAGGCCTTCACCTCCTCATGTTTTTGTATCATAGTGATGGTAACCTAAGCAAATCAAGCCTGCATTGATTTATAACGGCTTTTGAACTCTGGATGGATGGATGGATGGATGTATCTGTTTGGAATTTATAAAGCGTACCTAGCTGTGAAGCAACAGGACATTTTACAAAGGCGATGTGCTCAGGAGATTACAGATAAGGGTGCCGGGTAGCAGAAGATATGAGGATGGTAAACTCTGAGGGAAATTAAAAAATGTATTTTTGCCATGGTAGGGAAGCATACATCACTGCTTACAGATGCTACTCTCGTGGCCTGCACTTTTATTTTCTATGTGATATTTTACAGTATAAGGAGGCATGGGGGTATACTTGTAGTGTGACTGTAAATCACTTTTAGATGATACATGAAAGATACCACAGGTGGCGAGTATGTGCAGTTTCCTGGGACTTGCATCCCTTGCAGTGAGCAGTAATCATTGTAGCTACCCCATTTCTGCTAGTCACCCCCCTTTCCCTCCACCTCTCATGGCCAGTTTTCACTTGATTTGTTACAAGCTTTTGCTTCTTTTCCCATGTTTCAACACATATGATACATGTTCAGTTGTGAGTCAGCATGCCACCTTAAAGCCTATGATGCCTCATGGATAGCTGCTCAGTCCAAGCCTTGGCACATCATTGGGTAAAACTGAAAGGTGGTTATTTTATCTTCCCCCTCATGTCACTGCCATTTTAGTTCTGCAGAGTCTGAAGAGTTGGCAGTGCATCTCTATCCTGGAGCTGTGACGATCCAAGGTGTTCTCAGGAGGAAAACCTTGCTGAAAGAAGGCAAAAAGCCCACGGTATGTAGAGCAACTATCCTGTTGACTGGCATGAATTGGTCGACCTAAGTGGTGAAATGGGGGAGAAGATATGCCTTCTGTCCATTCAATTCCTGCACCCTCTTCTGGGTCCTAGCTGGAAGTGAGAGTGGATTTCACTTTGTGACTTTGTCTCGACATATACCTACAGGTGTTGCATTTTTAAAATTGTATCTTCAGCACTGTAATTAAACACTATTACTTTTATTTTATTTTTTACAGAAGATGTTATTGATATTTTGTGATAAGAAAAAACACTGAAACATAAAAATCACTGATTGCGCCTCCCTCTGGGCCGGCCTAGATTATCAAGTTTGCGCAATACACCCAAATATGCTGTTGAAGGGGTATGCCGCACACAGCACTAGGAGAAATATATAAATATGTATTTTAATGCAATATACAGCACACATTCTGAGAAAAATTGGCTAAAAAGCCAGTGTGTTTGCAATGGTTTTGTAGGGTAACACTAATCCAATACATGCAAGTCACTAACAGTGCACAGGAACATTAATGCTTTGCTATTAAAAATGCCATGCCATGCCACAATGAAAACATGTCCAACTCACTGCACAATGTAGACCAGTGTAGACCTGTAATGACATTACGGTAAAGCATGCCAGGCCACATTTAGACATACCTAGACTGGTTGCACCAAAATACCAGTCAAAGCAATAACACTTACCAAGAAGAAAACACACATTCAAGCTTGCGTCTCTGTGGCCTCTAACAACACTGCCAAACTCTTTAAAATATGCAAGTAACTGGTCAATCCTGTTGCGGTCTTTACCTCTCCTGTTCCCTCCCAGGCCCTCTGTATGGCTCTGTTCTCTCACTTCTCCGCTAAGACTCGGGACATCCTGTCCTCCCATCTCCTCTTCCTCTCCCTCTCCCCTTAAGCACTCCCTTGTGCACCCACTCCTCAAGAACCTGTCTGCCTTTTCTGCCTGCCCGGTAAACGATCGCCCAATCTCCATTACGCCTTTCCTGGGCAAACTGTTGGAAAAAACTGGCCATCTCCCAGCTTACTCTTCACACTGAATCTGTTGGTTATTTCCATGACCATCCGTCTGGCTTCAGATCTGCCAGAGGCATGGAAACCTTTCTCTTGAACACCCCTGAAGATCTGCTCTCTAACCTTGATCTTAGCATTCCTTCTGTCCTCATCCTCCTTGATATTTCCTCTGCTTTTGACACATTCAACCACGCCATCCTGATCAATCGACTCCCTGAGAACCTGGGCATCACAGATCGGTCCTTGAGTGGCTGACCTCCTTCCTCTTGGACCGCCCCTCCCAGTTGCAACTTGGTCCCTTTATCTCTACCACATCTCTCTATACCTGTGGTGTTCCCCAGTGCTCCATCCTCTCACCCTGGTATTTCAACCTCTCCTTGGCCACTTTTGCCTACCTTAAATCTACCTTCTCCTCTTATGCGGATGACACTCAGCTTTCCTTCAGGCTCCCCTCAGACTCCTCTCCCCTCTCTCATTCCTGACTGTCTATCCGCGATTAATGCCAGTAAAATGGTGATCCTTCTCATTGGTACCACTGTCCCTGCTTTCCCTCTCGCACCCTGGCTGCCCACCTTGGGCCCTCTTACTTCGCCTTCCTGCTAGGCAAAAAACATTGCATCTTTGACTCCACTCTCTCTTTCTCTCCTCACATTTCGGATGTCGCAAAGAACTCCCACTACCAGCTGCTCCTCCTCAAACGGACTCTTCCTTTTCTCACTTTCACCCAGAAGCTCACTGTCTCCAGAGCCCTGGTTCTCTCTAGGCTGCTCTACTGCAACAGCCTTTCACAACCTGCCTTACTCTACTCTTAGCCCTCTGCAACTAATCCAGAACAGGACTGCAAGACTTATCCTTGGCCTCAAGCACAGGGATCGTATCTCTCCTGCCCTGAAATCTCTCGACTGGCTCCCGGTTGCTGCAAGGATCAAGTTCAAGAACCTTTGCATTGTACCACAAAGCTTTCAAGCTTTCTCAAGCCCTTCACTCAGCTACCTCCAACTCTCTAAGGGTTAGACGCTTCTCCAGGCAGAGAGTGTGGTGGGGGGTAGATCTCGCTCCTCAGCTGGTGCCTCCCTCGGGAAAGGCCTCCCTGCCCGTCTGAAATTTGAGCCGGATCACCTGAAGATCAGGAAGCAGTTCAAAACATTCCTCTTCTTTTCCGCTTTCTCTCTCTCCCTCCCCTGCTGGCCTACCTGACCTACCTGCCTGCTGTACCGACTGGTTACTTGTCTACCCTCAGAGTCTCACCGAGTCCAGACTCTTTCTTGATCAGTCACCCCTGCACTGCCTCTGGGCATGCCACGCACTTAGGGGCTGTAACTGTAACCCTACAGTCCCTTGTTCCCCTTGCACTAACCAGAGCCGCGCTGTCCTGGTTGCACTTACTCTGGGCATTGCTGCCCTATTTTTCCCTGCCCTCTCCCTTGCACTTCCCCCCTCCCTTTCCCTTTGCACTTCTCGTTCTCGCACCTGCAGGATATGAATGACACAAGGCCTAGTAAGATCGTTTGTCTTGTCCTCCCTCTATCTTCCCTCCCTTATCTTGTCGCGCCTAGTAACACTTGTGTACAGGCACGTTATAAATAACTTGTATCATATCTTTTCATCACACATGCCCCGAAAAATATACAATGCTGCAGTAAGAAACGGCTCGTCTGGCACCACCCAAATGCCAGTCTAGCCAGGTAATTACTCTTAGCAAGACTGCTTTATCAGAAATGCCCAGTTATAAAATAAGTCATACCAAACTGAGGGCACTAATACCACATATCATGCCTGCTTAGCCTGGACATGGACAACCATTATGATGTCGCACAATCCGCCCTCCCACACACACACATCCCCTCTCATTCCCACCCCAACCTCCAAAATCAGCTCCTTGGCCCAGAATTACCTCCATGTCCCTCTTCCTTGTCCCAGAGCTTACGTATGAGGCTCCTTGCCTCACAGGTAAGTACTGGGATGAGGAAGAGTTGGACTAGGAGTAATGAAGATTCCAAATCGGGCATTACCTCCATGTGCCTCATACACACGTACTGGGACGAGGAAGAATAGAATAGGGCTAGCAGTAATGAAGATTACCAATAAGTAATCAAGGTATTACAAACTAGTAGTGGTGCAACACCATTGAGTTGACTGGGATTCAGAGCAGTTGCCGGACAGAACAGGACACATATATCAAACGGCACCTGGGTTTCGCTGTTAACAAGAGCCTAGCAATTACTAACATAAAGAATTTCACTGTTAGAACCAGCAATCAAATGCCACATTTTTTAGGCAATTGAAATTGTGATGTGTGTTTAGTACTTGCATGCCAGGGGAGTGATTGGAAGGGTAGAGAGGGAACGGGAGACCACTCAATTCTCACAGCAGTCCATACATGGGAGCTTTCAACCTTAAAGGGGAGAGTTAACTACTTGTAACATTGAAGCTGCACTAGAATAGTCTTATTAAAATGTGTAAAGAAATTAGATGCCCCCACACAAATAAGTGTGCCCGTACCCCACTGCCTGTGAAGTTAGTGCCTCTCCCAACATTTGAAGGGTTAGCCCCCCCCCCGAAATGTTGGTTTTGTTGCACCCCTGAACGCAAGCGCACGCACAATTCACCATATATACACATGTACACCCAGCCATCCATACATTTAAGTGTGTACCCCATTTGGGGGTATCCTTCGGGACCCTGTTACGCCAGTGTTGACAATTTCGCCACCCTATCCCCTTTTTTAGCCTATGGTGTCCCATCTCCCCTCACTCCACCGATCCTGTTAGGTCATTGATATCCCCCAGCCTGACCCGTACATGCACTTATAGTTCTATTCTGTGTGATCCAGCTTAGGTGAACACTCAGCTCTGCCAGGATAACACACTACTAACCTTTAACACATCATGATAGTTCAGCTCTAGCTACCACACACGGCTCCACCAGTGTAAATCCATCTGACCAGCAGCACCACCTGCAAATCATATGTGCCAACCTATACATGTCCTAGCATAGCTCAACAAACCTGGCCTGCAGCAACATTTGTTATTTCTACACTGGTGCAGCCCGCGCCTGTTTTGAGCTCACACTGCATTTCCTTGCATTTGTGTGCATGTAGAATCTCGTCTTTAAAATTTGCTGGTGTAGTAGTCCATTATCCTTCCATAGTCTGATTGTTTTTCTTAGTCATTCACTGAAGCAACACTGTAAATGGTTGTAGCCTGATTAACTTTCTTTATGTGCAGGTAGCTTCTTGGACCAAGTACTGGGCAGCTTTGTGTGGCACACAACTATTCTACTACACTGCAAAGTCTCTAAAAGCTACTGAGAGGAAACATGTAAGTACTTTGGCACTACTCTTTCCCTCCCCTACCATGCTCTTGTTCACTTTTACTAATGTTGAATGCAGTTTTTCATGCTTTCATTTCATCATTTTCATCCCTCATACCTTCTCTGAAGCCACTACTGTTGTGCCTTCCGGAGACAGCTAATTGCAAACTCCAGATCAAGTCCATGAGGAACACCTGCTTTTTGTAATCTCTTATAGCTTCTCAAGGGAAAGTTCAGTGGCTACATGCCAGATCCTTTGCTTTGTAAAGGGTGCTGCTACCTGAGTTTTTTTCTCTATAGGACAAGTGGTCGTTCATCGGTATCATGTCCTGTCTGAGTGTATAATGTTTGGATAGGGAGATAAACTGAGCACAAACTTAAAATGAGGAATATATGTGAATGTTTGGTTAGTCTTTAACAAAAAAGGTAATATGTAGTTTGATCTCCAAAATGTTCTTGTTTCACGTCAGTGCATTGCACAGCATACTTTTGTTTATAATATATGGCATGCTAATATATTTAATTTAACAAATGAAGCAACATAATGAACAAGGTAAGTAAATGCTCTTTACAGTCCACACACAGTAATGTACTAGGCTGCTAGGCCAGAAGTCTACCCTGATCCTTGATTTCCCTCCAGAGTTAGACATTTTGCAAAATTCTACATGCTTTCAAGGAAAGTCGCAGGTACGGAGCAAAAGAATTTCAAGGGGTGCTTCTCTCGGTCATGTCACCACTCCTACTTAAGTGTTGTAGCAGATGAGAGACCGCTGGTATCAACTAATCACTGCCAGTTTGTGTGTGATTTAAAAAGAAAACAAATCTTTTAGGCTCTGAAGCCTTTTTCTGTGAGCAAATAGTCTTCTCAGATTCATAAGCTATGTCTTTACAAAAATACATATAAACTGGTTGGCCAGTCCCAATTCTTTGACTGTGCCACTCTTTAAGAGAGTGAGCATACGTTCCACGTGAGGTGTGTTCTATTTTATGGGCATTGGTTAATTTGTGCCCAGGTTTTCCAGTATTAGCTTTTTTAAAGATTCACATATATTGAATATTCCCATTGGCTCTTGTTGGAAACCCTGGTACCTTTTAAAATAAACATTTAGAAGACAAAACACGTTCCAAAATGCAAAACATGTTTGGCTCATAAATAGATACACCTTTGAGAGCCAATGTACTGTCAGTCATCCTACCACTAAAGGATTAGTGGTGTGACACCTCTGTAGGAGATCCATCTGTCTAAGCTCATTTAGGACTTCCAATTTAGGACTTCCAATGAATGAAGGTTTTGTGTGTTTTTGGAGGGCAGCGTTTGTTCTGTTGTTGTACTGTTTACTGATTGTACAGGATGGTGGTGTTGGAGAAATCAGGTTCACACATCAATTTCTGGTAACAACAAACAGACAGTTTTATTGTTGCCTTGCAAGTCAAGAAAACCAGCCTCCTGGTACATCTGCCTGCTGTAACTTGACCTGCCCTCCAGACCCCTCACCTTTATAGATCACTAGGCACTTTACATATTTTAAATCCAAAATCATTCTGGAAATCGTCAATCGCCCTTCCGGCAGACATATTCTGCCTTCTGCCAGTACAATACATCCTTTAATTCATCTTTAGTCCTTTCTCAATATCAACTTCCAGTTAGCTTGTCACATGAGTCCTGCCAAGGGGGCATTAACACACCTCCAATCATGCCACTCATATCACTCGCACTCTTTGGAAACAATCCTTTGTCTGTACTGGGCCTAACCGATTCATGCTGTTATATGGCTATAACGTCACAATGTCCCCTAAAACAAATTAACACCATGAGAGCGTTGCTAATGTGATGTCACTCGGAGTGAGGCCTTCATTTTATTTCTCTTTGTGTATTAATTTATTTTTTATTACTTTAATTGCCCCCCCCCACTCTGCAATTTAGTGCAACCTAATACAACCATAAGAAATCATCAATACTTTATTTCAATTTTAGAACTAGTCCCTCAAAGTTTTACATTAATGCAGGTGTTATGGAAAATTGGCCTATCCTGACAGGCCTTTAATCTTTCCAATTACAATCTAAATTTCACTATTCACCAGGGCATTGTGATGAAACTAGTGCGGCCATCACCAGTACCCTGGTATGAGCCTCCTCTCACGTGGCCAGGGGAAGGCAGCCACTACCTGATTCTGATCCTGGCAGTGGTATTTTGTGGGAGGATCAAGTGAGAGGAGATTCATGCCAAGGGGAATCGGGGACCTCCTTATATCATGATTCCTCTATACTCCCTAATACTCTGGCCTATTGTAAAACTGAACAAACTAATATTACACTACCTGATATATACTTCATTAACCATAATGCAATGAAGATTTAGTACTTTTGAACAAAAGGTGCAGTCTAGTTGGTATAGACCTAAGCACCTGAGCTGGATGTTTAAATCCCAAAATAAGGCAGAGGTGAAGAGAGAGCAGGAAGGAGAGGAAGGTGAAGTTGAATGCCGTGCAGGAGGCGTAGCTTATGAAGCTGAAGCGACCCGTGGTGCCGGAGCAGCCACAGGAAGAACACAACAAGCAGATTGCAGATTACGCGCAGCAGTAAGTGGCCTGTCAAAAAGAGGCCCAGCTGAAGAGATGTTCTGCATACGGCATGTCAGTAAGAGAATGGTTGCGGAAGATCAATGGAGCTGTTTGAGCTCCCGCATACCAACGTGCAACTTACTGTAGGCTCGCAGTCGCAGGAGAGAAGGTAGACAGGAGAACTAGGACCCGCTGCAACACCGGACCACGAGACTGAGCCGCAGAATACAACCGATAAGTTGGCTAAATGTCAATGCTGACCCCGGGGCTCTCAGTAACAAAGTCATTAAAGATTAATGATTTTGAATACCGAACTGGTAAAGAAAGCAGAAACTACAAAATTGTGAATATCGAACAATGACTGAAGAAAAGTTGAAGTCCAATAATTTTGAATACCGAATACTGAATGAAAAAAAGCAGAAATGTTCTAATTGTAAATACCAAGCGGTTAAAGAAGTAAAGCAGAAGTGGAAGTAATGTGAATTCCCTCATAGGGTATTACAATTGGGGAATGCTTAGAATCAGCATTGCCAACAGCCAAAAGGCTGTGAGAAAAATAAAGTAAACCAACAAAGGTATAACTTCCCTTTCGTGAGACTTAGACAGTGTGGAGAATCTTGAAATCAATGTTACCATCAAAACTGAATGTAGTTGTAGGAGTTTTCTTCCTGCCAGGTGAATATACCAGGAAAGGTAAATAATAATTAGTCATGGCAGGCAGTATACCAGGCACAAGAAGATGGTTTAATGAAGTGTGTTTATGTTGAAAAGATGTGGTGAAAAAACCTTTGTTGAAAAAAAGAACTATTAATCTTATATTGTGTTTGATGAATTGTGCTATCCTGACAACAGTAGTTTGTTTGAAGAAGGTGAAATAAGTTAATAATTGTGGAACATTTCTAAAAGAACAATTACTTTGGTTTTGATCTTGTGTTGAGAAAGAAGGCCATTTACATTTCGCTTTCGAAGAAGGCTATTGTGGAAAACATCAGTTGTTTTGAACTGTGAACAAACATTTGTGGAAAATAAATTCAAAGGGATTGTGTCCTCCGACGTATTCCTTATCTTGATACATTATATCCCAGCTTGCTGGCCTCGGAATTTTTTTCAGTAGAGGGCGCTGCGCGTCGACTTCCTTCGAGCTGGTGTCCCTCGACAACCTCTGTCTCGGCGCCGACGTCATTGTGTGTATAAATAGACTTGCGCAGCGACCGTTGCTCAGTTCCATTTTTCCGCACTTCGTGGGCCTCGGAATCATGTTGCTCAGTTCTTTCTTCAAGAAGACTAAACTTATTTTTTGAAGATATCATCTTTATTCGATGGCTTCCTCATCCGAACTGTCGACCCCACGGTCTGGCTTCAAAAAGTGTTGATTGTGGGAAGAAAATGTCGTTGACGGATCCTCACTGGATCTGTTTGTGGTGCCTGGGATTGGAGCATCACTGTTCGGAATGCGAGGACAGTATGTCCATGACGGCGAAAGCCTTGAAGGAGCGAAAGGCGAAGCTAGAAAGAGGTAAGACTCTTAAAACTTCTACACCCTCGAAAGTTTCTTCGGCAGAGTCGAGACATTGGTCTCCTGGCCGTCAGAGGAAACATTTCCGTTCAAGGTCTCGAAGCGGTTCCCATCAGTCTTCGAGATCGAAACACTCAAAGAAGAGGCGTCGTAGATCTCCCTCTTCTTCGTCTTCTGTCTCCCCGGAAAGAATCAACTGCCCCACCAAACACAGCTCTCCAGCTAAGTGGGAGGAATTCCGTAAGAAAATTATTAGCGTCTTCGAGAAAGCAGCCTCGACCCCCTCGGAGACGGCTAAAGGTGACACCCCGGGTGAAAGACCCAAAAAATCAAAACGCTGCGAGTCTCTGCACCCGGCGAAAGCAACTACCCGAGAGCATCATGAACCCTCGAGTAAAGGCAGTAAATCTGCGTCATCGACGCCGTCGTCTAAGGTTTCTTCGACTCATAAATCTGCGTCATCGACGCCTATGTTGAAGGGTCCGTCGACGCATAAATCGGTTGCATCGACACCGTCTTCAACGCCACTGTAGACTCCGATAAAAGACAGACCTACAACTGTCACTACATCTCAGACAGTAGAGGTGTCGAGGACTTAGACCATGACCTCGAGGATGACGTCGACAACCTCGACGACTCTGAGTAGGATTCCGATCCTCTCGAGTACTTCGAGGTCTCTCCAAACTTTATCGACGCCTTTTTCGGGTTTGTCAAAGCCTTTGACTTCCACGTCGACAACTTTGACATTTTCTCAACCGGTGACAACCAACTTTGCCCCCTCTGCCCTAGAAAGGGGTTTTAAACCATATCCTAGGTCGGATTACTTTAGAGCTTTGTCCTCTATATATGAGGAAGGGGAGGATTCTGACCATGAGAGATCTTTTGGTTTACAAAGGACCACAACACCTATACCCGAGGAATTTATCTCTGAACACAACAGGTTAAAAGATATTCAAGACTCTTTACATGAGACAAGTGGTTTAGATACTTCCCCAGAAGTAGAGTTTGCTAAACCCGATCCTGGGGAGCATGCTGAGACCCCTTATAGGGTTCTGACTGATAGAATAATAGAATTCATGGGGTGGTCTACACCTTCACCTTCTTTTCAGCAGGATGACCTTACTGACATTTTAGTTAAAGGTCCACAGGAAGATCCTGTTGTTCCTTTTCATACTGCCCTCCAAAGAAAGATTCTGCTGATTGGGAAACTCCTGATGTTATACCTGCAGTTAACAAGAAACTATCTGCCAAATACAGGGTATCTGCTTCAGATCTTGAATACTTGAGCAAACATCCAATTCCAGAGAGTTTGGTTGTACAAGCAGCAACTTCATCAAATAGTAGATCTGCATACTCTACTATTCCACAGGACAGGGATGATAAAAGGTTTGATGCTATGTCAAAAAAAGTCTTTTCGGCATGTAGCATGACGCTTAAATCTATTAACGCCACTTGCACGCTTGCAAGATTCAGCCATACACTTTGCTAGTGTGCTTCATCTGCGGCTGACTGTCTCCCAGAAGGAGAGGAAAGGGAAGCATTTTTAAACATCATTAAAGATGGAAAAGATGCAATGTAAGAGTCCCTTCAAACAGGCATTGATTCTTCTGACGGTATCAGCAGGGCCATGACGGCAAGTACCACAATCTGCAGATTTGCGTGGTTGTGGAAGTCTGGTTTTGCTCCAGATGTACAAGCCAGACTTTTGAACATGCCCTTTGACGGCACTTCTTTATTTTGTAAGAAGGCTGATGACAGCCTGGAGAAGTTACAAACATCCAAAGCAGCAGGGAAATCTCTTGGGGCTGCAATCCGACAGACTCTGAATCGCCCCTCAGTTACATCCTGGAGGGGTAGGTCCTTTCGCTTTTAATCTGCATTCGGAAAAGGCAGAGGACAGCCAGCTCAAAGGGGCCAGAAACGATTCACCCGTGGTGGACGGGTTAAAGGTACAAAAACCCCAGCAGCAGGTGCCACTTTACCCTCGGCATCTGCGTCAGCTGCTTCTAAACCCCTCTGAGGTCTCCCCTGACAAGACACAAGTAGGGGGCAGGTTAGCTCAACATCTGGCAGAATGGCAGGCTATTACGTCAGATGGTTGGGCATTGGAAACAGTTGCCCAAGGTTACTGCCTGCCTTTTCTACACACCCCTCAGAGTCATCCACCGGGGAACAACTCTTTGAGGTTTCCAGATCCGCTCCTTATGCTGGAGATTCTAGACCTGCTAGAGAAAGGTGCCGTAGAACCAGTACCTGCAGCGCAGAGGAACATGGGTTGGTATTCCCCCTATTTCCTAGTACCGATAAAGGACGGAGGACTGGGACCCATCTTGGACTTAAGAGAATTGAACAAATTCCTCAGTAAGGACAAGTTCAAGATGGTAACACTCTCTCAGATCCTTCAGGCCCTCCAGCTTCAGGACTGGTTGCTATCTCTAGACCTTCAGGATGCTTATTTCCATTTGCCAATCCATCTCAAACACAGGAAATACCTGAGGTTTGCAATTGGCAACTCTCACTATCAATTTCGAGTTCTGCCGTTTGGGCTGACCTCCGCCCGAGGGTCTTCACCAAGCTAATGTCGGTAGTGGCTGCAAGTCTAAGGAGGGAAGGGATCCACGTGTACCCCTACCTGGATTGATCAGATCAATATCTTCGAAACAAGCTCAGATACAGCTAGATTATGTCTGCCACTTCCTTCACAAACTGGGCTTCTTCCTCAACTTGAAGTCACAGATGATACCATCACAGAGAATCCAGTTCATTGGAGTGGTCCTGGACACTTCCCTGGGGAAAGCCTCACCACCAGAGGTGAGGGCTCAAGATATTCTGCAGATGGTCACCAGGTTTCAAAATGCCCAACGTCTTCCAGCCTTCGACTTTTTGAGGTTGCTAGGCCTCATGGCATCCTGCATCTTCCTAGTGCCAGAGGCTCGCCTGAGATTGAGATCCCTCCGGTGGGCACTAAGAACCCAATGGTCCCTATTCTCAGGAAGAATGACAGATCTCCTTCAGGTCCCAGACAGAGTGGGTCGAGACCTTCAGTGGTGGGCCTGTTGGGAGAACATTTCGAATGGAGAACAGTTTTGGCAACCATGGCCAGAGATAACAGTAGTCACGGATGCCTCACTCACGGGGTGGGGAGCCCATGCCAACGACTTGACCATCAGCGGCCGTTGGTCTCCATCGGAGTCCAGACTACATATCAACCTGTTGGAGGTGAGAGCTATCAGACTAGCGCTGAAGGCTTTTATGCCATCTGTGCAGGGGAAAAATGTCCTAATAATGACAGACAACACAGTGGCCATGCACTACCTCAACAAAGGAGGAGGCGTAGGATCACAGCCACTGTGCAGAGAGGCGATGCAGCTCTGGTTTTGGGCATTTCAAGAAGGAATCTATCAGCAGTTCACTTAGCCGGAGAGAAGAACTTGACAGCGGACGCTCTGAGCAGGCAGAGCACAGTCTCCCACGAGTGGGAGCTAGCTCAGGAAGTCCTTCAAAAGATCTTCGCCCTTTGGGGAACCCCTCAAGTGGATCTGTTCGCCACTAGTATCAACAGGAAGTGCGATCAGTTTTGTTCAAGGGAATTTCCCCTGTGAGGAGCTCTCGGGGACGCGTTCATAGTAGACTGGGAGTTTCCACTTCTATATGCGTTTCCTCCAGTCCCTGTCATTCCTCAGATGATCAGGAGGTTGAGAAGATTCCGGAAGACTTTGATCCTAACTGCCCCGGACTGGGCCAGGAGAACGTGGTACCCGGACCTTCTCCAATTCGTCATCCACAAAGAGAGGATCTTCTCTCGCAGAAGGGAGGTCAGGTTCTCCATCCAGACATCAGAACCCTCAACCTTCACGCTTGGTTTCTGAAAGATTGAGATACAAGGATTGGGACTTCCCGGATGACGCCATGGAGGTGTTGCTTTCGACTAGAAGGCCAGCAACAAAGACTTTATACCGCTGCCGTTGGAACAGATTTTGCAACTGGTGGAGAGAGAAGAATATCTAATCCTTTTCATGCGGTACACCAATAATGTTATCTTTTTTGCTCTATTTGGCAATTTTGAATTCAGGTTTTCAAGTTGGTACGATCAAGGGCTACCTCGCAGCGCTGTCAATCTTTAAGCGCACTGCGGAGGAGCTATCATATTTCAAATTATCCCTAGTAATTCCATTTCTGAAGGGGTTAACTAATGTCTATCCCCCAAAGCCGTTCCAAGTTCCCTTGTGGGACTTAAATCTAGTCTTACATTTTCTGATGGGTACTCCCTTTGAACCACTCCATTCTTGTTCATTAAGATTTCTCACCCATAAACCAGTCTTACTAGTGGCTCTAACATCTGCCAGAAGAGTGAGTGAATTACAAGCTCTATCTTGCAAACCTCCTCATACATTTTTTCACAAAGATAAAGTTGTCTTACAAGTGAAGCCAGATTTCCTCCCGAAGGTGGTCTCTGAATTCCACATCGCTCAGAAGAAACCTTACCTTCATTCTATCCTCCTCCCCATCCAGGGAAAGAGGAAGAGGCTACATAGGCTGGATCCAAGGCGTGCCTTGACTTTTTATATCAGCAGACTTGCTAGGGTAAGGCAAGCAGACCAACTGTTTATAGGTTATGCAGGACACAAATTAGGATTGCCAATCACAAAACAGGCCATTTCAAGATGGATTATTTTAGCCATTCTAGAATGTTACAAATTGGCAGGGAAAGAGCCCCCTCAACATTTTAGGGCTCATTCAATCAGGGGTATCGCAGCCTCTTCGGCTCTCCAAAGAGGGGTACCGATTCGGGACATATGTGCGGCTGCCACATGGTCGTCCGCACATACCTTTACACAATTCTACAATCTGTATTCCTCCTCTAGCCAGGAGACAAGATTTGGCAAAGCTGTGTTACATTCCTTTCATTCTTAAAGGGAAATATTCCAATTTTACTCCCACCTCCTCTTTCACACCACTGCTATGGGAGTCTATCAAGATAAGGAATACGTCGGAGGACACAATCCCTTCGAAGAACAAGTTACTTCTTACCTTGTAACATTCTTTCGATGGGATGTTCCTCCGACGTATTCCTTATTGCCCCTCCCAACTATCCCTGCAGTAAAACTTCCTTTGTAGTTGCAGCTTACGCTCCTTCAAGGTCAATAACCAATTTATGCACAACTAATTTCAAGCTTCAAAACGGAACTGAGCAACGGTCGCTGCGCGAGTCTGTATGCATGATGACGTCGGCGCCGAGACGGAGGCTGTCGAGGGACACCAGCTCGAAGGACGTTGACGCGCAGCGCCCTCTACTAAAAAATTTCCGAGGCCAGCAAGCTGGGATGTAATTTATCAAGATAAGGAATACATCGGAGGAACATCCAATCGAAAGAATGTTACAAGGTAAGACGTAACTTGTCCTTTGCTTTGTCACAGTGAGAGACACCATGCTTGAAAGAGACTTTTTGGGTTTGCTTTAAAAGGAACTTTGTTAAAAACAGAACTGCACTCACAGTATTCCACAAGGAGGGCATGCAAGAACCTTTAAGTTTGAATTGAGGAGCTGTTTTGTTGAACTAAAGTTAGCCATAATTCTCCTGTATTATTTTGTTGTGTGTATTAGCGGGAGGGGTCAGAGACTTTTTGGACATTAGGTCATTTTTCTTTAGTCTTAGTTTGCTAGACAGGGACCTCGCTATTAGGATAGGTAAAGATAGGATTTTATCCAACCCATTTTCCTTTACTAAATGGCAAATCTTGAGAGAACTTTACCTTTTTGTCCGTCCCGCATTTCTCACCCCTCACAGCATCAATGTCTTCCTTTATTGCATCTTTTTCAAGTATATTATAGTCTTAAACAAAATGTTCTGCTGATGAAGGCTATCACTGTTACGGCGTTTCCATTACTTCCACATTTGCAGCAACATAATATTTGAATGGATTCCTTCCTCTCACAGATTCCTCAGCAATGATATCCATCTCCCAGTACACGTGCTCTTCAGAAACCTTGAGCAGGTGGTGAAACTCTACCTTTTTACACTAGTGAAAAGGTGACCGATGGACCCCTTTGAGGTCACCAGGTGCGGAGCACCGAACTGAAGAACCCCCCCCTCCGTCCACAAGGATATGAAGTAGAGGAAAGACCACCAGAGGTCTTACTCACCCAGTCCTCGAAGAAGAGAAATCACCGCTCCAGGTACTTCTCTGAGAAGCAGGTGCCACACATACCCTTTTCCACTCAATCCTACATAGGGGAGGAATGGTAGGCCTTTAGGCTCAAGATGCTTGAAAACTTTTTTAAAGCCCAGGTGCCAACTGCTTTGATCTCTGAGCCATCAGAGTACACCTCACATGGCCGAGCCGCTAGAGACTCTGCTGAAGATCCCATCAGTTTTCCCTTGAGCCCAGCCACAGCTCCAACGGGCGAGGGCCCGTCTCTATGCCGCACTGCTCGGTCTTCTGACGTAGTTCATCCGGCTCCAGCTTTTCACTCCATGGCCCCACCGACAGATTTCTTGGGAGTATGCCCTACTTCCCATAGGTTCATTTATGTCTAGAATGGAAGACATTTACGATGAAGAGGGGTATCCCATTGGGCTCAAACCCATTGAGGTCTGAGACTTTCAAAGGAATTCTACAGTGAGGAAGTAGAATTATTGAATCTTGCAGCTGACTTGGTAATATCTCCCGAGTTGGTTATGCCCCTTGCACTAACTCCCGTGAAGCCTAAGGTTTTGTTTCAACACCTAACTCCTATTGTCAAAGGTGGTTGAAATATTGGGTTTGTCAGCACCTTCAAGACCTAAAGGCCAGTTTGAGCTGACGGCATTTTTGATGAAGGTTGCAGAAGGAGACCCTCCTTCCCTTTAATCTGGCAGGTGAGACCCCCAGTCCTTGAGTTGTTGTCTAAACCTGCTTCGGTCTCGACAGTGGACTGGGACGTGGTGAAGCAATGCAGGTCGGCTCCTTCTGACAAAGCTTTCCACACACTCCTCCCCAGAGAGCCTTGTGGTTCAGGTGACCAAGGCAAGCCTAACAGAATCTTCTTTCCCTTCTTTGACAGGGAGAGTGTTAAGATGGATATATAGAATCTGGCCTGCTGGACATATTTTAGGAGGCCACCCTAGTTGTAGTGAACAGGGGAACTGTGAGAGGTTAGCCAAACAAAATCAAGGTAAGCGTGGAGTGCGCTCCAGGCTATTCTCAGGAGTGTTTGAATGGGATCAGGGTCCACAATGAGTTCACACAGTGAATAATTCAATTTAGACAGATAAGTACAAAAAACACTACTTATTATAGGCCCAAAAACCCATACACTAGAAAATGAAATAAGCAGGTAGTAATATCACACAATACTCAATTGTCAAACATACATAGTTACCTTTTAGGTTCTTAGGAATGCATTCAATAACTTAGACAACACAAAGAAGGTAAGTAGTGATGCAGTAGAATGAAACCAATTCATAAGAATTATGCCATAACTTTATAAGTCCAATCCCCATGATGTATGGGGTCTTGTGCTCAAAAGTCACAAAGCTTCTTCTGAGGGGAGGGGACTGATGTAGGAAGAGTTTTAGTGGTGAAATGTTCCAGAAGATTTCAAAAAGGTTACAGGTATGTAAAGTTATTTCTGATGCTTGTGAATCTTGTGAGAACCACATGCTGTGCATATGTCCGATATCTAGTGGTAATCGTGGAGTATTGGATCTTTTTTCAAAGATCAAAAAGGGGAGTTGACATGGGCATGACTGTAACACTATCCCCAATGTGATGTGTAGAGTATGTAAAATCCTTCACGCGACGAGGTCACCAGATAGTTTTTTTCCACCTAGCTAGCTGGTTGCACATATGCAGAGCTCGTGAGAGTTTATATTGCTGATCCTATTCTTCGGTTCGCTTGCCTTTAGCCGACTACTTCAACGCCTGATCCTGCCTGCTGACGCTCCTGCCTTGACTGTTCGGTGACTGCTTTCCATGCGGCCTTGGCCCTTCGGCCCAGCCTTAAAGTAGGGAGAATGAGGACCTGTTCTTATTGACTTCTCTCGAGAATGCCTTTTCTTTACCCCTTCTCTTCCCTCATCTTTGGTCTGGCTGCTGTTTCCCTCTGTTATGGAGAGGACACCTTTTAAATTCTGCTGTGCAGTGGCAAATTTCCTTTGAAAGACACCCATTGCTGATGTAATCATTGCCTCCCTCTTGATGAGTCTGCAAACTTTTTCGGGCTAAGACCTTGAAAGACAGGCGCATGAAACGGTGCGTGGCCTATGCAATGCAGGCTGCCAGTCACTCCCCCGCCGGCGCCACCATTGAGGAGTCTGTCGGCAGCCACTGCTCCAATTCAGAGGCTGTTCACCTAACGGTGGAACTCTTGCGTTCCCACGTGTCTGTCCCCGGGTCCCGACAAGCTTGCCACCGGCAGTGCGATGGGGAAGTCACACCGGCGACAAGGGCACACAGGCACCATCTGCTCATAAACACACAACTCTTAAACTTTCCTCAGCGGATCCGCCGAGAAAAGCTTCTATGCCTGCAGGCCCGTCCAAGACTTCGGCGGGGCGTTCTGAACCTCACGGTTTGTCTCCCTCTGCGCACCACCATCACGGCATACGCACAGTGATAAATCTTCTGTTCCAGCAGGCGCTCCCTCTAAATCCACGGCCTCCATTCGACAAAAACACTCCTGAAGCTTCGGGAGAAGCTTTCTAAGCCAGTTTACACATTTCGGACCCCAAGAAGGCATCCTCTTTGCCTGGGGACTATTCTCCAGCCTCTCCTCCTCTTTGCAGGGCCCTGCAGCAGGACACAGCACCACCTGCCAGCCCTTTCCTCCTACTGATGCTTCAGGCTCCTCTGAGCAGACTAGAGAGAAATATGAGGCTTGTATGGACAACATGGCCGGGTTTATTAACTTCTCAGGCCAGTTTGATACTTTGAAACGCCATAGGCCTGTTGATTCCTGCCCTGTCCCTCAGTCATGCAAAAAAAGTGTCAAGTAGTGGACACTCCCGTCCCCTGCACACCTTCTTAACTGAGATCAGTCAGACAGTAAGTATAGCAATGCTGCTTGCATATTTTGTCACATTTACAAGTCCTTCAATGATTAGTCTTCATCACCATTCAGTTATAGAGAAAACACTTTCTACAATGTTTAGTTAACAAATTATTTAATCAACACAAAATTAGTTAAAATGATGAGCTTGATGAAGACTAATCATTGAAGAGCTATTGGAAATGTGACAAAATATGCAAGCAGCAATTTCCATACTTGCTGTTTAACTCATCTCAGTGAAAGTGTGCAGGGGACGGGAGGGTACACTACTTAAGGACACTGTTTTTTTGCATATTATCGGAACAGCTTCCAGTGCCAGAGCTGTGATTTTTATCCCCCGCACTCAGACAACAAATTAAATTATTTTACAACTCCTTACAGAAATTGGTGTGCAGGCCACAACCATGTTTGGATTCTGTCCCTCTGAAGTCACAATTTGCATCCCTGGAGAAATCCCTTCCTCAGGACCCCCAGGTTGATATCTTTCTGGATGACCCATATCACCCCAACCAAGATGTATACTATCTCCAGGACCCTAGCCAGGCCGGCCCGGACCCTACCTATCAAGACCCAGACCGGGTATCCCATGGATGACGGGGCACGTGGCACTCCACACCCCCACATGACCCTGAACCTGTGAAAACATTTTGAGACATTCCTCCTGTCAGTCAACCCAGGTACTCGTCGCCTATCGACAGCCAAATGCTTTTTAATAACCTCCTTAAGAAGGCGGCTGATAGTTTTAAAATCACCAGACAAGAAGCCGTCCCCGACTCAGACTTTGTAGAACATCCTTAAAGAAAAGGTCCCAATCAGCCAGGCTATCCTATCCCCCTGTTGAACTCAGTGAAGAAACGGATGGCCCCCTCCTTGCTAACACCATTGCTTACTCGTGCGGTCAATCCCTGAGTGGAGATAATGTTCCACCTGGGACCTTCAGAACCGCTATACATAAGGGGCCATGCCGTTCCAGACACCCCAGTCGTCACAACTAGGGCAGGAGTGCCGCTACCCCTGTCGGAATCTCCTCCTGACAAGGATTGCAAAACATGGTATGCCCTTGGCAAACGTGTCAACACATCTGATGCCTTGTCCACCCGGATTGCGACCACCACCCCGCTCCTGGCGAGCTACAGTGACAAACAGTGGGGACTCATTGAGGAAGAGCCTTCAGGGTGTTCCGGAACCTGCTTGCACCAGACTTCTAGCCATAGTGGCGGATGGACGGCAAGTCACGCAAAATATTCTTAGGAACATCCTAGACTCTGCCACACCTGGCTGAAGAATTCAGAGTTTAAGCCAGAAACCCAGGCTTCCCTCATTAATAAACCTGTGGAGGATGCCGCCCTTTTCTGTAAGGCAGTCAATGAGGCTTTGGAAACCGTCAAGAAGGAGCACGAGACCTTAAAATTATTCAAACAGATTTTGGCCAAGCCCTTGGTCCAGCGAGGCTTTTCAACACCTGCGGGCTCCTTCACGGGTAGTCCTTCTCCTGCTCTTCCCAAGGACAGTACGGTTCAGGGGGGAACCCACTGGGCCTCCGGGCAGGTTCTCCTCTGGTGGTTTTCAGTCTCCACAACAAAGAAGTGTTCGACGAGGGAATGGCAGAGGTAGAAACTCTGCTTCCAAGGCTCCCCTACCTCCACCTCCAAATGACTTGTCGGTACAGGTCCCCTCCCACACTTCTACAGTCGGGGGATGTCTAACATGTTATACCCACGCGTGGGAGGAGATCACATCATATCAGTGTGTACTCAAGACCGTCGCCCACGGGGACTGCATCGAATTCCTCCAGCCACTCCATCACCATCCACCCGGAAGCAAACTGTCACCAGACCATCTGCGTATCCTGTTGGACGAGATCCAGGGCACCATCAAAGTCGTCCCTCATCTTCAGGTATACAAGGGTATTTAGTCAATATACTTCCTTGCACCCAAAAAGGATCTGATCATGCGCCCTGTTTCAGATCTGCATCCTGCGAACAAATATGTCAAACCGCAAAAGTTCAGGATGACAACTCTTCAGGAAGTAATCCCACTGGTGCATCAGGGGGATTACCTGGCCACATTGGACATGAAAGATGCATACTTTCATAGTTCAATGTTGCCAGCACACAGAAAGTACCTTAGGTTCAAGATAGAGGACACTCGCTATCAGTTCAAGGTTCTTCACTTTGGCATTGCCTTAGCCCCAAGGGTGATTACAAAGGTACTAGCGGTAGCAGCGGCTCACCTGCGCAGGCAGTCCATCCCAGTGTATCCTTAAATCGACTGGCTCACCGGAGACTTGTATGGAACATGTCTGAGGAATAACCAGAGGACAGTAGATCTCTCTTTCAATCTAGGGTTCTGTAGCAATGAGAAGAAACCAACGCTGGTCACCAGCCAAGTTGAACAGTTTCTGGGGGCCCTAATTCGGACAGAAGACAGGCTTGTGTTCCTCTCGAACGAGAGGGTTCAAAACATGCTGTTCCATATCTTTCATTATGTAGCCAGTCACTGGGCAACCGTATGAAAGGCCATGCAGCTGTTGGGGATGATGGCATCCTGCATCTTCCTAGTTCCACACGCTCGCCTGCATCTCATGCAGGAGTGGCTCTTGAGCCAATGGTGTCAGGCCAGTGGGACGATCTAGTGGTTGTCTCAAAAGCCCTAGTTCATTCTCTGCAGTGGTGGTCAAGAGAAAACCTTCAGCAGGGAAAAACCTTTACCATCCCCGCAGTAGAGGCCACTCACTGCGAACACATCTCTGTCGGGGTGGGGAGCTCACCTCCTTCCGCAGAAAGCACATAGCGTGTGGTCCCCTTCAGTAGCATCCAAAAACATTAATCTGTTGGAACTGCTTGCAGTGTTCAAAGCTCTAAAAGC
Source organism: Ambystoma mexicanum (assembly GCF_040938575.1). Classification (NCBI taxonomy): domain Eukaryota; kingdom Metazoa; phylum Chordata; class Amphibia; order Caudata; family Ambystomatidae; genus Ambystoma; species Ambystoma mexicanum. Next base: position 620,334,975 of record NC_090922.1, read on the forward strand.
CTTCCAAGCACATCTACAGGGAAGACAGTTCTTGTCCTTACAGACTGTATCACGGCTGTGTGCTACCTGAACAAACAGGGGGGCACTCACTCTCTAGGGCTATCCAAACTGTCCCAGAACATCTGGAAGTGGGCACTCAAACTCGATGTGCTCCTTCTCCCACAACATGTTCCAGGGAACACAATTTTCTGGCAGACATGCTCAGCAGAGACTTGTGGCGCTTGCAAGAGCGCATTCTACTCAATGTCTTTGCAGAATGGGGCTTTCCAGATAAATCGACTTGTTTGCAACTCTGGAGAATGCCCAATGCCAGGTACCCGCAGAGGAGCTCCAAAGGGAACTGTCTCTGGATAACATGGCCTGGGAAATTTGCTTACGTACCCCCCAGCCCCCAATTCCTCTCCTCAACAGGATAGTGCACCATGAACAAGTGACAATGATCCTGGTGACAGCAATGTGGGCACGGCAGCCATGGTTCTCTAATCTCATGTGACTGTCAGTCTCCCCTCCCAGGAAACTGCCATGCCTGTGCAAGAAGCCTGTTCGCTGTCTTCGCAGACGAGTAGGCGAGGGGTTCTCTTGCAGGGATTTGCTTTTTATCCTTTTGGGGCAAGTGGAACAGTGAAGTTCTACCCAAAGCCAGGTGCATCTTTGTTCCGGCTCAATGTCTGCAAAATACCCATATAGTCTTACCGGCCCAAAAATGAGGAAGGAAACGAAAACTGGGTCGCGAATGTACGAGGACATTTTGTCAGCCCCACTAGTTTTTACACCAGTCAGAGGAACTATGAAAATGGCTGAAGCCATGCCTTTACCACCCTCTCCGCCGACACCAACAGATACAGCCATTTTAGCCGCAACTG